>NW_012116265.1:6757741-6774686 GCF_000951035.1 Colobus angolensis palliatus | reverse complement strand
CTTTCTTTCTTTCTTTCTTTCTTTCTTTCTTTCTTTCTTTCTTTCTTTCTTTCTTTCTTTCTTTTTCTTTCTTTCTTTCTCTCTTCTTTCTTTCTTCTCACGCCCCCCCTTTTTTTTTTGACAGAGTATCACTCAGTCGCCTGGGCAGGAGTATAGTGGCGTGACCTCAGCTCATTGCAGCCTCCAACCTCTACCCCCTGTGTTCAAGCAATCCTCCTGCCACAGCCTCCCAGTAGCTGGGATTACAGTGCTCTCCACCATGCACAGCTAATTTTTTTGAATTTTTAGTAGAGATGGGGTTTCACCATGTTGGCGGCTAGTCTCAAACCCCTGAACTCAAATGATTCACCCACCTCAGCCTCCCAAAGTGTTGGGGTTACAGGCATGAGACATTGTGCCTGGTCTAACTTCTTTTTCTTTATAAATTACCCAGCCTTGGGTATTTCTTCATAGCAATATGAAAATTGACTAACATACCATGTGAGGAGATGGACATACACACAAGGAGATTGCCATGTGAAGTTTAGAGTATGGTTGCCCCAAGCCAAAGGACTATCAGAGAATAGGAGCAAAACTTAGAGCATATCCTTCCTTAGCGTTCATAGAAAGTATGGCCCTGCCAACACCTTGATTTTAGACCTCTGGCCTCCAGAATTGTGAGACAACACGTTTCTGTTACTCTAAGCCACCCAATATATTTTACTTTTTATGGAAGCTCAGGAAACTATGATTTTCAGTATTTGTAAAACTCTGTGGTTTTTTTTGCATGTGATTAGTAATTTCTTTTAACTATACATAATTAGAACAGATATCATTAATAATACTTTAAAGAATTATAAAATATAGGGTAGAGTCATCATAAACCTGGAAGTAAATTTAGAAATATTCCTATTGATGTCTTTTAAAAGACTCTTAGTGTTAATAATGACTTTTATTTATGGGGATAATTCCATCTTCTGTAGTTACTCTGACACATGATATGTGCCTTTAAGAATGAGGCCTAAGCAACACCACATCCCAGTCATCTTTGTACCATCAATGCATTTGGAGGCAGAATGTTTTGCTGCAGTTGAGAAGTGAAAAGGATAAGAAACATTCATGCAAGGCTTTTTGAAAGGTGCAAATGTCGAAACTATGAATTTAATTATGAAATAAATTCTGATCTATACTTATTTAATTTTGGTATCACACCCTATTTTTTCGTTTCTAAAAGAGAAATTAGAAAAGACACAAAACTTATTGGGTATGAATTGACTAATTAAGGCCATCACATTATAGTTTCAAAATGTGTGATAAGATCTGACAGCCTTTCTGCCAGTTTTTGAAAAATTTTGCCAAGTAGTACTTAGCACAAGAATAAAACTTATTTCACTCAAGATATTTCTCGTGTCAGCATATTCATTGGCTTAAAAATAGGTAGCATGTTTCTAAGATCCAGCCCAGTAACAAAAACTATGTGAAGAATTCATTTATAAGAAATCCAAAGAAAACACATACATATTAGACTTACTAGCGCATTCGGATGGAAAAATTCTAGAAGACCAAGGCCAAAATCAGTTTTGCTGCAACAGAAGAAATTTTAGTAAACTTTACTGGGTAAAATAAAAACATAGGACCAAGTTTAAATGAGCTAGAGTGAAGGATTGTCATTGGCCTTCCTTGCTTTCCTGTTCTTGAAGTGAGAACATTATTATGAATCAGTCTTTTGTAGCTAAATTGGTGCTGTTATCTTTTTTTCAAGTGTCTTAAGCTTAAACTCTTTGTAGACATAATAATGAATGTAAAGTGAAATAAGACCAAACTCTTTTGAAACTAATTTCGACTGTACAATTTTTTAACCTTCCCCAAAGACACTCCAATTGACTGTAAATCCTAATAGGTGACCGAATAAGCCTGAATCTTTAAGTCACGCCCATGGCCTGGGCATTTCCCAGTAAGTTAGAAAGAATTGTGGCTCCCAGGTGATTCTGTTGCAAGTGACCTATGAAGGTCTTTACCACACGTGAAAGAAACAAACTCATTCTTTCCAGCTTAGATGTTGGATTCTGTGATGCAAGGCGGTCATTTCGAATTGAGATTTTTTTTATATACCCAGTGGTTAGAATAGGACCAGCATGTGGCTAACAGGCATTACCTCACTTAAAGGAGAGGTCTCTGAAAACAGGTATTAGTCTGCTCAAACCAAAATAGGTTTGAGAAAAGCAGCCAACAACATAGCAAAAACAATAGCTTGGTTGAAATGAAATAATTTGTCTAGAAATCAACTTGTTCAACACCAGCCATGATCCATTTGTTTGACTGAATTTAAACTGTTTTCAAAATGTGTTTTCCCTGCATATGACTAAACAGACCAAAGTTCAAATAATAGAAGAAGTAGCGCAACCTTTGTAATCAAATTAGTGAATCATAAAACCTTAAAAATTGAAATGTAGGTCATAAATCTTTTAGTGTCCATGCTTGGACTCCCTAGAAATTCTCCTTGAAGCACATTCTTTCAGCCCCTGCTTCCTTTTAAAAAAATAAGTTTATTTATTTATTTTTATTTTTATTAGCAAGAGGACCTTACTTTGTCAACTAGGCTGGAGTACAGTGGTGCAATCATAGCTCACTGCAGCTTTGAACTCCTGAGCTGAAGTGAATCTCCCTTCTCAGCCTCCCAAAGTAGCTAGGATAACAGGCGCACACCACCATGCCTGGATAATTATCTTTATTTTTTTGTAGACATGGGGTCTCACTATGTTGCCCAGGCTAGTCTTAACCTCCAGCTTCAAGTTATCCTCCTGCCTTGTCCCCTCAAAGTGCTGGGATTATAGACATGGTCACACTACCTGGCCAGCAGCCTTGGCTTTCAAACTTTCAGCAAGAGGAAATTACCATCTTGAAAACAGTTTATTGAATTTGGGGAAAATTATATTGTAAGAAATTGCTTTTTGCTATACATTAAAAATGCCCACTTCTGTTTTCTTCCTACTGACCAAAGCTCAAATGTTTTGTCTCCAAATAAATCTAATTCTTCATAAAGACTACTGAACTTCAAATATGTGAGTTGTAGAAATCACTATATAAGTTAAATCTTTCTGAGTCCTTCATCAGTTCCAAGATCCTCTGTCCTCCTTTATTCTGATTTTATTTTATTTTATTTTATTTTATATTTTTTTGAGACAGAGTCTTGCTCTGCCCCCTAGGCTGGATCTCGGCTCACTGCAAGCTCCCCTTCCCAGGTTCACGCCATTCTCCTGCCTCAGCTTCCCGAGTAGCTGGGACTATAGGCGCCCGCCACCTCGCCCGGCTAATTTTAGTAGAGATGGGGTTTCACCATGTTAGCCAGGATGGTCTCGATCTCCTGACCTCGTGATCCGCCCATCTTGGCCTCCCAAAGTGCTGGGATTACAGACTTGAGCCACTGCGCCCAGTCTAATTTTATTTTTTAATTTTTTTTAATTTTTTATTTTTTGAGATAGAGTCTTGCTCTGTTGCGAGGCTGCTGGAGTGCACTGGTACAATCTCGGCTCACTGCAACCTCCGTCTCCTGGGTTCAAGCAATTCTCCTGCCTCAGCCTCCCAAGTAGCTGGGACTACAGATACGCACTGTCATGGCCAGCTAATTTTTGTATTTTGAGTAGAGACGAGGTTTCACCATTTCGGCTAGGATGGTCTTGATCTCTTGACCTCATGATCTGCCCTCCTTGGCCTCTCAAAGTGCTGGGATTACAGGCGTGAGCCACTCGGGTTTGCCAACTTTCTTCTAAAAGTCAGATTTAACAGTAAAGTTTCAGATATGCAGTGAAGTCTTCTTGATTGCGGATACTGTACTGTAATCAATGCATTTTAGCTCCATGCTGAGTTCAGTGGTGAACCAATCACCCTGCTGACTCACATTAATCTTAAGGTTGGTGAAAAGACCTGTAACATTTTAACCCATGCTGCTGTTTACCCTGACCTCTCTCTTACTCTTTTGAGCCATATGCTTTCTGACCCAAGTGCAGAATGCTGCATTTATCTTTATTAAATGTGGTCTTTGTAGATTCAACTCACTGTTTCAGCCTGTCAAGATGGCTTTCAATCCTGATGCTGTCATCGTGTGTATTAGTTATCTCCCTGATCTTGATGTCAGCCACAGATTTGATAACACGCCTTCTTTGTCCTCATACAAGTCAATGATAAAAATGCTAACAGGACCAATCCAAGGAAAGAACTCTGTTGCTCGCAATCCTCCGTGTTGCAAATGCCACGCATAGTATTTGAGTTTCATTCAACCAGTTGAAAATCTACTCAACCATATTAGTACTCTGTACATTACTTCATCTATGTAAAGGTGTTTTGAATCTGGACCCTGCCTTCTGCCTTAACGTCATCTCCTTCTTTATTTCAAATACTTGTTGCATTCCAACCAGACTAGCAATATTTCTGTCCCCGATGGAATCTGGGCTCCCTCTGTATCTCAGAACTTTTGTAACTTTTATTCCCACTACCTGGATTACTCTTCTCCCAGATACTTGAGTGATGGGTTCCTTATCTTTCAGTTCCCAGTTCCAACCATACCTCTAAGCACCGCTTCTCAATCTCTGTTTCTCAGCTATTGACATCTAGGGCAGGATAACTCTTGGTTGTGAGGCACTCATCAGTAATGTTTTGGGATTGTTAGTGTTCAAGTCTCACACTTCTTTTATTAAATGTATTTCTAAATATGCTATCTTGATTCTATTTTGAGTAATTTCCTTTTAACTTAATCTTAAACATAAATCTTAAAAATTTATAAGTTTTAAAGTGAACAATATCAATATTCATTATTAGTCAAATAAAATCAGGAATCAACCTTTTTAAAAAAACTACTCCCTATGTACCTGTTATTGAATTTAGGGCTGATTTAGACATTTCATCTGACTGTCACATTACATGGAAGTAAACACTCTCATTTGACTTAAATACATTTTTATTCTGCTTTCACTATTATAATTTCTAAAATAGAGATCCTATAAAATCACATTTTATAATTCACTTACCCATCTCCCAATAAAACACTGAGAAAAGTCAGAGTGCCTAGCAAGGCTTTTTACAAACCAAAGTGGAAGAATAAACGGCAATGAGAGTTTTTCTCACACCTGATCTGGGACTGGATAGGAAAAATAGAAAGAAGTGTGATTATTTGATTGCATGTACATGTGTCTCATGTCTGTGGTAGCATGAGTGTCAGAATAAGTGGTTTTCCCTCACATTGCATCAATTAGCTCCTTCCCCACATCATCAATTAGTCTCCTTGCAACAGTAAACTGAGACTGGGGCTATTCCCCTAATCATAACCTGTCCAAGATTCAGCTTTCTTTTAGGAAGAAGTGGAGTTTTTCATGGCAAGAGAGTAAGTGCATTCACTTAACCCACCTCAATTTCCAGTAAGTTAGCTATTACTGGATCAAAAGCTAATTCAGGGCAAGGACCTTATTTTATTCCATTTTATATTCTGCATTACTTTCAGGTAAAAGATCTGTAAATATATGTGTGTGTGTGTGTCTTTTTTTGCTCTCTTTTCCTTGCTTGAACGGATAGACTATTAACGAGCTTCAGTACCAACATAAGAGCTATCCAAATACAAAGGTCATAGAAACTTGCTGCTTGGCTCCTCCAAATAAGGCAAAAACAAACAAACAAACAAAACCTCTTAGCCAGAATGTCACAATCAATCTATCAAAGCTACTGATAGATTTCAGTTAAAATGTTAATGAAAATGGTATTGATTCACAAATAATTTTCCAGAGATATGAAAGATGAGGTTGAACTATAGGCATTAGTGGATATCTATGTAAGCACAATTATCAGCCCAAATTCAATGGGAACCACACAACCATTCAATTTAGCAAAAACATTTTATCCTTCATCTCAGACTTTTGATGTTCAATTTAAGTCATCTACAATTCAGGTCTGTGCGACTCCAGTATATTTTCATAAGCAGAATTTCACTGTAGCTATTTTGTATGTGAGAAGCAGTTTGTTTCAGTCTTAGAATATAACCATTTTGTTAAAAGATATATATACATACATATACACATGCACACACAGGTGCACACATACATAGATAAAGTTAATTTCAATTAAGGCATTAAAAATGCATTTATGAACTTCGATTTTCATTTTATATCTATTAAACATTGCTCATATCTGAAGAGAGAAGAAAAAGCGGGTTCTTTGCTTAAATAGAAGTGAGAAATGCTTTGGTTCTTGATGAAGCCTAATGCATGTGGAGTATACATGTGAGTGCACAAAGGTGTTAATAAGTTCTGCAACAAAAACACTAACCAAATGTGATCCAACCCAGCGTTTCACCACATGGATTGGCTGTGGATAGCTACATTCAAGCAATACATATTAATTTTTGTCCTTACAGATAATTGCTTAAGAAACATTAATATTAGCCATAACTTTCTGTAAAGTGTTAAAAACATTTCCTATAGGAAAATGCTGTTATTATATCATCTCTAAAATGGTTTTACTTAGGTAGTGGAGTTAATTCCTCATTATTGTTATTTATTTATTGTATTAGGTTGGTGCAAAAGTAATTGCGATTTTTGCCATGACTTTAAAATGGCAAAAACCAAAATTACTTTTGCACCAACCTAATAGTTCTTCTTTAAATAACACACTATATCCTGTGGGTGCTATAAAGAAAAAATAGAAGGTAAAGTTATGGCCAAAAAGGAAAAAATGACCTAGAGTGCACATACAGATAGACAGATATCTCTATCTGTCTGTCTATCTATCTATCTATCTATCTATCATCTATCTATCTCTGTCTACCTACCTATCTATCTATCTACCTCTCTACTTATATCTATAAAGAGAGAGAAAGAAAGAAGGGATATATATTCATAAACATATTTTCCTTATGAAAGATTTTATTATATATAGTACATAGTATATTATATCCAATAAACTCTCTTTTTACACACACACACACACAAGCACACACATACTGCTCATGTAGATTGTATGTGTAAATAGAAAAGATGTATAAACATATTCATAAAAGTTCACTTTTTAGAATATCAGGAATCATAAGAACAGGACTTGTAAATTTCATTGAAAGTTTTGCATATATTGCATTATTCCAGAAAGGGGGGATTAATTGTAATTCAGTACCCATCACTGATGAAAATGATTATGGAACTTTAAAAACCCATTTATAACTACATGTTTAGACTTGTCTACAAATCTTAATCTAGCATTTTCTCTTAATATAGCATGAGGAAAAACTACATTGCACATATCAAGCCAGTTTGCATATCCATCAACCAACATAATACTGCAAGTAGCTTAGTTGTTTACTTCCACTGCTTCACTCTCCAAAATGTGGGGTTATGCCTCAGGTATGGTTCTAAAAACAACTTCATGAGTTGAGTGTCTGAGTCATTAGACTTAGAGTGAGAAGATATGAAGCCTAGTCTTAGGTGTGCCATGCATGAGCAGTGTACTCTGGTCAGATCAGTTTCCAGGTGATACAACGTGGCAGTTTAAATGAGGACAGTAATGTTGCTACAGAGGACTTTTGCATGGTTTAGTAGAATTTTCATTGACAAATACTAAAGGCAGGAGAAACAGACTTCAATAACACAGAGTGTGGAGGGAAAGTATACTATACTTGTTAGGGTGTTTTGTAAAATGGATTTCCTGCCCTAATTCACCTAAGTTATTACACAAATCTATGCTTGAACAGAGTATTTCCTCAATGTTGACATTGCATGGAAACAGATAGATTTAGTTCCCAGAAGTAGATGATGACCTTTACAGTATCTTACGAGGACCACTCAAGTCCTGGTTTGGTGCACGGAATGACATGTGCCTGCAGTTTCCTTTCTTTCCCTCCCTCCCTTCCTTCCTTCCTTCCTTCCTTCCTTTTTATGCCTTTTCAAACAGCTACACATTTTAAGAGACATTTGTGCTGAATGTGATACCCCCTGTGCCAGGTATTTTTATTCTGGTTGGACCACTCAAGGCCATGGCTTCTTTCGCTTAAACACTGATTTTTAGTCTCTGTTTTCGGTACATAATTGGTGATAGACTGGCAGTGTTTAGCCAGGTGGAGCTTTGTGGAGAAGCTCACTGGAAATAGGTAGTTTTCAGAAGCGAAAGCTCATCACTTGGTCCTGTTTTTTTTTTTCTTTTTTAATCTTTATTTTACATTGGTTTGTTACCTGTGTATATAGTGTGATATGGAGGTTTGAGGTGCATATGATCCCATCACCCTGATAGTGAACATAGTACCCGACAGTTAGTTTTTCAGTCCATCACCTTCCCATCTTTCCCCTTCTAGTTGTCCCTGGGGTCTATTGCTGCCACCTTTATGTCCATGAGTACTTGATGTTTAGCCCCCACTTATAAGTGGGAACATGTGTTTTTTTGCTTTTCTGTTCCTGCATTATTTCACTTCGGATACAATTTCTTGGAATTGTTTTATTTTGTTTCATTCCTTGGGCTAAAATATTTGGCTTAATTTAACTTACCTAACTTATTCCTGATTTGAAATAAATGAGTCACTTTAGTCAAGCACTCAGCAGAGCCCTAGCAAAGTGAAAATGACCACCACGAAGGGCAAACAAGGGAAAAAGGAAATGCATCATAGGCAGACTGGTAAGATTATGTTATGAACAAAGGGAAGACAGATCGGGAAGGGGAACATCACACACCGGGGCCTATCACAGGGATGGGGAAGGGAGGAGGATTGCATTGGGAGTTATACCTGATGTAAATGACGAGTTGATGGGTGCTGACGAGTTGATGGGTGCAGCACACCAACATGGCACAAGTATACATATGTAACAAACCTGCACGTTATGCACATGTACCCTAGAACTTAAAGTATAATAATAAAAAAATAAAAATAAATAAAATGAAAAAAAAAAAAAAGAATTGTTAAACATCTCCCCACAAGGAGGGAGAGTGAAAGCAGGTCATTTGGAAGCTGAGTTATTTTTTAAATATCAAAACATTCTTAATTTCTTAATTTCTTTTATTTATGAGAAGGAGACAGAATTCTTATAGCTTTTAAAGTGGCTTGGTGATTTGATTTTCAAAAGAAAGCTATACTTCACACCACTAGTAAAAATCTGCAACTAATTTATTACCTTTAAAGAGTTACAGAGTAAGAGATATAAAAAGATTCAAATTGAATTTAGGTAAACATCAAGACATCAATGTCATAACCTGACTGAAGTGCCCTGAGTAAGGCAAACTATTAAAGGCAAAGTGGATGTTATTTAGTGCAGTGATGCTATTGTTTAAGGGTACGAGTTTTCAAGAAGGTTAGTGGGTGTTGAGGGTTTGTCTAGGCCGGCTGCCACAGAGGACCAGTGCAACCTGGTGATAGAATGAAAGAGTATGGTGCTACTTACTATGTGATTTTTTTCAGCTGTGCCCCTGGTCATCAGTGATAGCCCAGAATTTTCATAATACTTTGCATTAGGCTATATTGCTCCCAGCATGTATATTTTATTTATTTTTCTTTTTTACTAGACAGAGTCTCGCTCTTGTTGCCCAGGCTGGAGTGCAATGGCGCAATCTTGGCTCACTGCAACCTCTACCTCCCGGGTTCAAGGGATTCTCCTGCCTCAGCCTCCCAAGTAACTGGGATTACAGGCGCCTGCCACCACACCCAGTTAATTTTTGTATTTTTAGTAGAGACAGGGTTTCACCACGTTGGTCAGGCTGGTCTCGAACTCCTGACATCTGGTGATCCACCTGCCTCAGCCTCCCAAAATGCTGGGATGTGGGTATGAATAAAGAAAGTTAAAAATCACAGCTATCATAAAAAGAGACCTAAAGACTTATATCACACACACACAATTGATATTTGATCATTTCATCATCTACCTAGAGAAAAACTGGAAAAAAAAACTTATGAAAGAACTATTCCTAGTCATTAATTTAGTGTTTCCAATGACTTTATAGAATGTAAGTAATAAAATCATGATAATCACCTTTTTGTGTAAGATAATACAGATATTGTCTTACAACTTTTTATTTTGCTTAATACTGTAAGTATGAGGACTTAAAGATACCATATATTTTACTTAACACTCTAATAAGGAAATCTTTTCATGTAGGTAATTACACTCCATCACATCAGTGATTGCATAATATTTTATGGCATTGAAGTATCATAATATATTAACATCCTATCTCCTAATTTTGGAGGTTGAAATATATTCTGATATTTTCTATTTAAAAATCTTATATATTTATCCAGACACATTTCTTTAGGCAAGTTTCTAAAAGTGAAAATCCAGTGTCAGAATATTTAATATTTTGCTTTACTTTCAAAATTTTTATGTATATGTATATAATCAGAAATTGTGATAACTCATTTTCTCCATAATATGTTTTATCCTGCATAATTATTTTCTTTTCTTTTTGTTAAGTGGCTTGGAAAAACATGTTGCCTTGTTTTAATTTACAATTCATTGGTAATGTTGAATAATGTTTAAGATACTGTTGTATGTGATTATATGGGGAATTTGCAATGGCCTGTGTGTATGTAACGTGTGTGTGTATGTGTGTGTGTGTGTGCATGCACACATATATGTGTTTGTGTGTGTGTTTCTTCGTGAGTCATTGTGAATGTTAGGAACCCAGAGTATGGCTTTTTTTTTTCACTGAAGTATACAGTCCCTTTTCAGTGAGACCAGCTGTATCTGTTAGAGAGCTTCTTTCATTATTGATTAGTAAATCATTTTATACAAAAAGAAAATCCTTTGTTATAAAAAATTACAAATATTGTTCTGAGTTACTTATTTGCCATGAACATGGCTTATATTTTTCTGGCATTACATAATTTTTGAATATGTGTTCTATCAAATATATCAATATTTACTTTTCTGTCTTCTGCTGTGGCTTTATAATTTACCATTCCTTAAATTTCTGCTCTGTTTGGGATATCTATTCCTGGTTTCCAGTACTTTATTAATGTAAGTTTTATGTGTTTTCTGCTGTATCAATGGGATTTGGTAAGGGAAGGAAGGTAAATTCACTTGCTTAGCATGGTATCTTGGATGGCCAGTACTAACACTATTGCTCCTGTTTCTTACGGTATAATGAATGACGTTACTGTTTTGTCATTATTAAATTATTACTATATTCCTGGAATATACTCAAATTCATCATGGTATTATTTTAACATGATGCTAGATTTGGTTTGCTAATTTGTTTTGGAATTTTTGCACCTATATTTATGTAAGATTGGTACACAACAAGATAGATACACACTGAAGCTGTGTTTGGAAATGTTTGCACAGATTTTCTATTTCTTCAGAGGAAATGATTGTAGTGTTGTCCAGATGTAGCTCCTCTTTATGGTGTTCTTAAAAATGTATACATGTATGTAAATAATGACTATCAGTCTAATGAGGTTTTCTAAATTAGTATTTGTATAAATGAATTTTTGAGAATTGAACTTTTATTAATATTTATGCTCGTGTTAAGTACAGATGCTTTTCTTATTTGTCAATTATTTAATTAATTTATGTAATAGTTTGAACTGTTATTAACACTTAACTGTGTTTTTAAAATTATTTCTAAATGCATACATTGTTATCAATTTAATATTATTCAGTGATCACACTTTTCACAGATATTGTGTGCTGGAGTGTTTATGTACTTAATCCATTTAATTCTCATTACAAACATATCATTTAACTTCTATTATTCCCATTTTAAAGATAACAAAAATGAGGCACAGGGAGATGAAGTAACTCGCCTAAACTCACACAATTAGAAAGTAGAGGAACTAGAAGTTAACTAAGCTGTTACACTATGTTAAAACTAATCACTACACTATCTTAAAAGGAAGCACACTTTTAAGAAGGGCAATTAAAAATTGCTATAAAAGCTTACATAGACAGTCCCTGACTTACAATGCTTCCACATAACAACTTTTGATTTTACAATGGTGCAAAGGTAATATATATTCAGTAGAAACTGCACTTTAAGTACCCATACAACCAACCTGTTTTTCACTTTCAGCAGCATATTCAATAAATTATATGAGATCATCAACACTTTATTATAAAACAGGCTTTGTGTTAGATGATTTTGCCCAACTGTAGGCTAATAAAGTGTTCTGAGCACATTGAAGTTAGGTTGCGCTAATCTATGACGTTCAGTAGGTTTGGCGGATTAGGCTTATTGTTTGCTTACACTATTTTCAATTTATGATGTGTTTATTGGAACATAACCCAATCATAAGTCAAGAAGCATCTGTGTGTATTTGCATACATATATATAAATGTGTGTATATATATATTTGTATATATAGGCACATATGTATGTGTATAAATATACATGTCTATATCTATATGTATCACAGTCTTCTCTTGGTATCCATGTGGGACTCATTCCGAGTCAGCCAGATTCAAAAATCCATGGATGCTCAAGTCTCTTATGTAAAAAATAATATTTACATATACCTTACACACAATCTCTCACATTCTTTAAATTATCTCTGGATTACTTGTAATATCTAAATGTAAATGCTATATAAATAGTTGCTATACAGTATTTTTTAATTTGTGTTATTTTTACTGTTACATTGTTTTTTATTGTTTTGTTTTTTCAAATATTTTCAGCCCATGGTTGGTTGAATCCAAAGATGTGGAACCAGCAAATACTAAGGACTGACTGCAAACTTTTTCTTCTTTAAATTATTTCCAGAAATAGTTTTGTTTTTCTAAATTTCTGAAAACAGCCCTATTTATTCAACTGAACAGTCATAATCTATTCTCAAGTAGTGGGATTTCCAGAGAGACAAAAAATTTAAACTTAAAGAAAAAGAAGAAAGAAAGAAAATAGGAAAAAAATGCTTCAGTTAAATAGAGAAAACTGCTTTAATTGATAAAACCCTAGGCAGCAGCAGTTAGGAGCCCAGCGACCTTAAGTGCCACAGAACCATTAAAAGTAATGAGCTGTGAGCTCAAGCCAATGACTGATGAAAAGCCAGTGTCTGCTGGGGGCTCACGCTGTAACATCCAACATTAATGTATTACTACCAGTAGATCAAACATGATGGATCCTAAATCTCATTTGCATAATGGATGAAGCTTGGGAAACAGTTCCAGATGGTGGGTGAGCACCTTGAGCCAAAAGGAGAATTTTCTTTTAAGCCTTAGCATATATAGGTCTAGCATATTGAGGTACACGTAACGAAAAAAATGGAACAAATTTAAGAGACTGTGGACTTTTGAATTATGTGTTTTTCTTAAATTTGAAATAAAATTAGGCAAAACTTTTCCTGCAGGATCCAAATATGCTACACAAGGATCTTGTTTGGACTGATGAACTGCATCTCAAACCATCCTCAATTCTAAGAAAATGGGTAATAAATTGGTTTTGTAAACTTTGCCTAAACTTATTCAAATCTCAATGAAGATGTATAAATGACTTACTCGCTTGTATTTGGCGCAATTTTTCATTTCTGACAGTATTTGAATGAAAATCATATAGTGTGTTGAATCCACTATTCACAGTCTAGCTTGTGAGGAAAAAAATTAATCCTTTTATGAGAGTAAATGTGGGTCAGATTTTCATTAACTAATCCATATCCAACCTTTTATATATGTGTTTCTGTTTAAAGACACTTTATTTCACATATATTGTTGATTCGTTATTTAATTTATAACCAATGACACTATAACTCATACTAAAAGAAGCTCAGACACATATTTTCTCTGTAAGGTATATTTCAGCCTTCTTATGCTTAAGACATACTAGACAGCACTTCAACAGGGTGCTTGGGCATTATTTTAAAGAGTGCTTTGGAAGGCCAAGGCAGGTGGATCACCTGAGGTCAGGAGTTTGAGGCCAGCCTGGCCAACATGGTGAAAACTCGTCTCTACTAAAAATACAAAAATTAGCCAAGTGTGGTTGCGCACACTTGTAGTCCCAGCTACTCAGGAGGCTGAGGCAACAGAATCGCTTGAACCCAGCAGGCAGAGGTTGCAGTGAGCCAAGATTGTGCCACTGCACTCCAGCCAGGCAACAGAGCAAGACTCTGTCTCAAAAAAAAAAAAGTGAACTAATCAACAAAAAGTAAAACAAGTGAAAAATTTGGCACAAAATAGATCGTGAACAGGGCAAGAACGCTTGTTTATAGTGTGAGAGCTGAAACTGAAAGGCAGAGTGTAGCCTTGTTGGACCTCAGCTGGGAACATATGTGTAAGGTGACTGGAATTTTTCACCATTCTGAAGGAGTTTGTGAATGACCATGAAAGCACCACGAATATTGATTTGGGGATTAGAAATAAATTTTAGCAAATAGAAACATTTTCACATGTGGAATTTGAATATCGAGGACCAACTGTATGTATTTGTATTTTTTTATAGAAGTGACATAATATTTCAATTTACACTAGATGGGGTTAAAAATTACTACATCACAAAATAGGAAAATTCATGATTTCAAACTTGCTTTAGGTATGGGAAACTTGAGACAATACAAAAAAAAGTTGTTATTTTTAGAGGGTCACATCATGGAGAAAATATACTCCTAGGCTTCAGTATTTGAGGAAAATAATAGAGTAAAACAATTTCTTTTCTGCCTTCAAACAGAAGAATGAAACACACCTAAAAACAGCAGGACATTGAACTAGAGATAAAAATAAAAGAAAATGGACCCTTGGATAAATTTCCAACAGATGAGAGAATCTAATGCTGCTGAACTTGAAAATTAACTTTTACTATAATATATTTTTATTTTAGTCCATGTCCCAAGTTGATGAATTGTCGGAATCTATGGCATCAATTCTCTGAGTCATTTTTATATCATTTCTGGTGGGCACATCCTAAGGGATATATAGGATTGGCAACACAGAGCTGTTTTAAGAAACAATCCAATGAAAAGCATAGGAAAACACTATAGAAATTGTTTTTCAAATATTCTACAACATTATTTGTTATTGCATTTGTCTAACATGCCCAAAGCAGACCTACATCTTCATATGATAACAGTATACTTTTCAAGATACTGGAACTAAATATTTTAAAATAAGAATCATTGGCTGGGTGTGGTGACTCACACCTGTAATCCCAGTGCTTTGGGAGGCCGAGGTAGGGAGACTGCTTGAGGCCAGGACTTCAAGACCAGACTAGGGAACATGGTGAAAACCCACCTCTAGCCAAGCCAAAAAAAAAAAAAAAGAGAAAGAAAGAGAGGGGGACAGAAAGAAAGAAAGAAAAAGAAAGAAAGAAAGAGAGAGAGAAGAAAAGAAAGAAAGAAAAAAGAAAGAAAGAAAAAGAAAGAAAGAAAGAAAGAAAGAAAGAAAGAAAGAAAGAAAGAAAGAAAGAAAGAAAGAAAGAAAGAAAGAAAGAAAGAAAGAAAGAAAGAAAGAAAAAGAAAGAAAGAAAAGTATCATTATGGTTTATCGTGTGGAACTTTTGAGAAAAAGATATAAACAGCATTTATGCCTTTGTGGAGCAAACATTGCTCAGTGCTTGCTGTTGGTCAGGTACTCTGTTAGTCATCTGAGACGCAGTTTAGCAGAGAGGCAAACAAATTAAGTAAGTTGATTGCAGTTTAATATGTACTTTGATGGGGGCAAGTGCAGAAAGCTCCAGATCTATGCATTAGGGGAGTATCCCTCAGACTTCCAGGGCCAAGGGAAATTGTCCATAAACAGAAATATTGATACCAGCTGTGCAAGATGAGAAGTAGTTTGCCAAACTCACAATAGCTGATGCTTGGAAGCTGTGAGGGGAGGGACTGGTGTTTACAGAATGGCTGGGATGCAGATTTTGAATAGGGGAGTGCTGAGAACCGAGACTGAAGGTGAATGTGGGTCTTCTGTTCTGAGGACAATGTAAGATTTTAAGATGGGAAACTAGATAATTTAGAAACAGGATCAGCACCCTTGTTCTGTAAAAGGCAGATTGTAAATATTTTAGGTTTTTGGGGTTACTTATTCAATGTCATCTTTATAGCACAAAGACAGCATAGACAATACATAAGTAAACAAGCATGAATGTATTCTAATAGAGCTTTATTTACAAAAACAGGTGGCTGACTGGTTTGGGGCCACGGCCATAGTTTGACAACCACTGAACATAAAGTTTACTATGACTGAAGGATGAGGCATGGATATAGGAGAGGCAAGGATGAGGGCAGACAGTGAAAATTCATGTGCTAAAGTCTTAACTAAGAGAATAGCAGTGCAGGGCTAGGTAGAAGAAGAGGCTGAATACAGAAAATATTTGGGATTTTAAAAATGCAGGAATTGGTGATATGAAGGATGTAAACGGATGTGATGGATGCAGTTTAAGGATGATTGGGACACTGGGAAGATGGTACTGTTCATTGAGACAACAAACATAACATCTGGAGCAGGACTGCTGTCAATGACAGATGAATGATTTCAACTGTAGACAAGCTGGAATCTAAAGGCCATGACATCTGAGTTGAGAGTGTTGATGTCTAATAAGTCAGAAACTCAGAGCAGAGATTTGGAAAGCAGCAGTGACTTAGACATTTCTCCTTTGTAGTTTTCCTGTCTACAGAAATACTGGGACCAAAAAATATCCAAATACATTTTTTAAAAAATAAATAAATCACAACACCATCAAAGAGTGAAACCTTTATTCTGTTGCACATCGGTGTGAGAAACTTGGTAAAGACAGACTCCACTGAGAAAATATTTGAAATGTTGAATGACATAGAGTAAAAAAAAAAACTATTTTGCATTACTGTAAAATAAAATACTGTAGAATAGAGTAAGCGAGGACTTTTTTGTCTCCCTAAACTTTATAAAGCTAAGATGATCTTGTAACTATTATAAACCTCACATAATAAATTAGGAATGTTTAACTGTAATTATTTCCCATGGATTCAATCTGAAAGTGTCAGCCTGATGGTTCTGTGCTTCATTAAAGCAGCCCAACTATTTCACTGACAGGCAGCTTTAGATTTTGAGGTAAA
>NW_012116265.1:6748118-6757691 GCF_000951035.1 Colobus angolensis palliatus | reverse complement strand
TTTTTTTTTTTTTTTTTTTTTAGATGGAGTCTTGCTCTGTTGCCAGGCTGGAGTGTGGCAGTGGCGCGATCTTGGCTCATTGCCACCTCCTTCTTGTTTCAACCAATTCTCTTGCCTCAGCCTCCAGAGTAGCTGGGACTACAGGAGCACACCACTACGCCCAGCTATTTTTTGTATTTTTAGTTGAGACGAGGTTTCATTATGTTGGCCAGGATGGTCTTGATCTCTGATCTCTTGACCTCGTGATCCGCCCACCTCGGCCTCCGAAAGTGCTGGAATTACAGGAAAGAGCCAATGTGCCCGGCCGAGGTAAAGGTTTTTAAGCCACAGATGAGAAAATAGGGGGTTCTCTCAATGATAATTTCTGTGTTTGACATTAATATACTGCTCGCAATATTGATTATTTTATTGTGCACATTCTTTCTTTTTTCTTTACTTGGGGAAAAGAATATAATTCTACTAAATAATTTTTCTGTAGGTTAGAATTTCATGATAACATGTTGTGATCTCATGAATTTGAGATACACCAGAATGCAAATTGAAGTTCATTAACACACACTTACATTTAACAAATACCAAAAATATGTAAGTTAAGCTTATCCTTGTAAGAGTGTGCAATGAAAACATTTCACCATGTAAGTTTACACTTTATTTTAGGTAAGAGAAATAATAGCAATACTCAGGGTCATTTTCCCAACTGCTTGCTCTTTACATTGCAGTAGTGTTGCACTTTTGTTAAAAATATAAATGTCATATTCCTAAATCTTTTCTCCAGATGTTGTCAATCTTGTCACTATTTGACACTTAAAGACATACCTGTGGATATAAATTTCCAAGAATAACATGTAAAGAGTCAAGAGGAATGTTTCAGCCCATATTAGATTAGAGAGTAATACACTATACCTACCCTCAGTGCTAATTGTTTCCATTCTCACATACTCTGAGCTAAAAAAAATCAGTGTTTGTTTTTTCAACTCCGCAGAAGACAGTCAATTGGTTACTATTTTGTGTAAAATGTACAGCTGCATCTTATAACTTAAAATTAAAATGTGTGTATAAATAGAAGAAATATATTTTATTTCCAAATACACTTTTATTTTATTCTGAATGTTAATAAAATAAAAGAAGTGAAAAATGACTATTAATACACTTAACTATGTACATAATCTGGTGCTAATTCACTACGGACTCACCAAGTTGAATTCTATATATGTATAGTAAAGACTTGTGCAATCAACTAAAATACTCCATATGGAAGATTAGCATGTATTGGTGAACATTTTATGATGCTATTAAGTAAAAGTCAATGAACAGAATCAGAAGAAATAAGCTATTAATCAAAGAGAAAATTTACATTGTATCATAAAATAATTTCACCTGATAAATGCACATAAAACGTGCTGTTAGTGATGTAATTACAACCAGGGTCCATGAGTCCTCACTGTTTTACTATCCCAAGCATGGAGGATTCCATGAATTTTCTATGACCCATGAAACTTCATTATTATGAAGTTATCTTTCACTATATGCTATACTTCATGTCATTAATATTTTGAAAGGAAGCTTGGATGTTTCTGACTTTAAAAATTTGAGGGGTACGTGCTATTAAATGGTACCTCTCATAGAACTGTATTAAAAATAGCAAACTTTGTGCAACGTTGTTCTATTTGTACATTACTTAGTTAATTAATCAAATTTTTAGACTTCCTCTAGGCCATCTAAGACATATAGAATCTATACAATCTGGCTAACTAATGAAAACAATTTTAAAGTAGACATTACACCTTCCTGCAGTGAGGTATTCAAACAAAAATCTGGCATCTCTTCGAAGAGTAAAGATTGAATGCTATTTTTCATGAATTTGCCTCGCAGTGGCAGACTAGAAGTTGGAAAAATTGGTGTACCTAAGATATGGACTCTTTAAGAGTTGTATGCAAATGCCTTTTTCCTCAATTGGTTTGTTTTAAATTATCTCCTTCTTATTTTCTCCTTTGTTGAATTTGACAGAATTCTCCATTTAGTGAAATATGTCTGAAAGCTTGGACTATGAATTCAGAATGAGAAACAAAACTCTTAAAGTTGAAATACCTCTTTATATCATTATCTGTCTGAAACAATATAAAATTGAACAAGTTTGCTGTGAAATATTAACTGTTGCTCTTAAATATAATTCATTTGGCAATTATGTATAGAAGCACATGTTGAAATATGGATAGAAAATTACAATCTTTTAAATTTTCTGCATTTACTACACAGTCTCAGAGCTAATTCAGCTTTATTCATTATTCCAAAATTGAGCTCGATTTTATATTAATGCTTTAAATGAATGCCAACTTGGAAAATAAATAGAAGACTTGTAAATACTCTTTTTTATCCAAAGGTTTAGATTATTTTGGAATTCACAATATATGCAGAGGTGGTTTAATATCACCCAAGTACTCCAAAGGGCATTTTAATTTCATCTGGACCAAAGGCAAACTATATAGGAAAGAATTGAGAGTTAATCCATGTGCCTCAGAAAAGCAAGATGTGAACAAGGAGTCTGGGATAAAAGAAATGAAGGCAGATATTTTAAAAAAGATAAAGACAATGGGCCGGGCGTGGTGGCTCACGCATGTAATCCCAGCCCTTTGGGAGGCCAAGGCGGGTGGATCACCTGAGGTCGGGAGTTCAAGACCAGCCTGACCAACATGGAGAAACCCCATCTCTGCTAAAAATACAAAATTAGCTGGGCATGGTTGGTGCATGCCTGTAATCCCAGCTACTCAGGTGGCTGAGGCAGAGAATCATTAGAACCCAGGAGGCAGAGGTTGCAGTGAGCAGAGATTGCACCATTGCACTCCAGCCTGGGCAACAAGAGCAAAACTCTATCTCAAAAAAAAAAAAAAAAAAAAAAAGATAAAGACAGTGATTAGAATTGTTTAGTGATATTATCACTTTAATCTTTTCCAATTTTTTCCCAAATCTTAGTGTATTCATCATGGAAACCTGTATTATTTACCCAAATCATGAAAAATGCCACCTAACATGTGACTATTCTACCCAGACATTTTAGCAGGCAATCAATTACATGATTCCAAAAGTTATCAGAGGTATAAAGAGATATAAAGGATATTTTATATTTACATAAATATACGTGTGTGTGTATATATATGTAATGTATAGATATATACATACACGAGGTCAGGAGTTCAAGACCAGCCTGACCAAGATGGTGAAACCCCATCATTACTAAAAATACAAAACATAGCCGGGCGTGGTGGAGTGTGCCTGTAATATACAATAAATAGATACACACACATATACATGTGGAAGAAAGAGAGACGGCTGTACATGTTTTGAGGCCCAAAACTACATACAGTACATCTATTTTCACCTTATGCTTCCTTGTACTTTCAGAACAAGACATTCTTTTTTAAGATTTTTTTATTATACTTTATGTTCTAGGGTACATGTGCACAGTGTGCAGGTTTGTTACACCTGTATACGTGTGCCATGTTGGTGTGCTGCACCCATTATCTCATCATTTACATTAGGCGTATCTCCTAATGCTATCCCTCCCCACTCCCCACTCCCCACAATAGGACCTGGTGTGTGATGTTCCCCTTCCTGTGTCCAAGTGTTCTCATTGTTCAATTCCCACCTATGAGTGAGAACATGCAGTATTTGGTTTCCTGTACCTGCGATAGTTTGCTGAGAGTGATGGTTGGTTTCCAGCTGCATCCATGTCCCTACAAAGGACACAAACTCATCCTTTTTTATGGCTGCAAAGTATTCTGTAGTGTATATGTGCCACATTTTCTTAATCCAATCTGTCATTGATGGACATTTGGGTTGATTCCAAGTCTTTGCTATTGTGAATAATGCTGCAATAAACATATGTGTGCATGTGTCTTTATAGCAGCATGATTTATAATCCTTTGGGTAAATACCCTGTAATGGAATAGCTGAGTCAAATGGTATTTCTAGTTCTAGATCCTTGAGGAATCACCACACTGTCTTCCACAATGGTTGAACTAGTTTACAGTCCCACCAACAGTGTAAAAGTTCAGAACAAGACATTCTAATTGGACCGTGTATTTGACTGTTTCTAAATAGAAATTCACAATGGTCATTTAAATATGGTTATGGCACATAAAAACTTACCTTTATTTTTTAAAATCACGATTAGGAGCAATTAAAATTATTTTGTAATAAGATTTAAACATAAACAATGAAATAAGATAGGTTAATTTAGAGAATTTTCAATTACAATATAAAGTCTCATATTTCCTTGTATAAAAGTGAATATACATTATTTACTTTTGAGTAATATATCATAATATGAAGTGCTGTAAAAGCAATATTAAGTGCTTTAAAAGTATGATTGTATAAATCACTATTACGTAGGCAATAAAACAATCATTTCAACCTCTGCCTCTCAGGTTCAAGTGATTCTCCTGCCTCAGTCTCCCAAGTAGCTGGGATTACAGGTGTCTGCCACCAAGCCCAGCTAATTTTTGTATTTTTAGTAGAGATGGGGTTTTACCACATTGACGAGGCTGGTCTTGAACTCCTGACCTCAGGTGATTCACTTGCCTTGGCTTCCCAAAGTGCTGGGATTACGGATGTGAGCCACCACGTCCAGCCAATTTTTGTATTTATTTAATAATTACCATTGAAGGAGATGGCCCATTTTCACAAATCAGCTTACACAACCAAAAGGCAGTGCCAAGGTGTGTAGTTTGGCCTTATTTTTTTTAATGTAGTTTATACACATTTTAATAGCTATAACATTTATATATTTAATTTGATTTGATTGACACTTGTTTTCATTAGAGGAAAATATTTTATAATACATTAAGTGACTTAAATGTTCTATACATAGAAGTGCTCATATCAGCACCCTATCCTATCTAAGATATCTACAGAGACTGCCAGTGACTGCAATCTCCTTGGCAGCCCTTGAGATTCAATGGCAGAATATAATGGGATTTCACTCTGCTAAACAGTAAGATTTGGAAAGAAATGTAGTTGCTTTACCGTAAGTCCTGAAGAAGAAGCCTATGTCACTTCTATCTAACCATGGCTTCTCTGCTCCAATAACAACATCAGCCCAGGACTTCAGAGCCTTCTATTAAACATGATCATTTCTCTAGCTAATTGAGAGGGTCACTTTCATAACTTTTCTGGCAAACACCATTTTTAGTAGTTGGGGCTCTGTTCCTACTTTTTTCTTTCTTTTCTTTTTTATTTCCATGGATGCATCCTGTAAAGTCTCTGCTCTCAGTTTGGTACCATCATCTCAGCTCTGCAATTCTAGATTTCCACTTCATTCTATCCGATAGGTTGAACCTTTCCTGGGGTGTCAGAACTAAGATAGCTTAACTGCTTTTTTCATTTGACCTTGCTCTGTGCTTATCAGCCTGCTCTTGCCCTCCATCTCTGCCATGAGTTTGCCCTCTGTTTCAAAGGGCTTCTCTGCCTCGGCCGTTGTCTCCTACTTAGGGCCATCAGTACAGGATGGTACCTCCCAACTCCTCGCCACAAATCAACAGTGTGGCAATGCCTCAATTGCCCTGTATGGCTCATTTTCTAAGGAAGCAGGTATATCCCTATGCATCAAAGAAGAAATGGTGGCAGGCTAAAGAGAAGAGAACGCTGGCTACATATAATTCCACATTCATATCTCTCTGAGATCCTGTAGACAGCTCATTCCATCAAAGTGTAATTCATTCATTTGTTCAGTCTGTGGGTCATACAACTAAAGTTTATGGGTCACCTTATCTGTGCCAGATACTTTGCTAGGCACTGTGAATTTCTTTTTTTTTTTAAACACAGACACTGTCTGTTCTTGCCCTTACATACCTTTCATCCTTATGTGGAGACAGATTTATGAAACCCAGCCAACATCCTTCCACACCAAAAAGAAAAATAAATAAAAAAAGAAAGGTCATTAGAAGAATAGAAATAAATATGTCTCAGCAAAGGGAACCACATGTACAGAGATTAGGACATAGGAAAGAGCTGAGTATGTGCTAGGAACTACACACAGTGTGACTAGAAGCTAGTGGATGAGGGTGGAAGGCGAGGTTCATGATTTTCTGTGGATAAGCAAAGCCTAGAGCAGGCAGAGGCAGGGGTGGGCATGTAAATGTCAAGGTAGAGTCCAGATTTTCTTGTAAGCACAAATCTGAAGCTATCAGATTGTTTTTAAAAAGATCACTTTTCTTCTGTGTGGCAAATGTATTATAGGTAGCCAAGAGAAGAGGCAGAGTAATTGGACAAGTATTTTAAGGTGAAGGAAGATGGTAGTCAAGACCAGAGCAGCGGCAGGAGAGATGGGGAAAATGACAACTAAGAGAGCCTATTGCAGGCCGGGCATGGTGGCTCACGCCAGCACTTTGGGAGGCCGAGGTGGGTGGATCACAAGGTCAAGAGTTCAAGACCAGCCTGACCGAGATGGTGAAACCCCATCTTTACTAAAAATACAAAAATTAGCCGGGCCTGTAATTCCAGCTACTCAGGAGGCTGAGGCAGAGAATTGCTTGAACCTGGAAGGCAGAGGTTGCAGTGAGCTGAGTTCATGCCATTGCACTCCAGCCTGGGTGACAGAGTGAGACTCTAAAAAAAATAAATAAATAAATAAAGGAAGGAAGGAAGGAAGGGAAAAGAAAAGAGAAAAGAAGAGAGCCTATTGCAGAGAAGAGAAAAAAAAGGGAGGAGTTAAGAATGGTGCCTCATTTCTGGTTGTCTCAATGTTCTTTGGCATAGTCCATGTATGTCTGCCCACTCTCTCTTTACCATATAGTAAACCTAAGTTCTATATCAGCGATCAGCTTTCTTATGCCTTGAATTTCACAGTCCCTTTGGATCTCCCAATTTCCACAACCTAGAAAAGTCTGAAAAACCTCTTCTAATTTCAGATTGTTCCAACAAATCAACAGTGTCAGGACAGCCTCTGCCCCAAATCACTGGATCTATGGGCACATTTTCTTATGTCCTGGATTTGCCTGTCATCAACTACTCAGCCTGTTTTCCAGGTCACATAGAAATCCACTCATAACCATCATTTCATGGTTTTGGAAATTTCGCTGAAAATTTTGATGGTGTGCAGAAGACAAATTCTCACGTGCTCAACAAATGTTAGTTTCATTCCCCTCCTAGCTCCTTCTATGTCAAAATCATTCAGAGAAGAATGAATGGGTTAATGGTGGATAACTGCTTTCATAAATAAAATACAAATACAATTGTTTGTACTGTGTTTTATAGTGAGCAACTTTGGGATTATTTATTTCTACGCTTTAGTAGTTATCTTTCTAACCCGTTCACCCAGCTTAAAGGTTGCTTTCTTTCAAAGTCTCTGGCTTTCTAACACTAGTGTATCCCTAGAGTGCAGCTGTCAGTCACAACCTTGCTGGTGGCTGAGATTGATCCTTGAGTTAGCAGAGCGTCACTGAGTGACTTGGTTCTCCTCTTATCTTGCACCTTATGCTTGCAGAGGTGCTAGCAATGTCACTTTCAGCCCATTCCCACAGCTACTCCAATTGTCAATTTCTTATCTGACATGTTTGCAAATCTCTCATCATGTATCTCTTGTCCCCTGAGTTATAGACCTTGGATGGTGATGTACCCACTGAATGCCATTGTAAGGTACCAGAAGCATAACTTGGACTTCATTTCCTTCTCAGTTATATTTTAGACAAAACTGTAAAATCAATCGAGGAAATACCTTTTGCTTTTTTTCAGGACCCACCTGAAACTTACAATCATTTCTTTTTCTTCCAGTTTTACATTTGAGGTTTCAATGTACTCTTATCATTGCATTTATTTTCTATAGCATATATTTTTCTTACTGTTTGTCTTCTATTTTTTATGTGTTCTAAATACACGAACAAACAACAAATAACTTTGATCCTCAGAAGTTGGATTATGCTTGGATAACTCAATGTTGCCAGAAATTTGAACAATTGCTTTGGGATTTCTTCATTTTAAAGCTCAAAGCCACAGAAATTCTTATAATCTATTTTTAACACACAAAACTGATTCTTTATTCCATCAGCTCATCCCACTGCCGCACCTGTCATTCAGATCCATGTTGGCATTTGCTAGACCTCACCTCACAGAGCAAAATTTCAACCCCCATTCATCCTCCTGGGTTTATCTTTGTAAAATATTTATTATGTTATGGCCCTGGCCACTGAATAAAGCTTTCATCATCCCCAGTTTTCTACAATTTGTCCCCAAAAGTTTTTTATTTTTATTTATTTTTTATTTTTTAGATGAAGTTTCACTCTTCTTGCCCAGGCTGGAGTGCAATGGCACAATCTCGGCTCACCGCAATCTCCGCCTCCTGGGTTCAAATGATTCTCCTGCTTCAGCCTCCCGAATAGCTGGGATTACAGGCTAAATTTTTATTTTCAGTAGAGACAGGATTTCTTCATGCTGGTCAGGCTGGTCTCGAATTCCTAACCTCAGGTGATCTGCCCACTTTGGCCTCCCATAGTGCTGGGATTACAGGCATGAGCCACCACGCCATGCACAAGCAGTCACATACACACACCACACGCACCACACCAACTACACACATATGCAGGCACTCACATACACACACAACACACACCACACCAACTACACACATAGGCAGGCACTCACATACACACACCACACACACACCAACTACACACATATGCAGGCACTCACACACACATACCACACGCACCACACCAACTACACACATACACAAGTACTTACATACACACACCACATGCACACCAACTACACACATTTGCAAGCATGCATGTATACACACCACACGCACCACCAACTACACACATATGCAAGCATGCATGTACACACACCACACGCACCACACCAACTACACACATCTGCACTCACATACACACACCACACCAACTACCCACATACACAAGCATGCATGTACACATGCCACATACATACACACACACCACACACATACACACACATCACACACATATGCAAATACCACAGAATACACCATACACATAAAGCACATATGTATACATGTCACACACATACACATGCACACACCATGCACATATACACACACCTCTCATGTATACACACATCACACACCACACACATATACAAGCACTCACATGCACACACCAAACTACACACATATACAAGCATGTACACATGCCACACACATACATACACGCACCACATACATACACATTACACACATATGCAAATACCACAAATTACACCACACACATAAAGCACATATGTATACATGCCACACACATACACATGCACACACCATGCACATATATACACACATCACCACACACACATCACAACACAATACACACCACACACATATACAAGCACTCACATATACACACCACACGCACCACACAAACTACACACATATGCAAGCATGCATGTACACACGCCACATACATGCATACACACCCCACACACATATACACACATTACACACATATGCAAATACCACAAAATACACCACACACATAAAGCACATATGCATACATGCCACACACATGCACACGCACACACAGTGCACATATATACACACATCACCACACA
>NW_012116265.1:6624429-6748068 GCF_000951035.1 Colobus angolensis palliatus | reverse complement strand
ACACATTACACACATATGCAAATACCACAAATTACACCACACACATAAAGCACATATGTATACATGCCACACACATACACATGCACACACCATGCACATATATACACACATCACCACACACACATCACAACACAATACACACCACACACATATACAAGCACTCACATATACACACCACACGCACCACACAAACTACACACATATGCAAGCATGCATGTACACACGCCACATACATGCATACACACCCCACACACATATACACACATTACACACATATGCAAATACCACAAAATACACCACACACATAAAGCACATATGCATACATGCCACACACATGCACACGCACACACAGTGCACATATATACACACATCACCACACATACAACACAATACACACCACACACATATACGAGCACTCACATACACACACCTCATGCGACACATGAACTACACACCTATGCAAGCATACGTGTACACATGCCAGATACATACATTCACACACACCACATACACACACATTACACACATATGCGAATACACAAAATACACCACACAGATAAAGTACATATGTATACATGCCACACATATACACATGCACACCATGCACATATATACACACATCACCACACACGCATCAGAACACTATAGACGCCACATACATATACAAGCACTCACATACACACACCACACGCATCACATGAACTAAACACATATGCAAGCATGCATGTACGCATGCCACATACATACCTACACACCACACACATACACACATATTATACACATATGCAAATACCACAGAATACACCACACACATAAAGCACATATGTATACATGCCACACACATACACATGCACACACCATGCCCATATACACACACATCACTCACATGCATCACAACACAATGCACACTACACACACATATACAAGCACACACATACACACACCACACACACACATATACACATCACACACCACACACATACTCATGCATTTATCATACACATATATATACGTCACAGCACAGTAAACTCATCACACACACATCACATGCATACACACATATCACACATCTACACACACCATACACACCACATATATACACAAATAATACACACATACACACACTACACACACATACACACCACGCATGTATGCACTCCACACGTACACAGGCACACACACCAAACACCCCTGTACACACACATACACCTCACCTGCATTAGGCTGCGTGCCCTTTTAGATCAGGGTTACTGTGTGTTTTTGTCATTGTTTATCCAGCATCTCAGATGATGTCTAGGACAGCACCAGTGCCTGGTAAACTTTAAAGACTCAAGTATTCCCATGAACGAATGTGGTAGAAAGCGAGTAATCCCCACTGCTTTAATTTCACATCTGCCAACTCATTCCTTAGTTCTCCATGCTGAACTTCCAGACTCTGCAGAGAAAATTGTTCCCTCTTCCCAAACAGATCTCACCCTGAAACTCCTCTGTGTTGATATACATGCTGCTCCCTTTTTCTCTAATGAACTCTCACTTGTCTCCATCTGGAAAATTCCTGCTCAGCCTTCAAAACTTGGCATGAATGCCATCTCCACTGTGATTCCTTCCTGCCAACTCCAGCAGCTACCTCCCTTGTATCCCATAGCATAGCATGTCACATATGTGATAGCACTTGTGTTTTATTTTCCTGACTTGTACACATGTCTTTTATATGATCACGTGTGTGTGTGTGTGTGTGTTCTCATAGCATATCCAATTCCTCAAAACTGTACTGGGAAAATGTTAGGTGTTGAATAAGCAATTGATCAATGGATATGAACCAATTTCAGATGGTTCCTGATCTGAGACCAAGATTCAAACTTAATAGAATGTTATCTATATGTCTAACCCTCCTCAGATGATATAGGAGTTACTCTTGATTCGTTAGCATTGAACATCTTCAACTTAGCTATTTAAAATCATCTGATTCCGAGAAGAATGTCAATGACAGCTTAATGGGAATACCACTGAATCCATAAATTACTTTGGGCAGCATGGACATTTTCACAATATTGATTCTTCCTATCCATGAGCATGGAATATTTTTCCATTTGTTTGTGTCCTCTCTGGTTTCCTTGAGCAGAGGTTTGTAGTTCTCCTTGAAGAGGCCCTTCACTTCCCTTGTTAACTGTATTCCTCAGTATTGTATTCTCTTTGTAGCAATTGTGAATGGGAATTTATTCATTATTTGGCTCTATGCTTGCCTGTTCTTGGTGTATAAAAATGCTTGTGACTTCCGCACATTAATTTTGTATCCTGAGATTTTGCAGAAGTTGCTTATCAGTTTAAGAAGTTTTTGGGCTGCGATGATGGGGTTTTCCAGATACAGGATCATGTCATCTGCAAACAAAGAAATTTTTACTTCCTCCCTTCCTATTTGAATACCCTTTATTTCTTTCTCTTGCCTGATTGCCCTGCACAGAACTTCCAATACTGTGTTGAATAGGAGTGGTGAGAGAGGGCATCCTTATCATGTGCAAGTTTTCAAGGGGAATGCTTCCAGCATCTGCCCATTCAGTATGATATTGGCTGTGAGTTTGTCATAAACAGCTTTTATTATTTTGAGATATATTCCTTCAATATCTAGTTTATTGAGAGTTTTTAACATGAAGGCATGCTGAATTTTATCAAAGGCCTTTTCTGCATCTATTGAGATAATCATGCAGGTTTTGTCTTTAGATCTGTTTATTTATTGATTTGCATATGTTGAACCAGGCTTGCATCTCTGGAATGAAGCCAACTTGATCCTGGTGGATAAGCTTATTTATTTATTTATTTATTTATTTCTGAGATGGAGTCTCACTCTATCACCCAGGTTGGAGTGCAGTGGCGCCATCTCGGCTCGCTGCAAGCTCTGCCTCCCGGGTTCACGTCATTCTCCTGCCTCATCCTCCCGAGTAGCTGGGACTACAGGCACCCACCACCACACCCCACTAATTTTTCTGTATTTTTTGGTAGAGACGAGGTTTCACCGTGTTAGCCAGGATGGTCTCAATCTCCTGACCTCGTGATCTGCCCTGCTCAGCCTCCCAAAGTGCTGGGATTACAGGCGTGAGCCACCCCGCCTGGCCTAGATAAGCTTTTTGGTGTGCTGCTGGGTTCGATTTGCCAGTACATTATTGAGAATTTTTCCATCAATGTTGATCATGGATATTGGCCTGAAGTTTTCCTTTTTTTATTGTATTTCTACCAGGTTTTGGCATCAGGATGATGCTGGTCTCATAGTATGACTTGGGAAGGAGCCCCCTCCTTTTCAATTGTTTGGAATAGTTTCAGAAGAAATAGCATCATCTCCTCTTTGTATTTTTGGTAGAAGTCTGCTGTAAATCTATCTGGTACCGGACTTTTTTTTTGATTGCCAGGCTATTTATTACTGCCTCAATTTCAGAACTTGTTACTGGTCTATTCAGGGATTCAGCTTCTCCTGATTCAGACTTGGGAAGGTGTATGTGTCTAAGAATTTATCTATTCTAGATTTTCTAGTTTATTTGAATATAGCTGTTTAAAGTATTCTCTGATATTAGTTTGTATTTCTGTGAGGCCAGTGGTGATATCCCATCATTATTTATTTATTTATCTATCATTTTTAAAAATTTTTTTCTCCTTTCTTCTTTATTAGTCTAGCTAGCAGTCTGTTTTATTATTATTTTTTCAAAAAATCAGCTCCTGAATTCACTGATTTTTTGAAGGGTTTTTTGTGTCTCTGTCTTCTTCAGTTCCACTCTGATCTTAGTTGTTTCTCGTCTTCTGCAAGCCTTAGGGTTTGTTTGCTCTTGCTTCTCTAGTTCTTTTAGTTGTGATGCTAGGGAGTTGATTTGAGACCTTTCTAGCTTTTTAGTTTTTTGATGTGGTCATTAAGTGCTATAAATTTCCCTCTTAACACTGCTTTAGCTGCGTTCCAGAGGTTCTGGTACATTTTCTCTTTGTTTTCACTGTTTTCAAAGAACTTCTTGATTTCTGCCTTAATTTCATGATTTACCCAGGAGTCATCAGGAGCAGGTTGTTCAATTTCCATGTAGTTGTATGATTCTGAGCATTGACATACTTCACAGAATTAGAAAAAAAAAACTATTTTAAAATTCGTATGGCAGCAAAGAATAGCTCGTATAGCCAAGAGAAACCCTAAGCAAAAAGAACAAAGCTGGAGAGGCATCAACCTACGGACTTCAAACTATGCTATAAGGCATAAACCAAAACAGCATGGTACTGATACAACAACAGACACATAGACCAATGAAACAGAAGAGAGAACTCAGAAATAAGATTGGATAACCCTCTGATCTTTGATAAACCTGACAAAAACAAGCAATGGGGAAAGGATTCCCTATACAACAAATGGTGCCAGATATCTATTTGCAGAAAATTGGAACTGGACCCATTCCTCACAAGTTATACAAAATATAACTCAAGATGGATTATAGACTTAAATGGAAAACCCCAAACTATAAAAACCGAAGAAGAAAACCTAGTCAAAACCATTCAGGATATAGGCATGGGCAAAGATTTCGTGACGAAAACACCAAAACTAATTACAACAAAATCCAGAATTGACAAATGAGATCTAATTAAACTAAAGAGCTTCTGTACAGCAAAATAAACTATCATCAGAGTGAGTAGGCCACCTACAGAGTGAAAGAAAATCTTTGCAATCTATTCATCTGACAAAGGTCTAATATCAGGAATCTACAAGGAACTCAAGCAAATTTACAAGAAAAAAACCAAACGACCCCATTAGAAGGTGTCCAAAGGACATGAACAGACACTTCTCAAAAGAAAACATGTATGTGGCCAACAAACCTATGAGAAAAAAGCTCAACATCACTGATCATTAGAGAAATACAAATCAAAACTACAATGAGATATCATCCCATGTCATTCAGAATGTCCATTATTAAAAAGTCAAGAAACAACAGATGCTGGCAAGGTCGTGGAAATATAGGAGCACTTTTACACCATTGGTTGTAATGTAAATTAGTTCAACCATTGTGGACGACAGTGTGGCAATTCCTCAAAGATCTAGAATGAGAAATGCCATTTGACCCAGCAATCCCATTACTGGGTATATACCCAAAGGGATAAAAATCATTCAATTGCAAAGATAAATGCACACATATGTTCACTGCAATGTTATTCACAATAGCAAGGACATGGAATCAAACCCAAATGTCCACCAATGATAGATTGGATGAAGAAAATGTGCTGCACATGCAGCATGGAATATTATTCAGCCATAAAAAGCAATGAGATTATGTTCTTTGCAGAAACATGGATGAAACTGAAAGTCATTATCGTCAGCAAACAAACACAGGAACAGAAAACAAAACACTGCATGTTTTCACTTATGAATGGAAGCTGAATGATGGAATCACATGGACATGAGGAGGGGAACACCACACACTGGGGCCTGTCCGGGGGTAGGGTGGGGAAAGGGAGAGTGTTAGAAATGATGGTTAATGCCTGCTGGGCTTAATACCTAGGTGACGGGTTGATAGGTGCACTAAACCACTATGGCACATGTTTACCTATGCAACAAACCTGCACATACTGCACGTGTATCCCAGAACTAAAAATAATTTAAAAATTAATTAATTAAATAAATAAAATAATCTATGATCATCTAGAGACATTATTTCAGTTTTAACAGGCCTACCTCTTATCCTATAGGAACCATTGAAAAAATAATAAACCACAAATATTTGCATCAATTTTGTTGGAATGCAGTAATACTCCTACACTGTTTGATACCTACTTTTAATTCCAGACCATTTTATTGGGATTTGGGGATGCATAGACTTCTTTTATTTGGTCATCTTTTCTGACATCCTAGAACTCCAGCGACTCTACCTGCCCATTAATTAATTTGGTAATGATGTTCCAAAAGCATACTATGTGTCAAGTACTATTCTATGTGCTAGAGAGTCCTTAACAAATATAACAGGTTAAACCCCTGGCTCTTAGCAACTTATGTTCTAGAAGGAGGAAGTAAACAAGAAAAACAAATAAGTTTGTTTATTAGAAGGTGACAGATGTTATTGCATAAATAAAACTGTGGTAAGGAACAGCAATACAAAAGGGATGGGATGGTGGGTGGTTGAATTTCAAGTGGAATAGCACGTGAAATAACTCTCAGCAACGCAAGGATTGAGGTGGAGTCTATGCAGATTCTGTAAAGATGACAAAGCAGAAAATAGTGTGCTCGAATGCCTTAAAACAGCAACATATTTGGGCATATGTGTTCACCATGAAAAAGAATAGAACACAGTGAAAAATAATAGAATAGCAAAAAGACCACCATGTCAAGAATAGAACAAGAGAAAGGAAGATTATTAGAAATGGGAAAAGAAAAGTAACAGGGAAAATAGGTAATCATCAAAGGTTGTGAATAGAAGATGCATGACTGGGCTTAAGAAATTCACTTGCACTATCATGTTTGTGACAGACTGTAAGGTAGACGCCAAGAGTCCAGTTAGCGGATGATAATCTAGCCCAGAGATGGTGGTTGTTGGGACCATTTTGGTGGAAGTGATGAGAAGTAGTAAGAATCTGGATGTGCCTTTCAGGTAGAGCAAATGGCATTTGTTATAAGTGGAATGGGAGGAGTGAGAAAAAGAGAAGGGTGAAGGATGGCTCCAAGTCTGGTTTCCCTGAACAATGGAGAAATGGAATTACTATTAAATGCACAGTAAATTGTTTTGGGAAGATGGGAATATCAGAAATTTGGTTTTTAATTTGGTGAGATGCAGATGTTTATTGGACATTTAAGTGGAGATGTCAAGTAGGTAATTTTATATATGAGTCTGGGCGTCAGAGAAGAGATACAGAATGGAAATAAATTTCAGATATACAGGTAGTACTTAAGGCCCTAAGACTGAGGTGAGAGCTAAGAACTGCATCTCGCCTTATTCGATGAAGGGCAGTTGAAGAACAAGCAGAGTAGACTGGGAAAGAGCAGTCAATGAAAGAAGAAAACCAGAAAATTCTGTCATGTTGCAAAGAGAAGGGAATATAAAATTATGCCCAAGTGAAAGCTCAAGTGAGATGAGGACTAGACAGTGACCATTGCAATCAGCAGTGAGAAGACTGTTGATGACCCTGGCAAAACTGTTTAATGAAGGAATAAAAGCAAAGCCTGATTATAGTTTGTTCCTGAGATTATTTCATTAGTACTCTGGGAAGTAGTGAATCCTATTATCAGTGTTTGCTCACATCTTTGGCATTTCTCTACAATGTGCTCCTCAGTTCGTGGAAATAACTGTCTGTGCATAAGTAAAAAAATAGTTTTGAAAAAAGAGTGGTGACAGAACATAAATGAGGTAGGTGGTGAAGAGGTGTTTCTGAGGAGAGAAGAGACAAATATAAATACTTGAAGAGTTGCTTTCATCAGACCCAATGAGATTCTTCTGGAGAGTAGGAAGATAGTGTTTTGTTGTACAAGTTGTGCACTGCATATGCCCTGGAGGTGTCTTCACATCATAGTTTATATAAATGCCACCACCTAGGGTTGTATAGTTTATCTATGGAATATACATGGTGGTCCTGCTGTACAGTGGTTTGGGATAGGAGATATAAATCTATTATTTCCATGGTTTTCATCTTTGCCCATTTCTTAGCAGAAAATAAAATTTATTTGTTAAGTATATGTTTTTTTCATATAGAAAGTAAACCAACTCATTTTGGAATGCACAAAAACAAAAATAATATTATATTAAAAACATATGAATATTTTTAAGAGTGGTTTTTGATTATATGCCTTACATGTAGACCTTAGAGTTTAACTTTAAATCAGATGAAATATTTTTCTTTATCTCAAATATCCTTATTGCCCAAACTATTGAAATAGGATGGTTTAATTGCATCTTTCATCTGATGATTCAACAAATGAGTCAAATTGTTATATTTTATGCATATTTCCATCATTCAAAAATCTTTTTATCTTATATTTATATATTCACATAATAACCTGAATAACTCAATAACTGAACATATACTTATGCATTCACTCATACACCTACAACATATTCCAGACTCTGAACAGTCAGATTCCAAAAAATAGGCGTGATTCACACTGTTCATGTTGTTTAGATGATCTGTTGTCATGTGGCAAATTCTTTCCAAACCTAGTCATTTCTAAAGAATAATTATTTTACTATACATTATTATTTTGTGGATAAGGAGTTTTGCAGGGCTTAGCCGGGCAATTCTTCTTCTTCATGTAATCACCTAGATATTAAACTGGGATATTTGTTGTTCTGGAGAGTCCAAGACAGTTTAACCAAATTTCTGATGCCTCATGGTTACAGAATGGCTGGAAGGCTGGACTTTACTGGGCCCCTCTCCTCCTCTTCATATGCTCTCAGACCCTCTCCATGTGGTCTACTCAGCAGATTAGGAGGACTCTGCATTATGATTCAAGAGTCGAAGAGTGAATGATTCAAGAGAAAGGAAGTCAAAGCAGCCAATGTCTTAATCCTCAGCCAGGAATCTGCTGTTCATCCATCCCATCGTATTCTATTGGTGAAAGAATTACCTACCCTTCCTAGACTTAAGTCTATGGTACACAGACTCTCAATAGGTTACGTAGCAAAACATTTGTACCCATTTTAAACCTCCAACATCCACTAATCTTTTAAGGGAAAAAGTGCATTATCATAACCGAGAAAAGAACTACAGACATACTAAGGAGTGGTTGATAAGATCATTTACTTCTGCCAAATATATCTGGAAGTCCATATTAGAGCTTACATGACAAAATATTTACTTTGCCAAGTCAAGTACGGATAAGACTTAGGAAACCTGAGCCTTAAATTCTTTCTACTCAATGCTATGCTTGTTAAACAAAGTATTTCTGAGAAGACAAAGATGACCACCAGGAACAACAAAAATGTGACACTTCACTTTCAAGGTGTCACCCAGGTTCAAATCGTGTATATCTCCTGATATTCTCTTAATACTGGAGCTGTACAGCAATGGCATAGCAAGACAGCCACCTGGAAAATCCAAGCACACAAAACATCCTATTCATAGTGTCCTTAGAGTGGAGTGAGTGTGAGATGTGAAAGAACAAACAAGCAAACAAAAACTATTCTTCCCTTTTTCACCCATGTAGAAGAGGAATCATTTTGTGGTCATTGAAGATAATTACACTGTTGTCTCAGGCGCTCATCATCTTATACTGTTTAATGACTCAAAGTCATATTAAAGAGAGATGGCTTAGACATGTCAAAGATTAGTAAGGATTCATACAAATTATCCACGATTCCACTCAAGTATTTGTAAAATAACCCACACTGTAAAAGAATTGCTAGAAGAAGAGATGTTACATATCTAATATGTAGCCATATGTGAAGCAACTGTCTTTAGCACAGAGCAGCCTCAGAGGAGAAGTTTTATTATTTTACAAATAAATGCGGCACTGCATTCAGAAGGCAACAATTCCAGAATTATCTCTACTCCAAAAGCACCAGGACAAGATTAATTTTTATCTGAGGCATCAATTTCCATATCCTTCTTTAATACTGACTGAGAATTTTGTATTTTCATGAAGAATTAAAATAGTAGTAAAGAAAGATTGATTTTTAGATCTCAAGTTTTCAGAGTGACAGAGACAAAAGAAAAGCAACAATAAAACAAAATCACAGCTTAGGTATTCTAACGGAATGATGATTTTCCAGGCATCTGGGTCCTTATAACATTAACTCTACCTTTCCTGAGTGTGTTACTATAAAAAGAAAAAGGGGGAAAAAGGTCATATATCAAAGTGGGAAAGAACCCATTGAAACAAGATAGCCATATAAATTCTCTTGCAACAAAATAAATTATTTTTAATGAGTTATGCATTTAAAAATATTTTTTCCAACATGGAGTCTTGTCAACGTGATCTATTTTTTAGAAACATGATTAGATAGAAAAATATATGTTTGTAGCAGTACAAACATCATTTTTAACTAGCCAGTTTTCAAAATTAGAAGTTTGATTATGAATTATTGTATTTATTTTAGTATTTGTTTAACAACATAAATTAGAAACTAGGTCTTTTCCTTTTTCATAGAAATATAGTAAACTTCAGTTCAAATGTATATGATAGCTAAGCTATAGTTCTAGCAGAGAGCATTCTTTTCACTTTCCTAGAAAAACTACATACAATCATGAGTGTTTTAAGTTACAGAATGCACATAGCATCATCAACATACAGTAATTTATGTTTATGTAACAGTTTACATTTTCCAAAGGTTTTCTTAACTCTTTGATTTCATTTATTCTTCACTAAGTGAGTTACAATAAGTGCTTTAGTGTGAGCTTCATTTTTTCTGATAAAGACATTAAAGCACTGTGACAGTCAAATTAGCAAAGTCAAGTTTGAACTAAAGTCCCTTCTCTGCTATAAGCATTCTTACCTATGTAAACTAATTTAACACTCAATCCCTCGTGCTTTTGACCCAATTAGAATGCCACACAAGTGGCCCACTGGCTGTTTTATATTTTAGTATCAGATGTTAAATATATGCCTAAACTTGTTCTAAATTGCATCTTATGATGCTCAACTAGAGTATCAACTGGGTACAAGTTTGGATACTATTGGGACTAAAAAAATCCTCCAGTAGCGAACAGAAACCAATACACTCTTTATTTATATTATAGCCAAAAGCCAGACATAAAGGTGTACATAGCAAAAATTTTTAACACTCAGTAAATATCCATGGAGTCCTTTACCTTTGGCCATCTCCTTTAAAATTATATAATTTGTAATTATTGTTGGCCAGTGAAACACAAGCTGAACTGGCACATGTTACTCTGGATAAAGAGTTAAGGGAATGAAGATTGTGCCTCCTCTGTTATCTTTCTGCATGTTCCAGGCTGTGTAGTTTCAAGAGAGAGGAACATGGCTTGACCTGCATCAGACAGACACGAGCAAGAATAAACCAGTATGACATTAAGCCATTAAATCCTCAGGGGTTTGTCTCTCACAGTAGCTAGACGCAAATATTTAACTAATATAGTATAGTGCTTTCAAGAAACAGAAAACGGTCTCTGGATTGGATGCAGTCTTCATAATAGTGACTATGAGTTGATCGAACAGCAGCATTTCAACTACAAAAGTCATGTGTCAAGGACCAAGAACTTTTGTACAGATGGGGCACTTAAGGCACAGACTCATCCTGGAAACCCCCTATTCCCAGCAACAGCCAGAGCATAGAATAAAACTCCTCTGTTGTACAACATGTGACATGTCATAAAATGCTCACATCAAGAGGACCTGAGAGTCGAGGCAGAATGTGACAATGTGACAGTGTCAGTCAAGACAGATAAATGGTGATTTAGGATGAATCACGAACAGCAAATATTTTGAGATGTTGGGTAGAAAAAAATGAAGGCTTTAAATATGTGTAATTAACAACACAAATAGTTAGAACTTAAAATGTAATAGCAGTGAAGTCTCTGGAATGACATATTTTTCACTTGGATCAGTTGAAGATTGAAAGATCAGTTGAAGATTGAAAGATTGAAATCTTCAACCTTATGAATTTTAAATACCCAAGAAAAGTTAATCGCTCTCCCACTGCATACTCACTTGGGCTATTGACAATATGAGATATGTCAAAGAATCCACAGAGAAAACGAGAGTTAAAAGAGACATTTTCTACTTTTTGGAAGGATACCTGGCTAATAATTTTGCTAGGTCCTAAACATAAGAAAAAGAAGTTAATATCCAAACACACTTCTAGCAGATATGTTCTATTTTGTAGTTTGTAGTCTGTTTGTTTAAATGACCTTTTCAGTATTATGTTAGTAGTTCTTATTTCATCTGTGAATTTAGTAGTCTCCAATGTATCATTTTCTAAAAATCCAGATTTAGGATTACTTTGAGCATTTTTGTAGTCATAAAACTAATTGGCTGAGTCTCAATTAATAGCTGCAGACAACCGTCTTATGAGCAGAATAGACATTCCAGAAACCCAGGTAAGCCTACCCGCTGGGAGAGCACTGCTTTCCTCAAGCTCGCTTCGTCTGTACAGGGGACCCAGGACAATGAGAACTAGTAGCTACAATCAAGTCCCTATCAGAAAGTTTCTCAGTCTCACGGTTGGTTCTCCATATATGTAATAAAGAAATCGAAAGCTTTGTTCCTAAAGTGTTTTAAATAAATTAGAACTTTTGTCTGAATTGAACCAATAATAAAACCTGAACCTGGTTCCAGATTAAAAACCATTTCCTGTTAGAATTAGATGAAGATAATTTTTTATAGTGGGCTTGGTTAAGCCGCAGAAGCTAGGCAGAGCTTCCCTTCCTTGTTTATCTTGCGGGGTTGGGACAACTGGGATTGAAACACTGATACTCTACCATTTCCAAAATACTAAAAGCCATAGTAAAGAATGCTGGGCACTGCATTCAGGGAAGAGTGGTTCATAGAGTTTGTTCTTTCTTTCTTTTTTTTTTTCTGTCTTTTTTTTTTTTTTTTTTTTGAGATGGAGTCTCACTCTATTGCCCAGGTTGGAGTACAGAGGCACAATCTTGGCTCACCGCAACCTCCGCCTCCTAGGTTCAAGTAATTCTCTTGCCTCAGCCTCCCAAGTAACTGGGACTACAGGCATGCACCAGCATGCCCAGCTAAATTTTGTACTTTTAGTAGTGACGGTGTTTCACCATGTTGCCCAGTCTGGTCTTGAACTCCTGACCTCAGGTGCTCCACTCACTTCAGTCTCCCGAAGTGCTAGGATTACCGGCATAAGCCACCATGCCCAGTCCCTAGAGTTTGTTCTTAATCACATTTCAGACTGTAAAGTGAAGACTATCTTTGTTTAATGTGGCAAGAGTCCAAGTTGGAAACCAGTATAAAACATAACTGGTTTCAATAATTTTTTCTATTTTTTAATCTTTAAAACATCAACAAAGCAAACTAAGAGTATTCAAATAAAATTGTCCTCATTTTAAGCAGCATCTAATGTTACTCCAAGTTTCTCTGTTCTCTGAGATACTTCTGAATACACATGTAGATGTGTGCACAAGTCCACTTATTCACACACACATGTACACACATACACACACACACACATGGCTGAGATAAGAACAAAAGGCTTAGCAAGGACTGCAGGAGCTCAGAATAAAATGGTTTAATTAATCACTGGGTTAGCTGGGGACTTTGCATTTTCTTTTTATATCTCTTTAAAATGATACCTATCCACCTTGCCAATAAATTGCCTGTGCATGTTTTATATTAGGTATTTAAAACTGTGTTTTTTAAATATATGTACCAAAGAGTTCAAAATCATGACATAAGAATAATCTGGGTAGCAATGGCCAGTTTTACTTGTCAAACATTATAGCTGGATTCATAGGAAAATGAGTCATCAGTGATATTTAGCTGAACGTGGGAAGCTTTTCTAACATTGAAATGCATTTGTAGAATGTTCTATCTTCTCTTCCTTGTTTCTATTATTTGAGTTCTTGCATTGTGCATTTATTCCAATCCAGACATTATCATGGTTTTTTAACTTTGCACATTCTTTGTCCTTGATAAATGTGTGTTCATTGATTTCTTTTCAAAGTGGCATTTACAATTTAATGAATGAGACATTTACTGTGTGACCTTTGGAAGAACACTTAACCTCTCTGGGCATTACCTTCTTCCTCTGTAAAATGAAAGGGCAGGAATCACTCAATGATTTCCTTAAGTTCTATTATTGGATAACATTTCAATTCTGACCCCAAAGGATATTTTCATTTGTTCCAAAAATATTTATAACTGTACACTGATCTTGGTAAATAAAAGTACAATAAAATGAATACCTTTTTAACAGTCACCCTAATAATCTCAGATTTTTAAGAAAGACATTTGCTTAAGCTCTGCTGGACATGCACTTTATCTCGTCTACGGATGCTTCTTTCCTTTGGGGAAGGGAACTAATGCTTAAAAGAAGTATTTACATAACAGAAGTCACAGTCCCTACTAATGCCTGTCCAAGGACAAGAATGTATCAGAAAAGGAGCCTTTGTCCTGTGTTGAGGTTAAATACTTACCACTCCTAGGGAAAGCTTACATTTCTTTTGTGCTATGTGTCTGTGAATGTTTTATGAATCCAATTGAGCTTAAGAATCAAGTTTCTCCGACAGACACAGTTTATTCAGAGGAATAAAGATACAGCAGAAAGTTATTGATTTTTGAGGGATCTACGCCTTGTGAAAAATTAACCAGACATTCCTTCAAAATCAATACGATTACCCTTGCTGCTTCAGAACTATTACACTGAGTCTGACTAAAGAATGTCTCCATCACAGAGGGCAGTGGTTGGTTTTGTGGGTCTTTTGAAAACCAAGGGCAGGTGATTTTCTCTTTTTTTCCCTCTATTTTCATTCCATGTTTTCTAACCCTCTCCTCCTTTCCACAAATGCATGCATGCATAAAAATGACTTCCAAGGCCAGGTACAGTGGTTCATGCCTGTAATCCCAGCAATATGGTAAACAGAGGCAGGAAGATTGCTTAAGTCTATGAGTTTGGGCAATACAGTGAGGTCCCATCTCTACACACACACACACACAAATGTCTTCTGTTTTCTCCGGATCCATCTGAGGCTATGCTGCCTTAAGTAGTGGTGGCATGCAGGCCTGGAACTACCCACGGAATCCATTTCCAGCCCATATAGTTAGTAAAACATTGAAATTAAAATCCTATATAAATATCAGTTTTTATTGTTGCTTTGCAATTGTGGTTACCACTCTCACCTCCATAACTTATTTCTGATATTTCTAATTACCCTTTTTGGCAACTGAGAAAAGATTGTTCTTTTCCATCTCTGCTCAGAGACAAGAGCTCCTATTGTCTCTACCTGAATCAATATAAATTAATACATTTATACATTCCTATCTAGATCACCGACAAGTAGCTGGAGTCCATTTTCAGTATGCATCCACTGCCAATTAGGCACTGTATTTGCTGCTAGAATACCCAGAGGAATAAAATATAAACTCTGTCCTCAAGGAGCTTATTGGCTAACAGCATTTCTTCAAGGGGGTGCTCTAGGCATTCAGGTCAAAGAAACCCTTTATTGTGCAAGACTGCCCTGTACCTTTGCAGGACATTTGGCATTGTAGTTTGAACCCATCAAATATCATCAACAGCGTTCTGTTATTGTGGCAACCAAAAATTTCTCTTCATATTTACAAACAAACGTTGGAGAAGTAGTACTGTCCCTGTTCGAGCCTCTGATGAGTTGCTTAATGTTGGCCTGAATGTCTGGATACAACACATCTATCCTGCCTCTGAAAATAGACTCACGCACTGAACCCTTTACTTTGGTCTTTTGACTCCCAAACGTTTTGCTTTTTCCAGTCCCTGGTCTTTATGGGAACCCTGGTCCCTAGCATCTCAACAGTGTCTTAGGATCTCTATTCTATCACTTCCACCCAAGTATGTGCTGCCTAATTCACTAGATTACCTCTTGATGGACAAGATGTAGCCTAATAACGTCTAGCCTTTCATAGTAATGTCTTATCCAACTCTGTAGTGGTATCAATAATTTCTCTAGAAAAGTATTTCAGATACAGGTATACTCATTTCCAAGGTTTTCTTGAATAATGAACAATGTAATGTAATGTATTTTTAGGGTGAAATTAGTAGGAAAAAACACCCTTTTCCTTCCTTCATTAAGTCATTCATTTAACTGTTTATTGTTAATTGAGCAATTACTAAGTATCAGGTATTTGATTGATCTTTGGGAATATAGATTTAAGCTTCAATGAATATTGCCCTTTCCCTTGAAGATTTTGCATTCTATTGGCAAAGATACCAATCAAATAATCACATGTATAAATGACATTTAGCATGAAAAAGAGATAGAGAGCTCTGAAAGTATATAATGAGATAATTGTCCTTGTCAGAGAGCACTGTGACAATTATACAGGGGAACGGTCACTAAAGAATGAAAAGGAATTAACAAGGTAAAGAAGAGAGGGAAGAGCATCCTAATCAGAAAGACTAGCGGGGGCAAAGAACTTCTCTCAGGTGGGAGCAGAGTGAGCGCAAGAGAATAAATAAGGCCAGTGGGTTAGAGCAGAGAGAGGCATGTGCAACAAGGGAGACCAGCGAGGTGGTGCAGCTTACCATGAAGCATCGTAGCTTTAAGAATGGGGAGTTTCATGAATTTCCAAAGAGCATTAAGAAGCCCTTGGAATGTTTTAAGCAAGGAGCAGGAATGGGGTTGTCACATATCCCTATTGGCATTTGGAAAATATCACTCAGCAGATTGTGGATGAACCCTAGTATATATGGGTGCATAAGTAAGAATGATTTTGCATTAATGCAACAAACGAATAATAGTAGTTTGATCCAAGATGCTGACAAGGAGAGGGTATATACACAATATAGGGGTAATCCAGAGCATGGTGTCTGGTAGTGCTAGTTGAGAAAAAAACACAAGAAGAAAGAAAATATTGAAGTGGGTTGAGGAGTAGAGAGCATACGCTCAATTTCGGTAAGTTTTTTTAAATGTCTTTGAGACATTAAGAAGAATATGCAAAGTAACTATTAGATACATGGCTGGTATTTGGAGGAGTCATCTCACGGTTTTTCCGATTTTGAAGTCATCTGTACATATGTGTTGATAGTATGGACATCAGTAAGATTGCCTATGGAGGGTGCAGAAAAAGCAAATGACCAAGAACCAAAATCAAGCTCTGATGAATGCCATAATGAAGCGGCGCAGGCTAGAAGGCTGGGTGGACAAAGGAGTCAAAGAAGCAGGGGCTATACATGCATTAGAACCAAGGCCAGTAGCATGGCATGGCAGCCAAGTAACGGTAATATTTCAGAAGAAGCCAATAATCCACAGTTTAAAATGCTGCTGAGAAATAAGGGATAGAGGACTAAAAATGTCAGGTAACATACAGGTCAGAGTAGGTATTGTTTTGATGGACAGACAAGGCTAGAAACAAAGGTAAATGGATTGAAAAGTATGAGTGAAGTGAGGAAGTGGGAAGAAGCAGGTAGAAACATTTATTTAGAGAGTCATGCTTCTGCATGGATAACAAGTCAAAGTGATATCTGAAGGGGAGTAAATGTTGACTTACGTTTCTCTACATATTCATTTGAAATATGTATTTGAGCATCCTTAAGAACCAACAGAAAAGAGAGGTTGAATATACTAAAGGAAAGTTACTCTAAAAAGAGGAAGTGAAGGGAGAGATAGATAGTTCATTGGATTCCAAAATACAAGTAGAAGAATGTTTCTGAAACATGAGAGATGGTCATTGTTTTATAATAGTATGGAAGCAGGATAGGATGTGTCCTGGTTTAGGAAAGAGAATTAATGTTTTTGGATTTTGACTAAGAGAAATGAATTGCTGATCTTAGAAAGGGTGGAATAGAGAGATCTATAGGCAGACTGAGCTATTTGTAGGTGATTAATATCATGGAACCTAGGCAGAGGTAATCAGTATGTTGCAATTGGTACCCATGGGCACCAGCGACCCATCAGAAACAGGCCAATGGGCCACACCTCTGTGTGCCAGCCTGATGGTATCTCTGACTATACCTAACAATTCTGTAGTCAGTCACAAAGAAGAAAAAAGTTTTTTTACTTTTATGCAAAAACATTCATTCGAATATTTACATGCTGTAGGAAAGGCACAAATGGAGAGTGAACATATGAAGATTTATGCATATTTTTAAGTAAATGAACACAAAAGTAGAACTCTTGAGGCCATTTATGGCTTAGGCCCATAAATGGCAATGTGTCACCTCCCTTGTTGATTATTTGAGCCCCAGAGTTAGCCCTGTTTGAAGGGAAGTGACCACATTCGTGTGTGAACCCCAAGGACCTTGCTTCATTAGAAACCACCAATGCAACAGGCTATCCCAGGAGGTTCTAGTTTAGAAAGTTCTAGTATAGGGAAGGCCTCTCTGAGAAAAGACCTGAAGCAAAAGTGGACATAAAAGAGAAAGTCATGAAAAGATGTCAGGGGAAGCTTCCGACCCAACAGAACAGCAAGTAGAATGGCCTGAAGGTGGGACAGTACTGTATGTACAAGGATTGGAAAAATGACTATGAATACAGTGGAAGGAATAAGTACAAGAGTGATAAGAAATAAGATCAGAAAGAGAGAGAGGTTCATATTATTAAGAGTCTCAATGAGCATGGACAGAAGATTATATTTCATAATTTTTCCAGTAGGAAATAATTAATGACTTTAGGACAAAGAAGTCACACAATTTGATTTTTTAAGCCATTCACATTCTGGGTGAATTGACTGACTGGGGCAAGAGTAGAAGCAGGGAAGTGAGTTAGGTGTTAATTGTTGCCTTCTATGTGAGAACGATGCAAGAATTGGTTGTGGTGGTGACAGAGGGTTAAGAGATAGATTCTTGGGAATATTTTGGAGGCAAAACTAACAAGACTTGGTAATGAATGTGATATGGATTTTCAGGCAGAGAGAGGCATGATCTGAGCATGAATAACAGAGTCAGGATGATGTCATTTATAGATTTGGAGAAGGCTGGAGGCACTGGTTGGTGGGAGCTTGAGAAATCAAGAGATCTATTTTGGACTTGTGAAGTTGAGACGCTTATTCAACATTCAAATGAATGTGAAAATGAACATTACAACTCAGGGACTGAAGAGAGTCCAAAACATGAATCCGGTCTCTAAAGCCATTGGGTAGTATGATATCCCTTAGCGAAGGAGTATAAATTGGTAAGACTAACACAGAAGACAGAGATTTTGAGGTCAGAAAGAGGATGAAGGACCCACAAAGGAGACTAAGGGAAAGTGGACAGAACTCTCATCCAGTCACAGTAACAAAAACTTTAGCTGCAGCGAGAGCCTGAGTCAGATGAAGGAGGCACCAGTTGCAGAGACAAATTAGGAGGCTTTTGTAATGACACAGGGGAGAGATGACAGACTTAAATTTAGGCAGTAGAAGTGGGAGGGGGAGGGAAATTTTGGAATCATCTAGGAAGAGAAATAACAGGATGTTACGCCTTACAATATATGAAAGTTATGCTGAAGCTTTCCTACTAAATTTTTTTCTGCATTGATTAGGGATTTAAGTCTCCGAGATCAAATAATTCTCTTAACTGAAGATTCAGTCATTTGAAAAATTATGAAAATGACATAGAACATGGTTTGTATGGAAATATTGAATGAAAGAGTAGTGGCTGCTCTTGTAACACAGAATGAGACAAAACCATTGAAATGCAGTTTCTTTGGTACAGTTTAGGATGCATCAGGCAAATCCAGATATCACCCATCTGTTTTCTTTGAAAACAGTCAAAGGTGCTTCAAGTCCCATTATGTCTTTCTTAGTAAGTCTTGTTTTGATTGCTTATAGTCTTCTAAAAACCAAGTTGCAAAAGAGAAAAGTCAGTGAGAACTCATTACTACACCTCTATTTTGTGACTGCTAGTATGAACACGGGTACTTCCGAAAATACTTTGGTTAGGCCAGGCGCGGTGGCTCACACCTGTAATCCCAGCACTTTGGGAGGCCGAGGTGGGAGGATCTAGAGGTCAGAGATCGAGACCATTCTGCCAACACTGTGAAACCCCATCTCAACTAAAAATACAAAAAAGTAGCTTGGCATGGTGCCACATGCCTGTAATTCCAGCTACTCAGGAGGCTGAGGCAGGAGAATCGCTTGAACCCAGGAGGCGGAGGTTGCAGTGAGCCAAGATCATGCATGCCATTGCACACTCCAGCCTGGACAACAGAGCTAGACTCCTTCTCAAAAGGAAAAAAGAAAAAGAAAAAGAAAAAGAAAAAAATATTTTTGATTTTACTTTGGATTAAATAAACTCCTGCTGCCCCCTAGTGGCATTTTATTGGGGAACAGAATCCCTGGGTCTCTTGTCTGTTTTGCGGCAGAAACAAGTATTGGCAACACTAATGGGGTACATAGAAGAATATCCCCCACAGAAAGGCATTTTATAGACACCAAAACAATCATCTTGTATTCATAATTGCGTACCACAGTGATTTGTCTGTTATCATTGCAATTAATGGAACTCAGTCTTTGGGGTTGTTCAAATGATGGCACTACAAGCCATTTGGCAATTAGAAGTCAGTCATTTCCTGATACAGCCTAGTAATTAGTTAATCGAATTACTTAAATTCTGAGTCTTTTTTTATACACAACCAAGGCATCATCATCATGCGAACACCTGTGTTCACTCGACCTTGAGTAGACATAATAGCAAGAGAGTCTGTCCCCCATGAAGTTTAAGAATCCAGGCCGTGGGTTTCATTTCCTTATTTCCTGTCCCATCTTTGGACTCTTCCCAGGTTTATTGATTGTGGGAAATGCCATTCCCTTCAGGAGAAACCCAACTCCCAATCATATTGTTGGGATATTCGCCTTTGACCTAAAGGACACAATCACATCACAACACAATAATCCAAGTTTAGTGTTTGCTCAGTCTAGTTCCTTTTCATAGTCTTTTTAGGGTTGAAATAAAAAACAACCTTCATCACCTTCCTAAGATACTTCCATCACAGCTTCTCATTTACAAACAGCTGCTCAAAGACAGCTATATAAAACTCCTTAAGAAAAGTCCAAAATTTACAAACAGAAGAAAGATATTTTAAATCAAGCAAAGGTGCCATTTTTTCCAAAGAGGCATACAAAATTTGCACTTACTTTATTTTGAAAGATACATCCAACTTCATTTACCAGGCAGAACAATTAATTTGTGTACCTAACATATCACTGCTTAGGTAAATGATGCCTTTGGCCTGCTTATGTCTTCCGTGGCCACAATGGTGAATACTTGTTTTCTACTCAAATAGTAAGAAAATAAGTTTTGGCAGTTTACCGAGAGCAAAAGTATGTATTGCTTGCCCAAGATAAATCGACCTCTGAAGAGACATAAACTATTTTAAAACAGTTTTTTAAAAACAACATTTTTCCGTTTACATAGAAATTGTCAGTGTCAATTTCACCTCCCTCCCCAGATCCCATGCCCTTTATAAATTATGGGTTTTTTGTGTGTTTTTGGTTTTTGTTGTTGTTGTTGTTTGTTTGTTTGTTTTGTGCCTCTTACTCTTAAAGTATGCTCATTTAGGAAGTCTATGTAATTTTGTGTCCCCTGATTGCCCCCTCTTAGAAAATTGAAATTCTTCAAGGTGGAAGAAACAACATATCTATATTTGTAATCCAAGTATCTGTAGACAACCTGGCTTATAGTAGGTGGTCAGTAAAAGTTTGTTGAATAGAACCAAAAAAAGAGGAATATAGATGATATTGATAGTAAAAAAAAAAAAAAAAAAAAAAAAAAATGACATCCCTGAGTGTTAGGATATCACTGAGGGAAACACTGTAAGATTGATTGACAAAAATTAACATTTCCAAATGATACTTTGAAATAAATATTCTTGGTCTATTCATGACAAGTCTTCCAATGTGAATTTATATTTCAAAATATTACATAACCTGTAAAGCTGAACCCATGAATGTGAAGTCCAGCTAAATTTGAGACTGATTCTAAATACAGTGGTAGAGTATGCAGTTTGCTATTGGTGTCTTCTGTCTCTCATAACAAAATATTTTATTTTCTTCCTGCATTGGTCAGGAATATCTTGTCAAGAAGGGAGGTTATCTAACTGTTGAAATATCAGCATTTTAAAAGAAGACTCCAGAGAAGACAGTAATACTAAAGTCATGTTATGATAATGAAGATACTTCGGGTGCATTATGGAGCACATTTGGGGAAGGGGGTTTTGGGAAATAATGTCCCTCAATTATAAGAAGTGGGCATCACTTGATCACATCAAATGAGTCTATAGTCTAGGCCAGTCATAATTATTATACCTTGTGGCACATGGAGAGATTTATCTCAGCACTTTTATAGTTTAACCCTATGCACATTAAAGGGCTAGAAACTCAATGTCATCTTTCCTAGTAAACTTCCTCATGAGTCATATTTTTTCATTGAAGTCCTTTGTTTGTATCAAGTTTTAATATTCTTAAAACATATGGTGTAGCTTTATTAATGAACAAAAATATTGAAGATTTATTTTGGATATTTTAAAAGATACAGATATGAAAATTCTTTTAAATCAGGAGACGAGAACTCTTGTGGTATATTCAAATCTCAGTTTTCATGGCAATGATAATCAGTGACATATCTCTATTCATCCCAACAATTAATATAAATAGTAATAACAGAATCAATAACTAGTTTCCAGTGGTGTTAACTGAATTCGTTTATTTTAAGCTTTAACACTGATTTTTTTAAGTCCTAAAGGAAATTAATTGTGTTAGTTTTCATTTTAATTGATTTTTTTATTATTATACTTTAAGTTCTAGGGTACATGTGCACTACGTGCAGGTTTGCTACATAGGTATACACGTGCCATGTTGGTGTGCTGCACCCATTAGCTCCTCATTTACATTAGGTGTATCTCCTAATGCTATCCCTCCCTCCTCCCCCACCCACAATAGGCCCCAGTGTGTGATGTTCCCCTTCCTGTGTCCAAGTGATCTCATTGTTCAATTTCCACCTATGAGTGAGAACATGCGGAGTTTGGTTTTCTGTTCTTGCGGTAGTTTGCTGAGAATGATGGTTTCCAACTGCATCCATGTCCCTACAAAGGACACAAACTCATCCTTTTTTATGGCTGCATAGTATTCCATGGTGTATATGTGCCACATTAATTGATTTTTAGAGGCCTCTTTCATAAAGGAGTAGTTTGCTTCTCATTTGTCCATAAAGATTCCTCTAAATGACATTTTTTCCTGCTGTTTTTTGTATGGCTGTAGAGGTAATTTCTCCGTATCACGTTTAACTTGAACTGCTTCAGTCAAAAATGAGTTAAGCCCTACCTAATTCCTACAGAAGAAAGGAACAGCATAAAGTACCATGGAGAGCAAACATTTTAAGGCACAGCAAACTAGACAAAAACCTCATGGCTGAAACGACCAGATGCATGTGACTGGACAAGTTCCTTCACTTCTTCAATTTTCTTCTTAATGAGTTAAATTATGTACAATATCTTCTTCCTAGAGCTGTTCTGAAGATTAAATAACACCTATGCAAGTACTTAATGCAGATAAATGCAGAAGAAAGATTAGTTTCCACTATTTCCTATCCAGTTATTTTTTGTGATGGCTACTGTGTTCAGGTCTTATGAAAATGTTCTATTAAGTGCCTCATTAAAATGAATTTTTGCAGCAAGATGAATAATTTATTTACCATTATGAAGAAAGAGAGTAATTAGACAAATCTTAAAAATGTCTTCAGAGAACTGAAATGTGTATTCCACATTTTGTTATACTTGCTCACCAATAAAACATGGCAAGTAATGAGAAAAAAGTTAAGAACAGGGACAGGAAGCTGACCTACAGCAGTATTCTGGGCCCTATATGATGCATTAGCAGCAATAAAGAAAAGAGCAGAAAATGAATGTAATTTGCTGCCTCTCTGTAAATAAGTTTTAATATGTAGTGCTAGCCAGGTAAGCTAATGAAAGAAAGAAATTTTAATTACAAGAAAATTATGTCTGTAATACCTTAGGCAGAGTGTCTTAAACATGGCCTTATATAAATATACTATGTATATCAGTTAATTGCTTAAACATTGTGGTTCCTTTTACTACTTTTTAGGATAAAGTTTGCCTATCTGCTACATGAAGTTAGCCAGGGAAACGTAAGTGTAAACTGAGTGTTTAAAAGGTGGGCAGACATAAAAGAATGTATTAACAGACTCTGCTGAGATAATGTTTCAGAATAATTTAGGCTGTGTGAACTGAATGGAATACCATTAGAAATAAGCAAAAGTGTTCATCAACATTTGAAGCTTGAAGGAATTTCCCTCTTTTACTGAGTTTTGATATATACACATCATGTCTTTTAGTGAGATCACATCACACAGACAAAGCATACAGACATTCCTCCTTCCTTCCAAGTATTTAAAATAATAAATAGCTTCATCAGGTCCAAACACAGCTGGTTATTTTCTAATAATATTTGCAAAATCCAACCTCAGGCAGTGTTCATGTGCATGCTTTCCCAAATATAAACACAGCATCAATAAAGCATAGTTTCATTTATTTGATGGAACAAGGAGCTGGAAGGTTAAAGGCAGATATTTCAATCATCTTGTCATTGGCTTGCTCTGTAACTGTCTGTCAGTCAATAGGCATTTGCTGTTTTCTGTTGCTAAAATGGTCAATGGAAATGCAGTTATCTGTACTCCTCTCTGACTCATTTATTATCAGGCAAATTGAAATACAGCACTTATTAAACAAGTTTTGCCAAGTACTCACACACGGAGAGCACCACCAAAAATTGAGTGGGAGAAGGCTTGAAACGTTATCCAAAATAGTTTTCAGAGTGACTATAAGAATTCACATGGCAGAAAATTACAGGAAATAATTTTGCTTTGTAAATCAGGAAATATGGCATTAATTTGCCATTCTCACATATCATGCTATTCCCATATTTTAAATCCAGTCCTTTAATTTGTTCACGCCGCCATGAAAAGACTGGAATTAAAGAATTCCAAAGTTGGAAGCAACCTAGAAGAAAGTCTCTCAAAAGATCCATTTGATGCTCATATCACCTCTAGGATATCCCTGCCAAGCAGTCACCTGATGCAACCCTGAACACACACTCCCTATGGAGGCCATTGATTTTACCTGAGAACAACTTCGAAGGTGAAAATGAATTTCTCTATATTATTTCCAAATCTCACCACCTCCAACTTCTACCCTAATTGTGTTTTTGAGGGGATAATAAGCAAGATTAATCATTTTTTCCACATTCAGGAGGCAATTTAACAAATAATAATTATATGCATGATACAAACCAGATTCTGTTTTAGATACAGGAAATAAAATAATGAATCAAAGAAGGTCCTTAATCACATGGAATTAGCTGTCTTGCTATGTGATGCCTAGGAAAATGATACACACATAGGCAAGTACACTATGATAATATGCTCCAGGGTAAGCGTTTGCGCGAAACGTAATGGAATCACCAAGAGGATCAGAGGCGATGCCTAAGTGAAGAATCCAAGAATGACTTATCCTTTTCGGCCAGGAAACAAATCACACTCTCATTTATAACAGGTTTATCAGCTATAAAAAACAAATAATCATGGCTAACCCAAATTGGGTGACTACAGGAGTCTATTATTACTTCCCTCTTCCAAATGAAGGCACTGAGATTTGGAGAGGTCTAGTTATTTGCACAAGGTCACTCAGTGAGCAAGTGGCTAAGTAGAGATTCGAGTCCTAAGCCCTTCCTGAGCATCCCACCAGGGTGGTGCTGTGAGAATAAACTCCACAGCAAAGACAATTTATGAGTGAGTTTCCTTCTTTGCCAGCCGTTTCCTCTTTAGAAAACAATAGATCACTACTAGAATTGCAAGATAAAATTTTCAGTTCGCAAACCAAATTCTGAAAATGTGGAACATTTCACAAGTTAATGGAATAAGGTCTGGTGCCACCCTGAATTCTACTCTGGGCTCAAGTTCCTTAGTGGCTCCTGCTTTAGGCAAGGCCCCCATGACCCGATCCCTCCCTCCTTCTAAAAACACTTCACCTCTAAACACACTTTCACCAACTTATTGGACTCCAGCTCACTGGCTCTGTCTCTCTCCCCAAACACTTCCAAAGACCTTCCCACTTCAGGCCTTTGCACTTGCTCTACCCTCTTCCTAAAAAAGTTATTTCTCCATATTTTTCCAATAGGCTTTTAGCTCCCTAGGTCTCAGATCAAATGTAGGAAGCCAGCTTTACCACCTTAGAATTCAATTGTTCTTCAAACTCATGACCAAAAGTTCTCTACATCTTAACAGCCTACAGTATTTTCTTCAGCATACTTATCATTTTAATCTATAGTTCATATTTATTTGCTTAATAATTATATTTAATATTCTTGTCTGGAATGAAAGTACCAGGAGGTCAGCCAGATGCAGTGGCTCACGCCTGTAATCCCAGCTCTTTGGGAGGCCAAGATGGGCAGATCACCTGAGGTGGGAGTTCAAGACCAGCCTGACCAACATGGAGAAACCCCGTCTCTACTACAAAGACAAAATTAGCCTAGCATGGTGGCACATGCCTGCAATCCCCACTACTCTGGAGGCTGAGGCAGGAGAATCACTTGAACCCAGGAGGTGGAGGTTGCGGTGAACCCAGATCGTGCCATTGCACTCCAGTCTGGGCAACAAGAGTAAAACTCCGTCTCAAAAAAAAAAAAACCAGTACCAGGAAGTCAAGAGCTCTGGGTGGTTTAGTCACTGCATATTCCTAGCAACTAGAAGAATGCTTGTCATATAGTGAGACTACAAGAAATAAAAGAAGGATGCGTTCAGTTTTTTAATGGATATTTAATAATGTGGTGGACCCAAATATAGTTATTTTAAAAAAGAAAACTAGCCAATACCAAAATAATGGTATGAAGATAAATCTCATTTGTCCCATCTTAAAATGAAAAAAACTGAGGCTGAGAGGTTAAAAAAAAAATTGTGGGCAGAAAAGCAGCCAGTCAACCTAGTAGATGGGTGAGCTGGAATTCAGCTCAAATTCTCTCTAACTCCAAAGCATTTGCTTTGCTCCTATATTTCGGCAAATATGGCTAGTGCTAAAATAGAAGTGTGCGCAAAGAAGAGAAATCACAGAAGAGAGGGAACAACTGACTGCCTGGGAGTGTCAAGGAAGGTTCTCAGAAGTGACTTTTTCACTGGATTTTGAAATCCGTAGAGGAATTTGACGGGTGGGAGAGTGTCAGGGAGGCATTCTCGACAGAAAGGAAGCCATGCGCAGAAAAGCTCGGGGGGACAAATAAACAAAGGTCCATTTAACACCTGTCTCCTTGAAAATAGATTCTGCCATGGTAGCATGGGTTTTTACAAATTGCTTGTAAGAATATCTACAAAGCAAAATTTAGCCCCTCAAATTCAAACCAAGATGTTGATTGCTATCACCCAGCACCCAGCCCACGGAAAGTGTAACAAATTGGCACCTGCTTCTGTCTACCAAGTACAGACAGATAAATCCTCACTAGAATGAAGAGATGGCATGGCTGAGCACCAGAGGTCATGGGCTTGCCCTCTTAATATGTTCGATTATTTTAAAGGATGCAGATCACGGTCTGTCACTTTTATATTCAAGTTTATTTGAAACTCACCGTCAGATCTACAAAGTTAACTGCCCATTCAACGGAAGCATGAAGTCTCAGACAATATGAGTATTGATTGTCATGCTTCACGAAATGAATCAAAGTCAGAAATTTCCTCTGAGAGCCATATAAATATTTGTATCCTAATGTTATCGGGAATTTGTTCCTGAGATTTAAGATATAATTCAAGGAATTGTCAAAAATATATCATTACTGACGTAAATATTATAAAGAGTGGAGTTACTGAGGGTTCTTGTCTGTGTGTTAACATTAAAACTTCACTCTGCAGAAAAGTCTATTGCCTGCGAGGAGGCAATTTACCAACAGCTTTCTGGTAGTATGAATGTGTGAATGCATCTCAGAACCAAAGTGTGTATTACTTTCCTGCCAAAATCATTGTCCTTAAACATTTTTTCTACACTAAGCTTGGAGCAAGTCAGTTTTATTTAAATAACTCAATTACAAATGATCTCTACCACCTAGAAATAGGTGTTTTGGTGTGTGTGTGTGTGTGTGTGTGTGTGTTCAAATAATATTTCATTTTGTTTTCTTTTTATAATTAGAATAATAGTAAGTTCCAGTTAAAATAAATCAAACGGTACAAAATTCTGATAAATTCTTGTAGCGGTTTCTTTTTTAGAGATGTCCCCTTGAATTGCTTGCATTTTAAACATCTGTAGTAAGTTATGTACCATTTCTAACTATATTAGCACTGAATCATTTACTTTTCCAAGAAATAAAATCTTTTTCTCTGTATCATCACTTTTTATTTCATGATCATGCACATGTAAATGTCTTAGGTTTTTTTTTTACCCTCAGGAGCTTTGCATAGTTACAGGGAACGAAAATGGGAGAGGGGTTAACCAACCCATCAGACATCTTTCTTGTCAGCAGCCTGTAGAAATGTATTTTGAAACTAAAAAACTGGTATGGTTTGAACTAGGGGAGTTGTTAAATGTACCTTTAGAACTGTATGTAGGATATAAAATTCTGGAGATATAGTTCTGCTTCTACTTCATCTCAGACAGCTTTAATTTCTACTCAAAGGGAATATTAAATCTTGAAAAGACCTAAAAACGGACAAAGAATATGTCTTTGAGAGCATGTTAAATACACCAGGCTCCCACTTTGTCATAAAACTTGCATGAACAGATATAAGACAAGGCAGGGAATGAGGGTCATTGCTTTTTCCAAGCCAAATCCACCAGTTCTTTGCTCAACAAATCATTACAGATTCTATTAAAATCTAAGTTAAAGAATTAAATGAATTATAGTACTGAATATTCACTGGCAACAAGATTTTGTGATGCTTTTCAAAATATCCCTATGAACCAATAATTTTAGAGAAGGTAAAGAAATGAGCAAATTAACAACAGCTCTGTCAATACTTTCAGAATACAGTTGCAGAAACTCTCACTCTTTATGGAAAATAGAAAGGAATATGTACAAGAAACAATTATTGTATGCAGATAAGGTAAGTGTTAAATATATACAAAATAATCTCCTGGTTAAATATTCAAAGAAGTGATATTTGTAGAATTAAATTTGTCATTTGAACTACCCTTCCACAAGTCTATAGTAGCGAGAATTTCTTTTTCTTTTTTTTTTCTTTTTTTTAAAGGCAGAGTCTCACTCTGTCACCCAAGCTGCAGTGCAGTGGCACGATTTGGCCAGTGCAACCTCTGCTTCCTGGATTCAAGCAATTGTCCTGCCTCAGCCTCATGAGTAGCTGGGATTACAGGTACACACCACTATGCCCAGCTACTTTCTGTATTTTTAGTAGAGATAGGGTTTCACCATGTTGGCCAGGCTGGTCTTGAACTCCTGACCTCAGGTGATCTGCCCACCTCGGTCTCCCAAAGTGCTGGAGTTACAGGTGTGAGCCACTGCGCTAAGCCAAGAGAATTTCTTAAATCTACTCTGGAGGTAATTTATAGTCGAATATAGATATATAATAAATAAATGCAACTGCTGCTGGGTCCCATTACTTTAATTTGGGTGTTGAAGAAAGAGCACCATTTCAGATTTGATGAATAAGTTAAGGATTGTGTACAGCTGTACAGTTGAAGTACATCTCTTTGTTATTAGTATTAATAGTATTAAGCCATCAACATGATTATTCTATGGTCTTCTCAAAAATCTGAGTTTGAACCCTTCCTTAATATAAAAATAAATCACAGAATCAAGGTATAAGTTGATCCTCAAACCCACAAGAATGTGAACATGTTTGATTTCTTATTTGCTCAGTGAGGAAGATTGGGCTCCTTTGGGCTTCTAATACAAATCAAGTGAGAGTCCCACTATCTCTAACAGGAGAGTGGGGGTAAACTGTGAATTGCCTTCAAAGGTTTGAACGTCTTCAGCAGCTCCTATAAGAGTGACTCACAACCATATCTGGCACTATAGAAATTGTCTTGGTATCTCAGCCATGAGAAATGTACTTTCTTTCCAGAACAGCGTCTTTGATATTTCATCAAGTCAGTATCATCTGAAAGGTACCTCTGTCACTGGATTTCTTACTTCTTCAACTAGAACCTCACAAAAGCTGCCTATAAAGGCAGAACTGTATTAGTGCAATCTACTCATGCCCTTCCTCTTGTTTCTGATAATTCATGTAATAGAGAAACAAAGAAGAATCCTTTGCCTCCTTTCCCCTCAGTTATTTATATAGGGCCACATAAAGTCTGCATTATACAAAGCAAAACTAGCTTATTGAAAGCAAACAGGGCTGGAAGAATCCTACTTTTTTTAAAAAAAGATATAATAATAGAAGTATAATTTTCTTGTCATGTGGACCGATGCATTAAAAAGAGCCTAGTTATAAAATAAGGAAAGAGACAACTTTTTAATTTTGAAAGTCAATAAAATGAGGATTCCTTAAAAGCTCTTGTTTTTTAAAAAATTAGGCCGGGCGCGGTGGCTCAAGCCTGTAATCCCAGCACTTTGGGAGGCCGAGACGGGCGGATCACGAGGTCAGGAGATCCAGACCATCCTGGCTAACCCGGTGAAACCCCGTCTCTACTAAAAAATACAAAAAACTAGCCAGGCGAGGTTGCGGGCGCCTGTAGTCCCAGCCACTCGGGAGGCTGAGGCAGGAGAATGGCGTAAACCCGGGAGGCGGAGCTTGCAGTGAGCTGAGATCTGGCCACTGCACTCCCGCCTGGGGGACAGAGCAAGACTCTGTCTCAAAAAAAAAAAAAAAAAGAAAATTAGATTAGCATTATTTTTGTTTGTTTGTTTCATCATTTCTTCTTTGCCAGCTCTATAAAATAACCTTTCAAAATAGCTCTGTGCCATATGGTAACAGTCAAGAATGAAAATTATTTAAGGTGTGTGTGTGTGTGTGTGTGTGTTATGCATACAGGCACATAAAGTGATATTGGCATTCCTTATACTTAGGAAGCTCTTTATTCTAAAACTCTGGGTGTAGCGGATGGGAAGAAAACAGAAAGATGGTTTTCATTCCAGCAGAACTCAACAGACTGGACATTAAGAACTTCTCATGTGCAATTGAGGCCAGATCTGGAAAATTTAGTTATAGCTATACATACACAGCACTTTTACAAAGCAGTCACTCAAAAGCTGTAGTCTGTCATATATCTTCATGTTTATTATCTCTGGGCCAGATTTTTTTGGCAGCAAATGGAATTTTGACTTGGCAGAAAGCTTGCGGTTAGCAAATATTTGGCATTCTATAAGAAGCCTCTTCAAATCAAGGAGAAAATAGAAAGCCAAAGAAGAGATTAGGAGTAGAGAGAGGTCTGCCATTTTTTGACACTGGTTCTGAATTCATTTACATCATCATTATGCATCCATTCCTCACTTGCTGAGTGACCATCGGCCTGTGAATTATCCCAGCTCAATCTCAGGATTTCCATCTGTGAAACATAATACTATAATATTCACCTCACAGCCTTGATGTGGGGACTGGAGCTGGAATGTTTGGGAGTCACCTGTCATAGTGCAAAGCACCGTGTTCAGGATGAATGAATTATTATTCATTGGTATAGTTGGCACTGCCTGTTCTTTCTTTATCATATAAGTATACACATTTTTTCTATCGTCATATGAAAAGTAAAAATATATACTTTAATTCTACTGGTCCCCTAGTCCATAGAGCCACCGGTTTCTCTGCTACCAAGAGAAAGTTATACTTGAAGGAAATAAGAAAGCCACAATATGATCACCTTCTATTCTCTCTTTGACCCTGTTCCCACAGGGTATTTCTTCCATTTTTCTGTTATGTTGCCAAATTCCTTGTGTATTTCTGCATCCTCTTACTACTCGTCAGCATTCGATGTTGTTAACCAATCCCTGTTTTTTAAAATAGTCTTCCCTTGGCCTTCTGATGAATCTGTTTCTCCAATTTTCCACCTACGTTGCAGATCTTTCTATCTAAGCCTTGTCATAAAGTTCTTTTTTTTTTTAAACACCTTACCTGTAAATGTGTTTCAATTTTAGTAATGACGATTTCTCCATCGCTATGTTGTATATCTATCCTGTGATACACATAAGAATGTGGTATCCCACATTCTTATGGCTTTAAATATCATGTATATACTGAGAAATAAACATTAGAATCATATGCTTATCTTAAGATCCCAATTCTCCTCTGCATCTCAAGCCATACTTATGTTCAAAATTAGGCTCTTCATTCAACACTTCACCTCTACTTTAACTACTTGATTTTCTGCTTTCTTCTAAATGACTTTATCATCCATTTAGCTGTTCAAGCCAGAAAATATCTGATATGTATCCTACATATCAGTAGGATACAACGACCAGGAACATGGCCTCTATTGTTCAACTCTTGGCCCTGCAATATTATGCTATTTTATTGCCTTGGACAATTTTTGTACCTCTCTGTGTCACATTTTCATCACTTGTCTCTTAGTTCAGTCTGCTTTAACAAAAAGCCATAGACCGGGTGACTCAACAGAAATTTATTTCTCACAGTTCTGGAGGCTGAGAATTGAAGAGCAGGGTGCTAATATGACCACTTTCTGGTTTGCACATGGTTATCTCCTTGCTGTTTCTTCACATGCTGGGGAGACACAGCCTTTCCTGTGTCTATTCTTATAAGGGCACTAATTCCATTCTCGAGCATTCTACATTGATGACCTAATCACCTCCCAAAGGCCTCACCTCCTAATACTCTCACATTGGATATTAGGGCTTCAGCATACATCTTTTAGGGGGACACAAACAGTCCATAGTCACTTGTAAAATGGAGATAATGCTAGGAAAAGCTGTATGTTGAGGTTTTTGTAAGGACTAAATTAGTGACTTTAAGTGTTTTACACAGTGATCTACTTAGAGAAAATACACAATAAGAACTATCTATCGTCTTCATCATTCATCATCATTATCATCACCATCATCATCATCCTTGGTTTCATACCTTCCACATCCAACCTGCAGTAACTAATGTACTTTTCCATACATATTTGAAAATATTTTAAATCTACCCATATCTTCTCTTCTCCTCTGCCAGTACTCTAGATCAAGTCAACATCATTTCTTACCTAGATTATTGCAGTAGTCTTCTAGTGGATGTTGCCAGTTCTCACTGCCTTCTACTTTTCTGCTGCCAAAATAAAAAAGAATTTTCAATATGTCACTATTTTGTCTTTCAACAGAGTCACATTTTAATTTGGAATAAAATGAAATCTCCTTACCAAGTCTCAAAAGCATTATACATTATGGCCATATATCAACTTTGTAAGTTCTTTTTTCATGTTCTACTTTGTTCACCAGGAGAGTAGTACAGTTTTCTATTTGGTTTAATTTTGTTTATAACTATGCTTAGCTACTCTTTGCCTCAAAGCTTTTTTATATCCTTTTTCATATCCATCTTCTTCTTTTATAAGAATATATTTGTTTCTTGATATTAAATAGTGTTCTAAATATTTACAATGAAAATGAAAATTAATATATACACCAATTTACAATAAAAATTACTCAAATTGCTGTTGTAGTATCCAAAATTAGTCACTGGATCCCACAGAATTGGTTTTCAAACACATTGTGAAAATTTTCAGAATCTTCCATGTGCAAATACAAAATACACAAAATTGCCAAAGAAAAAGAAAGAGTAGAAGAGGAAGGAGAAGGAAAAATAAAAATGAAAAGATACAGGAAATGGAAAAAGCATATTTCTACTCTAAAATGACAATGCTATGTGACATAAATCTGAATGTCCAGAAAGTAAATTTAGTTTGAGATGTGTTTAAGATACCCCATTCTTAGTATCAAGGGACAAATTATGAAGTCTTTATTTTTCATGAATAGCTGTTTTCTTTCTTATTTGTGGTGAACATTATTTAAGTGTCCTTTTATACAAGAAAACTGCGTAATAAAACTAGTAAATAAGAAAAATCTCAAAAGACCAAAACTCAAATGCGGCTGCTGTTATTTACCATTTCGCTGCAATGGCTTAAAATTATACTTAACAAAATTAGCTTGTACAGATTTCTAGAAGATTCCTGCCAAAGATTAAAACAAATGTAAGTAAAAAATTTCTATTAACTCAACATATTGCAGCCTAGTACAATAAAATTGTAGTTTTATCTAACTTCCATTAGAGAAAACTTTTAAGTATAGAGAAGAAATTCATTTCATACTTGACATACATCAAAATAATTACTTCATAATTGAATCCCTTGCAACAAGACATAGAAAGTTCAGGAGAATCTTTATTTTATATTCTTAAATTTCATAGAATGATATTTATGTCAGCTTTGAAACACACTTTTCTCTCAGTAGTTTTGTAGCCTACAGTGATATAAACAGATAAATATTGAAAGAAAATATGGCATGTATAACAAAGTAAATGATATTTTATTTTATAGAGTTTTATGATGCTTTATTCATTACACATTTTGACTGATAATATATGTAGTTTAGTGAGCTTTACTGACTCACATTTTGTGTGTTTTTTCCCCTCTTTTTTCTTTAGAAGTAAAATTGTATCATCTTTTGATTAGATAGAAAAATCGGAAGCTAATTAAAAGTTACTAGTATTCTGTAAGGTCCATTTGAGTTAGCTGAAGCACAATGTTTTTTAAATAGGAGGTCAAGAAATCTAGGGGACCAATTATGTTTTATCAGATGTCTAAAGGCCTCTACATAATTTCAGAGTCCGCTAAAACGTGTATTTATGATAGTGTTGGCACAAAATAGTTACTTACCCAAATATTCATGCTTGCTTAAGAAAAAGCAGAGGCAAAAATAATACATAAATGATGAATTCAACATGAAACAAGATTAAGTAAGACTACGGCACACTATATGAGCAGGGATTGTACACTAGTTGCAAATGAGAAAAATGGTGGAAAAACTGAATTACCATGCAGTGCATGGAAGTAAGAGTGCACTAAAATAAAGTAAAATAAATTGCATTAGAACCATCACAGTTATATTCACATTGTAATTGCTGATTTAGGGTTAACAAAATCACATCATTTGTCATAGTAAACTAATGCTGTTAGTTTGGATTTTATTGTTCGTTTAGTTTTGTTAGCATTTAATGTATACATTCTTGTGACTTGAGAGCTTTATATAAGCTATAAGTAAATGAGTTTAGACACTTCTTTTATGTTTGCACTTATTTAACTAACATTGTAATAAAAATAATGTAAGTCAACAAGGAGAGCTAACAAATACCATGAATTCTCAAGAAACAGGAACACAAATATTTGCCACACTATTTTTGTGTATGTGTAATCCACACATATGAAAATCAAGCACAATAGCCAGTAAACAAAGAATCTTCTTACTTTTTCCCTTCTTTTTTCTCTTATTTTAAAGTTAAACTTTTAATTTGAGATAATTGGAATTTCACATACATTTATAAAAAAATAATACATAGAGATCCCGCATACTCTTTACTCAGTTTGCCTCAAAGGTAACATGTTGCAAAACTGTACTGCAATATCCAAACCAGGTTATTGGCATTGATACAGTCATATACAGAACGTTTCATCCCCAGGACTCCTTGCTTCCCTTTTATAGCCAGACCTACTTTCCTCCCATCTTTGCTCTCCCATCCCTTAACTACCTGGTTCACCATTTTTGATATTTTTTTTTAATTTCAAGAATGTACTATTATAAATGAAATTAAACAGCATGTAGCCATTTCTTTTGCCTTTTTTCACTAAGCATAACTCACTGGAGATTCATTCAGGTGGTTGTGGGGATTGATAGTGCATTTCTTTTTATTACTGAGTAGTATTTCTGAGTATGGATGTGCCACAGTTAGCTTAACTATTCACCCACTGAAGGTGAGTTACTAACCTAGGTTAGTTCCAGGTTTTAGTTAGTATGGATAAGACTGCCTTAATCATTTGTGTACAAGATATTGTGCAAAGATAAATATTCATGAATGCTCAATAACGTAATTGCTAAATTCTATGGTGTTCCATGTTTAGTTTTTCAAGAAACTGCCAAACGGTTCTCCAGAGTATTTATACCATTTTACATTTCCACCAGCAATATACAAGTGGTGAGTTTCTCTGCATACTCACTATCATCTTGTGTTACCATCTTTCTTTAAAAAGCAATCTGATAGCTGTGTATTGACAACTCACTGTAGTTTCAATGTGCGTTTTCCTACTGGCTAATAATATTGAATTTTTTTTTCTTTTTTTTTTTTTTTTTGAGACAGTCTCTCTCTCTGTCATTGAGGCTGGAGTGCAGTGATGTAATCTGGGATCACCGCAACCTCTGCTCCTGGGTTCAAGCAATTCTTGTTGGGGCCACAGGCACACACCACCACACCTGGCTAGTTTTTGTTTTTACTAGAGGCGGGGTTTCACCATGTTGGCCAGGCTAGTCTTAAATTTCTGGCCTCAAGTGATCCACCTACCTTGGCCTCCCAAATTACTGGGATTCAGGCATTAGCAACTGCACTCGGCCTATGATACTGAGTACTTACTGATGAGCTCATATATCATCTGTATGTCCTCTTGAATAAGACAGTTCTTCACTTACTTTTTGTTCCATTTTCTCATTTTTTTTTTTAATTACTACTGAGTTTTGAGAATTCTTTTTATATTGTAGACTTTATTTCTTTGTTAGATTTGTGATTTTCAAAACTTTGCCTCAGTGACTAGTTAGGATTTTTATACTATTAACATATCTTTTGCAGAGCAAAAGTTTTAATTTTGATAAATTCCAACGTATCAGTTTCTTTCTTTCTGAAGTGTGCTTTTGGTATCAAGCTTAAGATCCCTTTGCCAGCCTAAAATGCTGAAGATTTTCTCCTATGTTTTTTTCTAAAAGTTTTATAGTTTTATGTCGTGCTTTTAAATATGTGACCTATGTTGAGTTAATTTTTGAATAAGAGGTGAGACAGATTAACATTCTTTTTTGCTTGTGAACATCTCACTGCTCCAGCATTGTTTGTTGAAAAGCTGCTGTTACTCCATTGAATTGCTTTGGGATCTTTGTCAAAGATCAGTTGGGGATATTTACACGAGTCTCTTTCTGGGTGTTGTATTCTGTTTCTTTGATGTCTATGTCTATTTCTCCACCAGTATCACCAGTTTTTATTACTGTAGCTAAATAGTAAGTCTTGAAGTCCAGTAGATTGGTTCCTTCCACTTTTTTATTTTAAAAAATTGCTTTGGCTATTTTTCTTTTGCTGGAAGAGGGTCTCACTCTGTCACCGAGGCTGCAGTGCACTGGGACGATATAGGCTCCCTGCGACCTCCACCTTCTGGGTTCAGGTGATTCTCCTACCTCCCCATCACTCGCATTAACTCCTGAGCTCCACCTCCTGTCAGATCAGTGGCGGCATTAGATTCTCAAAGGAGTGTGAACCCTACTGTGATCTGTACATGCAAGGGATATAGGTTGTGCAACTCCTCATGAGAATCTAATGCCTGACCATCTGTTCACTGTCTCCCATCATCCCTAAATAGGACCGTCTAGTTAAAGGAAAACAAGCTCAGGGCTCCCAATGATTCTATATTATGCTGAGTAGTATAATTATTTCATTATATATTACAATGTAATAATAATAGAAATAAAGTGTAAAATAAATGTAATGCACTTGAATCATTCCCAAACAAACCACCCTCACCCCTGGTCTGTGGAAAAAAATGTCTTTTGTGACACCAGTCCCTTGTGCCAAAAAAGCTGGGGACCACTTTATTTGGTGACATCAATTCTCCCTTCAACACGGTTTTAGTTGTGGCCCACACCTTTTACAAAGTTGCATTTTAATTTTCATTCAGTTTAATATTTTTTCATATCACTTGAGACTTCCTCCTTGACCAATAGATTGTACACGTGTACTTCTTAGTCTCCAAGTGTTTGGAAATTTTCTTCTTGTATTTCTGTTGTTGATTTCTAGATTAATTTTAGTAGATAGAGAACGTATGCTGTATAATTTAAATTATTTTAAATTTGCTGGAGCTTTTTTCATAGCCCATGATTTGGTCTATATTGGTATATATATCAACTTGAAAAGAATATGTATTTTTTTTCTGGTTTTGGTGGACTTTTCTTTAAAAAAAACGGTTAGACCTTGTTGATTGATTGTGTTGTTGAGTTCTTTCATACTCTTGCTGAGATTTTTTTACTCTAGTTGTTCTCTCAATTGCCTTGAAAGAGTGTTAAAGTGTCCAAATATAATTGAAAATTTGTCTATTTCTTCTTTCAGTTTTATCAGTTTTCCTACACATATCTTTCAATTTTTTTGGTGTGTACACATTTAGGGTTGCGATGACTTCTTAGTCAATTGATTCTTTTATTATTACAACATGTCCCCCTCTGTCTCTTTTAAGTTTTTTTATCTGATGTTTATTTTATATTTATATAGCTACTCTTTCTTTCATTTCATTAATAAGTGCATAATACATGTCTTCATTATTTTACTGTCAACCTGCCTGGATAGTTGTGTTTCAAGTAAATGTCTTCTAGACAACGTATAGTTGGGTCATGCTTTTGAATCCATGCTGCCACTATCAGTCTTTTGACTGATGCATTTAGATCATTTGCATTAATGCAAGCACTCATATGCTAGACTTAAATCTGCTACTTTATGTTTTGTCTTCTGTTTGTTTCCTCTGCTTTTCCTTTCCCTGTTTGCTTTTTCATGCTCATTTGTAGATTACTTGAATCATTTTTGGAATACATTTTGAATGTTCTATAGTGTTTTTGATTGCTCATCTTTTTATATCATTTTTAGTGTTTGCTCTAAGTATTACACAATACATGGATAACTTATCACAGTCTAACAGAGTTATCATTTTACTAGTAAGTGTAAAAGTGTACCTCCTTGTACACATCTTTATCCTTTCCCATTTAGAATAGAATCTTAATATTTAATCTACATACATTTATAACAACTTCAGACATTGTTATAATTTTTCCTACCACCAAACAAAATTTTAAAACACAACAGAAAAAGGAAAGACTAATATTCACACATATTTTTGTTTAACATCTTCTTCCTTCTTTCTGTGTCTAGAGTCTCATAGTTTGTTTGTTTGTATGTTTTACTGTTTAGAAAACATCCTGTAGCCATTCCTTTAGGGTAGATCTGCTAGCAACACACCCTTCTCATTTTTCTTTATCTGAGAAGTCTTGATCCTGTTCATCCTGAAGGATATCTTCTTCTCTGAATATAAGGTTGGCAGTTCTTTTCTTTTGGTACTTGAAAAATGTATTTACACTCTAGGTAATGTGTTATTTCTCCCTTGCTGCTTTCAAGATTTTTTGTTCATTTCTTTTTAGTTTTCAGGCATTTGATGTATCTCAGTATAAATTTTTTTGAGTTAATCCTATTTGGGACTTATTCAGATTCTTGAATCTGCAGAATTATGAAAATTTTGTAAGTTGTAGCCATTTTTAAGGCGCATTTTCTTCTCTACCCTCTTTATCGACACCTTCCCCACAAAGATTTTGATAGCAAGAATGCTATTTCTTTTATTAATCCCACAGATCCTTAGCAGCATTCTGGGAAGGGAGGGAGCATTGCCTCAATATTGCCAAATGCAGGTAGAAGTCCAGCTTTTCCACTCTAATCATTACCGCTGGGTAAAGGTTCTGGTTCCCATGGGGCTTCCACTGATTACGCCATATCTTAGAGGGACGGGAGTGCCTCTTTTTACTGCTCTCCACATAGCCTTCACTGGCACTTTGGGTGGTAGCCTTCTTACCACTGCCTGATGATGAAAATCCTGACTCTTTTCTAGGCTTCCTCTGGTATCACTCCAATCACATGGGTGTGGAAAGTCTTACACTGTCCAGTGGGAGTGAAAAGTCCATGCTCCTCACACGATCTCCACTAACACTGCGGAGGGGTGCAGGCCTATTGTCACATGATGCGAATGAAAGTCTTATCTTTCTATTCTGCCTTTCTTGACACTACCTATTCAGGGGACTTGAGGTGCCATGTTGTAGCTCAGCAGAGTGAAAGCTTGGGCTTCACATTCGGTCTTCACTGGTGTGAGAGGTAGTGGGACCAAGTGAGACCAGAGTTTTTTCTGTGGTGTTTTGCTAGAGCAGAGTGGTGATTGTTTAAAGAATTTTTGTTTTGCTAGGCTGCCTGTTTCCTGGGTCTTTCGCCTAGAGAAAACAGGCTTTTGAACTCTTTTTGCCCGCTTAGCATTTTCAGAATGCTGACTTCTTCACCTCAAAGTTTAGTAAAAATGAAATAAAAAGAAAACTTACCACCATGCCCTTCCTTGGGTCTTCAGGTTCCTAGCTGGTCTGCCTTACTTTCTATTTTTTGAGACTATTTATTTATTACAATGTCCAGAGTTTTTAATTGTGGTCTTAGCAAGAAACAAACAGATAATATTATGTCTATGCCATCTTTTCACAAAGGTATCTAGTGACTCATATAAAAAAAAAAAAAAAAAAAAAAAACAAAGCTTATGTTAGTCCCCCCAAAATATGTTTCTTTTCTAGTATCCCCGCTTTTAACTTCACGTTCACTAAATGTTTTCACTTACCTAACCTCCCACATCACATTTTACAGATCAGTTTAATTGCTTTCCCACCTAAAATAGATTGGAATCCTTTTCCTCAACTCTGCATTTTAAATGTACTTAAAATCTGCTGTCATTCTGACCAGCATAACCATCAGCTATTAACCTGGACATTTCTACTTTACTATTTGTTTTTCTTTTGCTTGTTTACTTGTTTTTTGCTTTTCTACTGCGTTTTGTCTTCTATTGTTGCTTTTATACTGTATTTAGTTTAGTCAAATTTTGCCCGATAGAACAAATTCTAGTAGTGTACATGACAGAACCTCAACTTTTAGCTTTTGTTCACTCCACATTGCATAATCAACTGCTGCCGAATTTAAGAAACACATAGATGCAAACCCTCTTGAAGGATGAAGCTTCACAGGATGGAAGGCAAAAGGATTGTGCACTTAGATCCAACTCTGAGCCAGACTCACCTAAATCGTGTACTTCCTAACCTCAGAGACAGCCTTTTTTTCTTGGTTTCTGGGGTTTTGAATTTTGACTTACTGTTGATCAAACTGAGTCACTGTTTGAGTTAATTAGGCTTTTAGTAAACACCAGCATCTGCCCCACTCAGTCCTTGTAATGTTCTTTCTGAGCACTTTCTCCCCCTCCTTGTCTACCCTCAGCCAAGCATTGCAATGGCTTTATTTTGGTTATTAAATCCAGCTTTGGAAACCTTAGATTCTGCTAATCCCTCTATAAACTAGTTGTTTTTATGAGATAGTTGTGAGTGTACTAAGAAAATTTTTAAAGATCTTTATTGAAGTTCAGGGAATTATTATCATTAGGAATTTATTTTCATGTAATTCAGGACCCCAATGTGTTTGTGGAGTTCAGAGCTAAAAAAACGGTCAATATATCGTGTGGAAAATTATATATAGTCTTTTCTGGATGAGATGAGAAATAAAGCTCATGTCCCTCCAGTAGTCTCCTTTTACTAAAATAGTATTCATTTATTACCTATATATAATTTAGACATGAGTGCATATTTTTCTTGTAGCAGTTGATATTATCCATTATTATTTTATAACTGGTGAATTTGCTTTAAGCAACTCTACATTTATCATTTGTTTATAATCACATAAAAAGTCAGCCAAAGAAAGCAAGGAAAAAGTGAAATATTTTTTTCATTGCCTAGATCATGATAGGCAATGATATGTAGGATGCCATTCTGTTCCAAATATAATCTGTAGACCCCTCATGTTTTGATGAGAATGCTGTTTTTACACTAGCACTAAAAAGATGGCATATAGGCAGAAAATAATTCGGATAACTTCCATTCAATTTGTAATTGAATCTCCCTTCTATGGGAAAGGAAGTACAATTAAAGATGTAGTGGAAAATTGTTGTTTTTTCCTTCCAGCATGAATTTATTTTTCTTTAAAGAACAAGACCCCTGCTTTTCCTTTGAAAAGCTCCCTCTTTTAGTACCAATAATTTTCCTCTGGCTCTTAGGGTGGATACTCAACTTAGTGTTGAACAGTTAGCAAGCTCCAGTTTTCACAGTTCACTCTATCCAGAGTGATTGGCCCAAGAGTGGCCATGTGGCTCAAAACAGGCAACTAAGGGCCAGAGTTTTCACCGGAAATAATGAGCAAGTGATAAATATACATATTAGAAAGAAGCAGCACAGAATAATGGTATTGAGCACAGATTCTGGAACCAGACTCTCAACCTCCAAAACATGTATCAGTCACCATGGGCAAGTTCTGTAATCTCTTTGTGCCTGTTTGCTAATCTGCATAATGTGGATAATAATAGTGCCTACTTCATAAGTATTAGCAGGATTAAATGAGTTGCTGATTAAATGAGTTTCTGTGTCTAAAGTGCTTGGAATGATAATCATTAAAACAAATTAATTATTATTTTCTCACTGATGTTTTGCTAAGCTGGAAGGACATAAATATTGAACTGCTAATAGTCATTTTGCCACAAACATTCACCAGAGAACAAATCCAACAAAAAGGAAGCGTATTGCCAAGAGATGGAGAGAAACAAGCCCAATCAACATCATTTGATCATCTGAATCCAAGTCTGTCTTGATTTGTCAGCTTATAATTTTTTAAAATCTAAATCAATATGCTTTAGGTAAGTCTTCCCTATAAATAAAGGGGCACCGTGAGGAACATGGGAAAAGGAGAAAATGAGCTGTTTCTGGAGCAGTCTTCCTATGATCAGCAAAATAAAATTCTCTAAAAGAAGAGCTGGCTACCCTATGTAGTCTACACATTCAAAAAGTACAGGTGTCCCTCGGTATTCAGGGAGAATTGGTCTAGGACCCCCAGAGAACACTGAAATCCATAAGTATTCAAGTGTCTGATATAAATGGAATAGTATTTGCATATAGCCTATACATATCCTCCCATATACTTTAAAGCATCTCTGGATGACTTATAATACCTAATACAATGTAAATGCTGTATAAATAGTTATTATACCACATTTTATTACTTTTACTTTTTTTTATTGTTTTATTGTTATTTTTCATTGTTTTATTTTCTCCAAATATTTCTGATCCCTAGTTGGTTGAATCCATGGATAAGGAACCTACAGATACAGAGAGCAGGGCCAACTACATTTATTATGTGCTTACCATTTGTCAGATATAAGATAGGCATTTAAGATACTAGAGAAAAGGAACCATTCCCGAACTAAAGGAAGTTACTCTCTGATGGGGAGGTAAGATGTCAATCATTTTAGGCTGCCATAACAGAATACCACAGACTGGGTAGCTTAAACAACAGATGTTTATTTTCTCAGAGTCTGGAGGATACAGTTCAAAATCAAGGGTCCAGCAAGGTGGCTTTCTGATGAAGACTCTTTTTCTTGCAGACAGCTGCCTCCTCACTGCATCCTTACATGGCCTCTTCTTTGTGTACTCACAGAGAGATCCCTGGTGTCTGTTTCTTACCTCATAAGAATACCAGAGATCTCTGGTATCTCTTCCTCTTCTTTAAAAACACAAGTTTTACCAGTTTAGGGTTAAGGCCCCACATTTTTGACTTCATTTAACTTAAATATTAGGTTGGTGAAAAGTAACTGAGATTTTTGCCATTAAGGCCTTATCTCCAAGTATAGTCCCACTGGGTGTTAGGTCTTCAACATATGAATTTGAGGGTCAATTCAGTCCATGGCAGTACCTAACAAAGCCATCTGAGTTCAGAGTAATTCACGATTAAATAATAAGTCTTCTATTATTTTCTGAAATGATCTGTTCATTTAATAAAATGCAATTCTTGAAGAAGATACACTCAAAGGCAGCTCTTCATAAGCAAATGCTGAATATCAACCATGTATTGTCAGGATAATTGTTACTGAAAATAATTTTTCCATTCTAAAATGCCTTTTTAGGAAAAATGTTTGCAAGATAAATTGAAAAGCATGTTTATCGCATGCCTTATAGGGTAAAGCTTATGGAGTCAGCTATGGATACCGAGACAGAATTACTACACAATAACCTAGGAGAGTATACCCTGTCAATGTTAACTTGTCCAGGTGATTCTGCTGTGCTTGCAAATGAATGCAGTGAAAAACAGAAAAATAAACCGAATCAGGAACTTGATCAAAAAAATTTTTAAATGAAGAAGCATAAAAATCTATTCATTGATCTGACATCAGATTGAATTAACAAATGTTTGCATCAATTAATCGATTTAAGCCTTTGCAACTTCCAGTGCTAAAAAGATAAAGCTTCAAGTCAAGTTGGCAATAGAAATGCCAAGGGTTGCAGCTAGAAAATGCTGCCCGGAGAGTCACAGTTGATAGCAGAATGCTGACCAAGAACCAGCCACTCTAGAGGCACTTTACATATCAAATTGCTTTAGAGTTTCACTACAACCCTAAGAGGCTGACATTATTGGCCCTACTTTATATAATAGATAGAAAGGGCAAAAGACTTTTGCTCTCCAGCCTCAGCCACAGGTCAGTAACATCTTAGCTGGATCTAAGGGCTTCCTCTTTCTTAGGCAATACTAGGTTTTCTATTGTATAACAAATTACCACAAACTTAAATTAGAAGTTTGGCATGGAATAGCTAGTTTCTCCACTTAGGTTATCACAACGTAAAAAATACGATGTTATTCTGGTTGAGCTCTCATCTAGAGTCTCTGCGGACAAGTTCACTTCCAAGCTCATTCTTGCCCTTGGAAGAATTCAGTCCCTGTGGTCTTAGAGACTGAGATCCGTTTCTTTCCTAGCTGTAAGGAAGGGCAAGCCCTCAACTCCTAGGGGCTTCCCGTATTCCTTGACACTTCATCCCTCCATCTTTAAGCTGACACCAGTGCATCGAATCCCTCTCTCATACTTTGAGTCTCTGAACTTGTCTTCAATAACCAGCCAGAAACAGCTCTCTATATTTAACAGGCTAATGTAATTAGTTCAGCCCACCTAGGTAATCTCCTTATTTTAACATCAATTATGCCATAGAATATCAAATACAGTTATACACTGTACAATGACGCTTCCGTCAATGACAGATCCCATACACAAATGTGGTCCTGTAAGATTATAACAGAGCTAAAAACTTTCTATTGCCTAATGAATTTCTATTCCTAGGAAATTCCTATTTCAGGGAAAAAAAATTCCTCTTGCCACAGTCATAGCCACTGAGACATCTAAGTGCAAGGCATTACTGACGTGTTTGTGGAGATGCTGGCGTAAACAACCCTACTGCATCATCAGTTGTATAACAGTACAGCACATACAATTAAGTACAATATATAATGCTCGAAAATAATAAACAACTATGTTACCAGTTTATGTATTTACTATACTATACTTTTTATCATTATTTTAGAGAGTCCTTCTTCCATTTATTAAAAAGGTTAACTATAAAACAGCCACAGGCAGGTCCTTCAGGAGATGTTCTAGAAAAAGACATTGCTCTCATAGGAGATGACAACTCCATGTACGTTATTGTTTCTGAACACTTTCCAGTGGGACAGGATGTGGAGGTGGAAGACATCCACAGTGATGCTGAAAATCCTGACCCCGACCCCGACCCGGAGTTAGGCCTAGGCTAGTGTGTGTGTCTTCTTTTTCTTGAGACAGAGTCTCGCTCTGTCGCCCAGGCTGGAGTGCAGTGGCGCAATCTCAGCTCACTGCAAGCTCCGCCTCCCGGGTTCACGCCATTCTCCTGCCTCAGCCTCCCGAGTAGCTGGGACTACAGGCACCCGCCATCTTGCCCGGTTAATTTTTTTTTTATATTTAGTAGAAACGGGGTTTTACCGTGTTAGCCAGGATGGTCTCGATCTCCTGACCTCGTGATCTGCCCGCCTCGGCCTCCCAAAGTGCTGGGATTACAGGCATGAGCCACCACATCTGGCCTGCATCTTCATTTTTAACAATAAGCTTGAAAAGTAAAAACTAAAATAAAATTAGAAAACGTTTATAGAATAAGGGTATAAAAATACAGTTTTACATAGTTGTACGATGTATTTGTGTTTTAAGCTAAGTAGTATTACAAAAGGGTCAGCAAGGTAAAAAATAAAAGCTTATAAAATAAAAAAGTTACAGTAAGCTAAGGCTAACTTGAAGAAAGAAAAATATTTTTTAATAAATTGAGTGTAGACTAAGTTTGCGGGGTTTATAATGTCTGCACTACAGTGCAATGATGTCCTACGCCTTCATATTCACTCACTACTCACTGACCCACCCAGAGCAACTTCCAGTCCTACAAGCTTCATTTATGTATGTGCCCTATACAGGTGTATTACTTTTTAACCTTTTATACAATATTTTCATTGTACCTGCTCTATATCTGGATATGTTTAAATAAATAAAATTTACCACTGCATTACAATCACCTACAATAGAGTACAGTAACATGCTACACCAGCTTTTTGCCTATGAGCCATAGGCTATCTGATATAGTCTAGGTGTGTAGTAGGCTAGTTCATCTAGATTTGTGTAAATATACTCTGGTGTTTGCACAATGACAAAAGTAGCCTAAAGATACATTTCTCAGAAAGTATCCCTGTCATTAAGAGATGCATGACTGTAACCCATGGGAATATCATCCATCATATTTGGAGTTCCATGGGTTATGCAGGTCCTGTGCACCAAGCAGGTGGGAAATCTTAAAGGTTATTTTAGGATTTTGCCTCCCATTAATAACATAAAATCCTGTCTTATTTATCTTTTATTAAATCTATTATTTGAAACTACTTTAAACTTCCAGAAAGGTTGCAAAAATATTTCATGCTCCGTATGTCACTCATCCAACTTCCCCTATGTTAACATCTTATATAACAATAGTAGAATCATTAGAAGGAAAGAAATCATTTTTAATAAAATGCCTTATCTACCTCTATATCTCATAAGAACTGACATTATAATCATCAAGGACTACCTTTTCTTTCTTCTATAATTCTGATTCATCTTTCAAGAGTTAGCCCAAAAGCTACCATCTGGGGGAATCTCATTTTCCGCTCTCTGAATACACCATTTCCATTTGCAAAGTCCTGCATTATGACACTTACATAAACAATTACAGAATAATATACCTGTTGGTTTTCCCTATCAAAGATATATATTTATTAATCATATATTTATTATGAATTTCCATGGTTCCATATGCCAGACAAAGAGCTAACAAAAGCAGAAACCACAGGTATGCACCTTCTCTCTTTCCCGCTCTCTATCTAGTATAAATCCTAGTCTGTAATATGTCATTCATTAATATCTGGTTGAATAAATAAGGTGTAATATGAGAGTATTCACAAATTGTGATTTAAAATTCTTTGGATCTCAAAATGTGCTGAAAGATGACATCATTACATATTAACGTATGTTAAATTAAATTGAATTTGCCATATGCAGCAAAGGATAACCTAACTTCTATGAACAAACCACAATTGAACTTTAAAGTATATTATTGTAACAAGTAACCAAGTGTCAGTCAAACCCAGCAGCCGAGCTTTCAGCTAATCACAGGCTGTTGACAGCTCAGATATGCCCATATAAGGCAAGTATCAAGCTGTAACCAACCAGGTTGTATCTGTATGCTGTTTTCTTTTCCTGTCTGTAAATACTGTTTGTCATGTTGCTGAGTGAACCTCTATGAAGCTTTACTGGTTTAGGGTGCTGCCTCATTTATGATTCATTTATTTGCTCAAATAAACTCTGCTAAATTATTTTTTCTTAAGATTTTCTTTTAACACATGTATAGTATATATTTTTAAAAACAAGTTTGATAGTTATTTTTTTCTTTAGGTTACCACATTGGTGTGCAACTTTTATTTGTCTGATTTGGAAAGTAAATATCCACCTTCATAGTTACATGCCTTTTTTATTCCATGTATATTCTCACAAACCCCTTTGTAAAATTAATGGAGCTTCAAAAAATTTCTATATATTAAAATTATTCCCTTGATAATAATGTTCTCAAATTCATTGCATAGGCAAAGCTTGGCAGATACCTTTGGGTACTAAAAAGAAAATGCACAAGTTAAGAATGTAATTCCATGACATTCCACTCTTCCTTGCACAAACAAAATGATGGAATGGGGCTGATGTCTGCCAAGGGCAGAGCAGGGAAAAGGTGCCCATTAGAGCTCCACACTGTAAGAGCAGAGTGCTCATCAGGAAAGATCTCAAAGCAGAAGGGCACTTTCCCGTGTAGCATATGGAGAACATCACATAGCCAGCAGGATAAATTAATGGCCCCATAATAAAATACATTTTCACATACTATTAAAGCTGTTGTCACACTTCATTGCATAGGTGACTGGAGCTCGTAGTGATGGAAGGTGAGGTCAGCTTCCTAAACCATCCTGAGTTATGAGTGGGCAGTTCTTTCCCATAAAGTCTCCTGGAGGCTGGGGAGTGCTCTGTCTTCAATTCGGTCACTTTCTTTGAAGGGAAATAAGTAACGGCCCTTCAACACAGAGACCTGGAAATAGAGGGGCAAAATGGCCCTTCCAGGTAGGCACTACTAACTTGGGTTTCACAGATGACAAAAACAGAAAGGTATCTGGATTATGGAAGATGGCTTATAGTTTCTGTGATGCGGAGTGGATTGACATTTCTTCACACTAGTGACTTCAAACATGTTTATATTAGCGTTATGAGCAAAAGTAATCTATAGAAATTTGCTGGTTGGACCTATGTTATGGACTACCAAAGCATTTCAGTAAAAAGTACAACTTATTCCACTCAATGATCATTTAATGACATAGTTAGGTGTCAGAAAGCATGATTTTTTCACTACCTATGTATATTTCATTGTTGAGGTTTCACGTTTTTGAAGAACCTAAACACTTAAAATAAGATGGTGCCTTATTCATTTTTTACCACACAATATATGCTCAGTGATATTTGATATTTTAGTATACAGATGCCAGAAACAGCGTAAATGTGTGTGGTAGAAGTGACAGCATGTCAGGAATAAATCTTTGTGCCAATATTGGATCTACATCTACCTTTCTGTGTCACCATGAACAAATCATCCCATCTTTCAGAATCATATTTATCCCATTGTAAAATAAGTATACCAGACAAGATAAGCTGTCAGATTCCTTCTTCCTCAAAACTTTCATGATTTTTCTATGGTATCAGCTAACAGCAACTTTTTCAGCATAGAAGCTTCAATATGCTAAAAGTGTTTTAAAATAATAAAATGGTAATGATAAATATCAAGCATCATTGCTTCATAATCTGCCCTTTATTTCAGGATTCTTCATGTGCACTCTTTGTATTAAAAACCACAGACCAGTTCATCACAAAACTATTCTGGTTAAAGAGACAAATGCTTGTTTTGTCTAGATGCGCCACAACCGCAACCACTGTAGTTGACCTGGCACATAATTTATTATTGCAAAAGGAGGTATCCAACTCACAGGAAAAGGAGGCAAGCCCCCTTTTTGCATTCCAAGCATTAACAACTTTTGCTTTTTTCATCTCCTCTCAGACTTTGAGCTCTTTCTCTCTTTTACTCATCTAAGTCTCTATTTCCTGAACCTAATCTTATAGATGTCTGCATTCAGCTGTGACAAGACTGTGTAAGGATTGCAAGGCCATGTTATCAGCGGTCAAAGTACAAGCTGACAGTTTGAAAAATCAGAGAGTGGGTTCACAGACCAATGTGTAGTTAATTGCACGCTTACTGTGGACCTCACACAATCTTTCAATCCAAGGACATACTGAAGGAACAATGGAAAGAAGTGTTTTGATTTCATTATGTTGTCATAATATTTTCTTAAACTTCAAATGGATTGCAATCTCTACTTCTACACATGCAAATATCATACATTTGGGGGCCCAAAATCATGTTTTTCAGCCTAGGTTTTCATCACATAAAATGAGAAAGTCTAACTATTTTCCCTATTTAAAAAAAATCGTAACAGTCATGACCATAAAATATATATAGTAAAGAATACAAATGGCCAAAGAAATATTTAAGATTTATCTCAACAGTGCTTAAAAAACTGTAAATTAAAATAAAATACAATATCATTTTTTATTTTCTTAAAAAAATAAAAAACAGGGCATTGAAATATGTGATGTGTAGGATTTAGCAAAATAAGCATACCATTTCTCTCTTTCCCTCACAGCATTATTCCACTAAAGAGTAATGGATTTGGATACATGTTGATTTCCTTAGATCTATAAAATCACAAACATATAAAATATAGAGACTTGGCCCACAATAAAATACAACTATGCAAAAGATACACTGATGACTTCTAGAGAGATATAGTTAATTAATTAAATACAAATAACATAAAATAAAAATTTTCTTGATATGTTCAGAAATAGGGGAAATCAAATCATACATCTAAAAAAAGTCAAAAACACTCCAAGAAGGTTAAAAATGATTATCACAAATGAAATAATAATTTCCCCTATGTAAGTTCTGCCTTCTGTCCCCTCCCTTCTGATGAAATTGGCTAATACCTCCTTTGTTACTCTCTGTACCCTGAACTTCTATCCCAGCTTCAGAAATTATTTGTTATACCTATATTTGCATATGTAGTTCTCTATATTTAGTGGGGTTTTTGAAGGATTGGATCAAATTTTATTTGCCTCTATTTTCCAATACCTAGCAGAATAGAAGCATATCCCAACTTGTCCGGTCAAGGGAATCATCCTCTGGAGTGCTTTTGGTGAATTTACATGATATCCACCAGCCTTTGTGAGAAGTCATTTTGTTGGCAGATGGCTGCTCTGACATCCTGTGCACCTAAGGTACTGTGCTATTTCCATTCTTTCAGGGAACAGGGTGATGCTATGCTTGGAGAGCTCTTGGTGAGCACGTGCCTCTGGGTTATATTCCTTTTCTATTCACCAACTTTTGCCAAAGGAGTAAGCCCAAGAGCTGACACCATGTTATCTCTCTTAACATCTGATGTAGCTTTTGAGATGGGGACAATGCTATACTCCTAAGTAGTTTTGTGCCATTCAGCAACTGATAGTATAAGAGATATGTTTGAGGGGTGGTGAGTCTGCATCTGATTATTTAAGTGCCTTCAAAGAGTGAGCATTTTCCACCCTGCTCTTTGAAAGGATAAGTTCTAATCCTATTTCCTTTTTTTGTCAAATAACCAGATTTCCTTGACTTTGCACACCTTATTTTGGTGCCTTTCTTTAGTAAAGAAATGACATTGCAAAGAAATTTTTAGTTCACAAATTCTTCTGTGCTTTATAACATTTCATCCTAAGACAACCCATTACCCCTTCTTTTTAAAACAGATAATAAACATAGAGCATGAAAAAGCTAAATGTCTTCCAAGACCACATACTTCTGAAGAGTTGCTAGAAAGAAGGGTCAGCATTTATCCTTCTCACCAAATAGTGTGTGGCCCTTTGCTGAAATGTTCTGGACAGTTGGATGGAGACCAGATTCCTTGCTCGGTGAATCATCCTGGCAGTCACTGCCCTGTATAATTTCCCATCTGTTAGTCTGTAGTGATACCCTAGCAAATGAAAACTTGTAGATTTTTAAGCATTAGTTGGGTTAATTCCTCAGTTGAGGGTTTGGAAAATAGAGCTCTAGGTTAAGTATGAGGCTATGGAGAGAAAAGAAAACTAATTTGATTAAAGGCCAAGAAAGATATTTAACTAAAGAATAAATTTTTAACTCATAACTTTTAATAACCAGTCCCATATTTTGCGTTGTTTTTCCTATTACATCTGGGGAATTTTATATTTCCTATGAATCATATAAATAGATGTTTCATATAAAGTCTCTTCTCCTGTTAAACCTTACAGAGGTAAAACCTAATTTCTTCAGAAAACATCTTTTCATCATCTTTATTATTCAACATTTCAATTATTATTCGGTTATTATTTTACTCGGATGATTAACAATTACGTATCTGAGCTCACTATGAAATTATATGGTTCCATTGCTCTTTTTACTAATGCAATACTAGGTTAGTGCTTATGTAAACATATTTTAATTTTTCAATTTGTTAATTCATTATCTCTAGCATTTAAGATCAAAAATGTCAGGGTACATTCTTCACAGTAGAATTCTGTTATGTTTTAGCCAAGATTACCATAAGTGCATTAGAAAAGGAATGTCTTCTCCACGAACATATTCCTGTAATTGCTGTCATTTCCACCACTCCATGCCCATCTCATCATTAAATCAAGTTAAGATTGTTCTTCTCGGCCCTCTCTGATACCATGCATCACTCTGTAGAAAAAATACTTATAAACGAAATTAAATCAAATATTTGCACACACCCCAATCATTATGAGTGATGAATTTTCTTTTCTAGACTGCACTTAGCTCCTTCGCTGATATTCTTAGCAGAGACTGAGGCCTCTAATTCATTGCTCGCCCCTTTCTCCCTGCAATACCCCCTTTTTAATGGGCCAGGGTCGTGCTGGGATACTCATTAGTTTCCTGCTAGCTGTTCTGCCAAGCAGCTTCTGAGGCCTCAGCGTCACCTCAGAAATCATTAACGGAACTGGCGCTGCAATCTCCACCTGCCAGGCATAGAGTAATCATTTAGAGACTGAAACCTGTTTCTCCATAAATGAGCATTTGGGAAGGGAAAGCTCATGTGTTACATTCATTTTCTCCAAACAAACGAGATTTTGGTACCTGAGGTGTGAAGGCAGATGTTTGCACGTATCCTGGTCATGCTTGGGGAACAGAAATGATTTGGTGTGGAGGCCGCTGTGATTTACTTTTGGCTAAAAAAGTAGAGACAAGGATATATGGAGAACCAAAAAAAAAAAATGTCTAATCACAGATGTGATTTTCCAGAGCTGCGTTTACCTTCCACTGTGTTGACGCATGGTGGTAGAATCTATCAGCAGATGTGTCCCGTCCTGAGGATGCGATCATCCTACTCTTAACAAAGATATGGAAAACCCATTTGACCTTCAATCAAAGAGGAATGCTATACCCTTTTTTATCTGTGGGCTTACAGGTTTTATGGTTAAAGACAGAACTACTGGCATTGTTTCTTATGGCATCATTCAAAATTATGTCTCAGGCACTCAGGACTTCAGGCTTCATGTAGACTTACTGACCCCCGTGTAGTTCTAAGAGAAACAAAACAAAACAAAGCTCAGCCCACACAGGGTTTTCACCTTACTGAGTGCACAGACAATATAAATTTTACATTGGAAAAATGCAGAGTCTCTACTTTAAGAGGTTCCTGTGGACAAGAGCCCTGCCTTTTGTTTTCCTGTAAACATCAGGATCATTCTATCTGCCTAGTGTGTTTGGCCACTGCAGGGTCTGGATTAGTTCTGTAGCCCATGACAGCAGGAAGGAGACTGATATGGTGGAGCAAGAGGACTCTGCGTGTACCAGAGGCCAGACAGAATGGAAGCAGTGAAGAACAGTTTTTAAAAATACGGTCTGGGCGTGGTGTCTCATGCCTGTAATCCAAGCACTTTGGGAGGCCAAGATGGGTGGATCACTTGAGGTCAGGAGTTCAAGACCAGCCTGGTCAACACGGTGAAATGCCCTCTCTACTAAAAATACAAAAATTAGCTGGGTGTGGTGGCAGGCACCTGTAATCCCACCTACTCGGGAGGCTGTGACACGGGAATTGCTTGAACCAGGGAGGCAAAGGTTGCAGTGAGCTGAGATCGCACCACTGCATTCCAGCCTGGGTGACAAGAGCAAGACTCCATCTCAAAATAAATAAATAAAATAAAATAAAATAAAATAAAAATATGGACTATAAGAAGCCAAAGATCAAAGCTTGGGGCTTGTTCACTAGCTATATGATCTTAGGCACATTTCCTTGATTCTTTTAAGTGTTGCTTTCCTTATTCATAAACTCAGATTAACAGCAGTGTCTCAGTCATACAGAGATTTTATGATAGCAAAATGCTGTAGTTCATGTACTTAGCACATCCTCAGCACCCAGTGAATAGTAACCAAAGCCAGCTACATAATTGCTAGGTCGAGTGCAAAATGAAAATATGGAGCTGTGATGTTCAAAAAACAGAGAATAATGGGACTTAAAGTACTAAAATACAAACTTTTGTTTTATCTTGTTTTTAAAATTCTGGGGTCTCTGACATTATGCTATGTCATTTGTTATTTGCTATTTTAGTGTCATGAGCTTTTAGGCATGGGAAGAATCACCTGGAAAGTATAAAACTTCACAGGTGCCTTAGGGTCCTGCTTGATGCCTTAGTAGAAGGTTATCCCTCCTGCCAGCTAACATTCTGACCTGGAGCAAGAAACTCAAATCTCTTCTCACAAAACCTTTGTTCTAATCTAGGACTGGTCAGTGAATCTTAACAGATTGCAATTTCTGCCTTGGGAAGTGGAGGATGGGCAAGAGGCTTGTCCCTGCTGAGTCACCCATCAAATATAATGTGCCTCTGCCAGCCTAGGGCAGATATGACAGCTCCCTAACCCTGGTGAAAAACACTGCATGGGGTGTGAACCATTCCCTGAACCTTCTTTGTGTCCCCACCCAGCTCCTTACCAAAGATAAAGGGCAGGCATTGCAGTTAAGCAGGAGAAGGGAAAGTATGGCTGGCTGGTTCCCAGGGTCCCATGGGGTGGGTAGCTGACAGCCCAGAGCACGTACGGGGGAGGCAGAGTCAGGAGTACAAAGAATCACACTTGACCAGAAACTTCAAATCCCCAGCATATACCCTCTTGTCCCCGAGGACTTCACTTAAAAGCACTGACTCAAAGATGAAATTGTTAAGTATCGCAAGACACCAGCTGCAGAACACCAAACCCCAATGTGGAATGCCTCTGAGAGCTGTTCATCCATGATGCTGAATGCAATCGCTACTACCACTACCTCTATTATGGGCTTCTGATGTGGGCTTGGCCATAAGAAGCCAATGATTTTGGGTAAAGCACTTCATTGTTCAGAATACTAGCGCTCCATCAATGAAATGAAGGTTTTTAATGGTGTTTAAGACCTCATTATTTCTAAGAAGCTTTTCTTAAGGGCAGGGACTGTTCCATAATCATTTTTTAAAACCTCATAGTATCTTGTCCACAGAAGTATTCAGTAAATACATGCTGATTTACATTCAATTAAGAGTCCTATGTCTGTAACAAGATTACAATTTCCTTGATGGAAAATCCATGTCTTAAGTCTCTTCAGGAAGGCAGTTTGTATAGTAATAAGAAATCAGAGCCTGGAATCCACCAAAATGAATTTGTATCATATGACTATCACCTGCGGGCTGTGTTATTTGGAGACAAAACTCTCTGAGCTTCTTGGCTCCATATCTGTATAAAATAAAATACTTATTGCATAGCAACATTCAGGGATTTTTATGAGATAACCCATATTAGACACCAAGCATGTCCCAGGTGAATGATTTATAACTGGGAGTCATCCGGTTAAAACGTAGCTACAACGTGGAAATTGGCTTCATCTGAATTAGCCAACCACAGAAACCTTAGCATTTTTGTCTCAGCTATTTTATTTGTATATCTGATTACACACTGTGTTCCCAAGCAGATGTCTTGGATACAGCCTGATTAAAGAGACTTTATTACTAATTTCCCTAAGAAATCCTTGGAAACCACTTAAGGTTAGTTCCGTGTCAAGTTCTAAAGCTGTTGTACATACTGTTTCTGTCAAATGGCGGGTAGGACAGAAACTTCACATGCAGATAGCATTAAAGCCGGCATAACAAATGATCAGTTGGCTGTGTTGCACGATCGTTCATCTGGCCCCTTACTTTCTTCTCATACTCCTTTACTAGAGATTCTTTAACAAATTCTTTCACTTGCAGGTCCCAGAGAGTCACTATCCTAGAACTGCCTGGAATTCTGTAGGCCTAAGTGATAAAACCACGCTCTCCAACTCCTGTCGTCTTCTTCTTATTCCCAATCAGATGCTGACTTCTTAGTAAAACAGTTATCTCCATTGTGACAAGTATGACAGCTGCAAATGAACTTGGCCTTTGTTAATGGATGAGGAAGCTCGATTCTGATTCCCCGCTCTGCAGTCAATGATATCTGTGAAGTGATTTTTGAACTGTTGAGGTGCTAAGGTGTTTATGCCATCACAATAATGTAAAGAATGTCAGAAGAACTCCCCTCAGCCTTATCATGCCTGCTCTTTATTGTCTGGCTTTGCACACAGGATAATTAGTTTGATAGCACAATTATATATTTACTTCTTAGGAAATCAGTCCCATAAGACAGAAAGTCACATGGAGGCCAAACCCTACCTATTTAACTCATTACTATATTCTCATTTGTTCATTCAGTCCCTGGCACAACACACCTAGAAAGGAATAGATGGAAGGAGGGAGGAAGGTATGGGAGAGAGTTTTGTGAAGTTTTTTATTAGTCTTTAAGGAGACACAATTCTCATTGGTATGAAACAGCTGGACTTAGTTTAAACTTTGGGATAGTTTTGAATACTTTCTCTTTTTGGTATAATATATGTGCTTTAATGCATATGAAAGTGCATTGTACAAAATTAACAATATTATGGTTTCAGATACCCTTTATAGACTAATTATAACACAGCAATATGCATCTAAAAACTTCATCATTTGTACATAATTCAGGTGTCTGATATATAAAGCAGACTTGAAGACCACAAAGGACTTTCAGTTTACTGCAGAATACCTAGTTGTGGATTATTGACTTTATAATATTATAGCTCTCTTTCCTTTTCTTCTTCTCCAAGTAAGTTGTTAGTTAGCAAGCAAGTACTGAACTGAAAGGGGTACAAGGAACTGGACTAACTACGAGAAGATATAAACTAATAAAAAGAAAGAATCTGATTGCAAGCAGACTCAGACTGTCATTAAATAATGTTCAATGAAATGATAAGCATCTTTTTACTAGAAAATGAGAAATTCCAGCCTGCATTCTTATCTCTCAGTTATCAGTATGTTCCTCTCAGCCATCTATACATGATGGTGTGGCATGAATGTGTGACGTGTGTGTATGTGCGTGTGCACGTGTCATATAAACTAAACCACTAAACTACAGGCTTTATAATTACTGCATTTGGGTATGGGGAAGTCACAAATGACAGAATAACAACAGTGAGAAAAATGATGCATTGAATGCTGGAATAATTATTTTCTTAAGAGAATTACATATGCCGCCAGCCTCTGTGGCAGAAGGTATTGGATGGCTTTTGCATTTAGCTGAGTCTGCAGCAGGCAGCCTATGGCAGTGTGGTTATGCTGAGGTTATTCAGTGGGCAATGGTATCTGGGTTGCCAGAGATACAAATACAGGAAATTAGATCAAAACATTGAGACCACAAATTAAGTGCCTTATCTACACATTTGTGAAGGCTATGAAAAGCCTTACCTTCTTGTTGTTTTTCTGAAGGTGAATTTCCTATTTTACCTTTTTCTCTTTTCTTTCTGGGAAAGAAAGAAATAGAACTCCATGAATTTACCTGTCTCTTCTCCCTCAAATAAAACAGTGGGGGAGGGGGATTGGGGGGTGTAGCTGGTATTCCATTACTGTTAAGCAGTTTGCACCAAGGCTAGTAGAAAGATGTTCCAATTTCATAAGCATTAAAACAGGAAATTCTATGCAACTAAAATGCATAAAGTGGAGTTGAAATGCTTTTGGCAGTACTGAATCTAGACAAGAATATGAGAGTTAAGAGAATGTTAATATCTATATGGTAAGTTGTGTATTTGAAAATTTAAAACTATAAAAGGGAATTCCTGTAAATTCTAGAAAATGGAAAAGTAACTGCTGTCTTCAATTTGGGATTTAATAGGAAACATAGCATTTACCACAGGCATTGTTATCTCCTTTCCTTTCTCCCTTCCTCTCTGCCTTCCTCACTGCCTCTCCCTTCCTCTCTGCCTGCCTTCCTTCCTTCCTTCCTTCATTCCTTCCTTCCTTCCCTGTCTCCCTCCCTCTCTCCCCTCCTCCCTCCCCTCCCTTCCTCCCTTTCTCCCTTCCTTCCTTCTTTCCTTCCTTCCCTGTCTCCCTCCTTCTCTCCCCTCCTCCCTCCTTCCCTCCCTCCCTCTCTTCCTCCCTTCTTCCCTTCCTCCCTTCCTCCTTTCCTTCCTTCCCTCCCTCCCTCCCTTCCTTCCCTCCTCGCTTCCTTCCTTCCCTCCTCCCTTCCTCACTTTTTGCCTTCCTTCCACCAGGAAATCCATCATCAAACTTTGAGTTAATATCTACTGCACATCAGTCACTTTGTTATATCTTTAGGACACAAATATTAAGTAATCCTAATTTATTTATTGGAGCCTAAAAGCAGCCTTTTAAAAGCAGCCTTTTTCAAATGTAAATGCATATCTCACATAAGTGAGTTATGAGCTAATTAAATGTGTTAGATCACTGTTTTTTGTTTGTTTGTTTGTTTGTTTGTTTATTCTCCAGCATTCTTGGGCTTATGACTGAATTGTTCAAAAGTCCTTCATAGCATTTTGCCACTTGTTAATATAATCACCACTGAGTTTGAGGAAAGGTCTGAAAAAGCCCAATTTAATTAGTTTGAGCTAGAGATCAAGATATGCCTTAAACCTTCTACTAGAAGATGTGTTTATGCCTAGTATAGAGAAATGAGGTGATGTCCTCAGTCTTTGCTCATCTCCTCTGGTCAAAACTTCATTTCTAAGATAGCACAGTGTATCACTGGAAAGCCCTACTAGAGAGATAGCTCCAGTATCCACCAGCAGAGGCACTTGGATAGGTATCTAGAGGTGTTGTATCATCCCAGATCTGCTACTTACTAGCTGTTTGTCTCCTATTTTCAGCACTAGGAACTGGTTTTGTGGAAGACAACTTTCCACAGACTAGGGGTAGGGAGTGGCTTTGGGAATATTTAAGCACACTACATTTATTATGCACTTTATTTCTATTATTATTACATTTTCATATATAATGAAATAATTATACAACTTACTATAATGTAGAATCAGTGGGATCCCTGAGCTTGTTTTCCTGAAATTAGACAGTCCCATCTGGGGGTGATGGGAGACAGTGACCAATCATCAGGCATTAGATTCTCATAAACAGCTTACAGCCTAGATCATTCACATGCGCAGTTCATACTTAGGGTTCACAATCCTATGAGAATCTAATGTTGCTGCTGATCTGACAGGAGGCAGAGCTCAGGCAGTAATGGGAGTGGCTGTAAGTACAAATGAAGCTTCATTTGCTTGCCCTCCACTCACCTCCTGCCTGGTTTCCACCAGGCCATGGACCAGTTCCAGTCCATACCCAGGGTTTGGAAACCCCTGCTTTACATAATCTGGAACTACTTTTCTTATAAGATATGTGATTTTCTTATAAGATATATGATTTTCAAATATTTTCTAAAATTTCATAGGTTGTTATTTGGACCACCTTATGGTGTCTTTTAAAGTACAGAATTTTAAAATTTTTATGTGTTTCAATGTATCTAATTTTTGCTTATTTATACTTTTGTTGTCATAAAATTCATTGCCAAAACCAAGGTCACAAAATTTTTCTCCTATGCTTTTTCTAAGAGTTACATAGTTTTAGCTCTTATGTTTACATATATGATCCATGTTTAGTTTCAGTACATGGTTTTAGGTAAGGATTCAAATTCATTCTTTTGCATATGTATATCCAATTGTTCCAGCACCATTTGTTGAAAAGACTACTATTTTCCCCATTGAACTATCTTGGCACTTTTGTTAAAAAACAATTGAATATAAATGCCAGGTTTATTTATACGCTGCCAATTCTAGTCATCTTTTCGCATATCCTTACATCAGTGCCACACTGTCTTATTTACTATAACTTTGTAGTAAGTTTTGAAATCAGGGATTCGAGTTGTCTACATCTGTTCTTCATTTCTTAAGATAATTTTTACCATTCTGGTTCCTTTCATTTCCATTTGAATTTTAGGATCAGTTTGTCAATTTCTGCAGAAAAATTTGGCAACTGAGATTTTGAGAGGAATTGCTTGTATCTGTTGGAGATGCTTGTCATCTTAACAATATTAGATCTTCCAATCCATAAATACAGGTACTTTTTTAATTTTATAATTCTGTACTCCCTTTTGACAATGTTTTATAGTTTTCAGTGTATGAGTTCTGTACTAATTCTGTTAAATGTATTTCCAAAGATGTTAATATTTTCATACTATTGTAAATGAAATTATTTTCTTAATTTCATTTTTATATTTTAACATTAATTTAATTTAAATACAAGTTTGAATCCTGAAAAATTTATGAAGTAATTATAAATCTATAACACAACATTCCTTAATTTAAATATAATAGTTAATGCTTATACATTATTTATTATGTGCTTGGTGTTGTTCTAAGTAAGTTCCATACATTCATTAAGGTAATCTTTATAACCACACTGTGAGGTACCATTTTACAAATAAGCCATAAAGAAGTTATCTTTTCTTATTAAAGCAATAACAACTATAACGCTATGTTCCCTTATATCTCTCAGAATATCAGCCATAGTTTCATTGAACATGATATATGATACAGCCAGTTTTAATGCATAAAATTTAATTTCTTCTTTAGACTGGATATTAATGACCAGGAAAGCCACATGTTGAAAATTATGAGGCTACATTAGACTAGTTGCCTGCACAGAGGACAGTTCCCTCATCCCCAACTCCTTAGTCAATTGGGCAAAACAGGAATAAAAAATCAATTTCTGTTATCATATGGCATTAGGACTCAAGGGTTTATTTGTTACCAGCATTGCTAGTAATAAATATACAAATACAAAAAAAAAGAATACAAATACAAAATAAAAATACAAAATAATGATAAAATAATAAATAATGCAAATAATATATTTGTAATAATAATAAATACAAAATAATAATTAAAATACAAAAAATCAGTATGCTTTTAATAAGAAATGAACAAGAGTTGGTTTGAAAATACATTTGTATATAATATACCAACACTTAGTATCTAAGAAACTTAGCAAAGTCCATCTGTGTTCCTTAGTGATTGCTTCCACTAGGGAATTCCGGAAGGGAAAGTACTTGGATTAAAATGTTTAAAAATAAGTGGGAGTTGAATAATGAGAACATATGGGCACAGGGAGGGGAACATCACACACTGAGGCCTGTCAGGGAGTGGGGAGGAAGGGGAGGGATAGCATTAGGAGAAACACTGAATGTAGATGATGGGATGATGGGTGCAGCAAACCACCATGGCACATGTATACCTATGTAACAACCTGCACATTCTGCACATGGATCCCAGAACTTAAGTATAATAAGAAAAAAAAAATACTTATTTCTCTTTATTTCAGTGTGTCTGTGTGTGTGTGTGTGTGAGTGTACTCACAGGCATGTGCACATTTGGATGTTGTTCTTTATAATGTAGATTTTTACAACTTAAAAAGACAAATCATAAAAAAATTAAATTTTTCCTTGAGGTGGAGGTCACAAGTTATTGGCACAAAATCCAAATAGAGACTCTAAATATGATTTAATTGAGTAAAATGGGAAGTTATTAAGAAACTTCACATACAAATCTGAGATGTTCAGCTTTTGTTTAAAATGGGAAGATCTGACAAGCTTGCTGCATTCCAGCATGGCTGCAATCAACAGGAGCCAACTAGCTTCTACCTTGGATAGGGCAATCGCTCATTCAGTGTATGCCTGTCCCCTTGTACCAGGCCTCGCTTATGTTACCTTTCTAGTCCCAATAGGAATTTGGATTGCAACCATTGTTTCAATTATGCCAATAAGCTGGAACATTTAGTCACAAAACTAAATACCTTAAATTTGTTTTGTGGCATTTGAACTTTATAATTTTTATACAGATCATTGTTATGTATCATGCCTGTACCTGTGATTATGTTAGCGTCTGAGAGATAGATTTCTATTATCTTACCTGCATATTAGTTCATATTGAGAAAAAGTAAACATCTGTTAGTTACATTTCATCTTATCTACTCATTTGCTAAGGGAAAACATGAAGCAGTGGTTGTGTTTCATCTTGAAATGGATAGTAAACTTAAGAAATATAAACTGTTAGCCATATGTTAACGTACATGAGTCTAATAGGAAGAATATGTGTATTATGGATCAAATTTCCAAAGGTATTTGGAAGAAGTTGTCATCAATTCACACACCATGTGCCTGAATTTCTAAATATTCTTAATAACAATTTCAGATGTGAACATGGGGAAATCAGTGTCTGTTTACTTTTATTTAGTGTTTAAAATAAAAGTGACTTTATTTTATTTTTAAAATTATTGGCTCTCCAGGATCTGGGAAATTCTCCATTATACAAGTCAGAATGTGCTGAGCTTCAAGTAATAGAAAACTTGAGTTCAAAGGCCTAAGAAAACAAGAGTTTATTTTCCGTACATTACAAGAAGTCTATATCTTGTTTCTGCTGGCATTGATTCAAGGGCTCAATATGATCAACATTTGCATCTCTGTAATTTTCCAATTCCTGTTACAGTCAAAAGATGATTGCTATAACTCTAATCCTCATACCCACATTCATAGCAGGGTAAGAGGAGGAGGAGATAAAACCAGTTGAAATTATCTTTAGTATCAGGAAAAGTAAAATATCCTCAAACATGTATCAGCATAATTCAACATATGTTTCAATGGCCATAAATATTTTAGATGGCCACTCCTAACTCAAAAAGAGGGTTGGAGTGAAAGTATTTGGAGATGATGGTCAAGGGAAAAGAGACAAGAATGGATGCTCAGTTAGCCAACCTATCTGAACATGCCCAGAAATGTATACACAATGATGGGGAGGCACAAACCACCTATTACAGAATCTGAAAGCACCAGATACAAACTTACCCAGTCAATCTTGCCAAGCAGTTTCTCCCACTTCCGACTTTTGACTGGATGTTTGCTAAGGAGCAGAGATGGTGGAGCACTCATTCTAGCAGTAGCAGTCACATTGAAATTCTAGGACCAGCAGTATCAAAATTGTAATAGCAACGGCTACAGACCAGCAGCATGTTGAAAGTAACAGAGTTACAACAAGGAGTGATCAGTATCATTGACACTAGACTGGTTTGTAGCATGGTTTTGCTGTGGTCCTGGCTACTACTCACTCTTTCTTATTTTTTGCCCATTTCTCATGCCTAATTCTATTGCTTTCCTGGGTATTCTGTGAATTCCTCATATTATTTTGTTAAATCCATTTTTCTGATTCATGAATCCAAGGATAAGAACATAAAAATGTGTACACATAGTTGTTGCAAGCCAAAGATATTCAGATAAATAAGGAGAATCTAGGATTTGTTATTTGGAAGTTATAGGAAACTAAAGGTAACTTTAAAAACCTAATAAGGGTTAAGGGATGAGTACTGGTAGTATAGAATATACATGTCAAATGACAAACCAATTATATTACTATCACTGATGATCTGGAAAGAAGTGCCCGTTGATGGTGAGCTTTAGAATTCAAGACTGTAGGATGAGTTTTATGTATCAATCATACTTCAATAATTTGGTTTAAAAAAAGACTGCAAAGTAGCAGGATTTACTCCATTGGGACTATATAACTAAAATAAATAGTGTGATAAGTTCAAATTTCTGTGTCTATATTCTGTGGTTTTGGTTCAAGTGTAGACAGGAAACTAAAAGATCCCTGTGACTTCTCTGAAAAAGCCCTTTATCTCCTGGAGCCACTAAACTAAGCCAAAACCCAGACCCAAAATTTGTTTCTGTGAGTTGCCAAATTATAATGTTAATTGAATTCACAGCTCCTCATAGGAAATGTAGGGCACTCATCAGGAAAGAATGGGCCTATGATCTTTAGGAAATTGGCTTACACAAAGTCTCAGAGAATTGTGAATACCAAAACACAATCCACTCTTTGAATTTTTTGATAGCAAAAGTAGTGACTCTTCAAAATTTAATGAGGCTGTTCCCTGACTTGGTTGAAAATCTTGGAAGGTTTGAAATAAGTACGTATAATTATTTGGGGGTTTGACAAAATAATGAGGAGCTTATAAGGAACCCATTTGGATGGGTGATGACATGAGATTTGGAAATGAATCATGTAAGCGGAGCTCTAAGAATTGACTCACAGTGTAGGGAAATTTAGGTCTTATATGAATCTTTACAAAAATGTCCTCATGCCAACGGAGGTCACTATTAATCAGGAGGTTAAAAGGACCGTTACAGTAGCTAGTATTACTAGCTACATCAGCTAGTATTACTTCCAACTACCTTGGAAATTGCTTCACAGGATCATGGACAATTTAACTATGGTAGTAAGAATGTATAGGCTCAACTACTTTGATCTCTGAAGCAAAGACTCACCTATCCAGTGTTCCTGCTGCCTGATCTAATTTTCAGGAGCAAAGCAAAAACTGAGACCCACTATTGCAATGTACATCCAGGAGACCAGACAATCAACTAGTGTCATGTGACCTCTTTCACCATGGTGGAAACAACAGCTTACCCTTAGTGAAAAAGTCATACTCTGAATTTTCTTTTGCTTTTTTCCACCCAACAGGTGAACTACATATTTTAAAAACAATAATAGCCTCCTACACAACATTATTGTTGACCTTGGGACTCTATATCAGTAAGCAAAGAAACACACAAACACCTAATAAAATGATAAATAAATAAAGGGAAATATATTGTTGCACATCAGTGCTGTGGGTCTTTTCATATACCCATGACTCAGAAACAGCTGACCATATGAAAAGGCAGAATAGCTTTCAAAGTCTTCATTATGGTTATGATTGTTAGATAACACTTCATGGTGAAGGTGATAGGCTCTGAACCACAACTGATTTATGCTTCTGTTTTCTCCACAGTCAGTATTCATAGATACAGCAACTAAGGAGTAGATGTAGGAGTGCCACATCTTCCTATTATATATAATGATCTACTCACGAATGTCTGCTTTGCTTCCCAATGACTCTGGACTTTTACAGTTCAGAGGCTTTATTACCTAAGAAAGAAAACTATCCCTCAGTGGACACAACAGGACTCAGATCTATTAAACTGGAAGGTAAATTACCACTTGTCATTTTGTGCTCTCCATGCCAACAGATGAACAGAACCAAAAGGGTATAACAGTGATGTCTGATAGGATTGACTCTGAACGTCAAGGTGAGATAGAATTGTTGCCCTACAGTGGACACAGGAAGGAATATGGATGCAACCCAAGGTTTACCATATTATGTTCCAGAACTATCTTGTTTAGGCTAAGAGTTAATAAAATTCCATAGCAACTCTACACAGGTGGGAACAATAAGAGACCCAAAATTCTTGATATAAAAGTTAGAATCACCCTGCCCTAAAATAAACAGCAATAAGCTGAGATCTTGGTTGAAAACAAATAAAAATGTTTAAAAACACTTGCTAGTTGAGGAGGTAAGTCATAAATTCTAAAGATGTGCTTATGAGTAGCTCTGAAAATGAGAGCTATAATCTATATATTTTGCATATGCTTGTGTGTGTGTGGGGGGGAATATTTGAATTAAACTCAGCCTAAAATCACAACCATTTAACTAGATAACCTAATGAATCTAGATTATTCCTGATGCTAAGAGTTTATCATGCCACTGCATTTCAAAAGGCAGTGAGTTTTACAGAAAACTCTGATTTCATTGAATGGCTATTATTGGGGCATGTACCTTGAGTTGTTTGAGGTGGGTCAAAACGTTTGCACTGAGTCCTCAGCATTTTCATACCCTATTCCACTGTGGCTAACAACATGAAAATAAAAGTTGGGGAAATACTAAGATAAATTTACCAGATTTTTCAGAAACCAGTGATTTCTCCAGGGAAATGAACTCGAGTTTTTGTCTTCAGGAATATTAGGCTCTAACCAACTGGAGTAATTAATGGGTCCCACACATAAATGTAGTAGTAGTAGCAGTTCTTACACTTGTGTGTAGTTTAATAGCTTATAGAGTCCTGATATGTAGATTACCTTGGTGGTTCTTTTAAAAAATAGGCACATCAGCATATGACTTGTTCTATGCTATGTTATTGTTCTATGTTCTATGTTCTTGTTCTTGTTCACCATATTTATTCTAGAGATGATAAAACAAGGCCAGGAGATTACGATCAAGGTCATAAAGCTCATAAATGAAGAAGCCTAAACTGGAATTTGTGGTTTAGAAGCCGCATCAATTTTTTCACTATGTGACATTGATGGAGTTATAATCATACTGAAAAAAAAATGCAGTTGACCATTATAAATAAATTCATGCTTCACTGCACGAAAGTTCTCCAAAGTTGTTCCTGAAATTAAACATTAGCAGATTCATGATTTTGGAAATAGCAGTGATTAAATATAATTGTCAGTAACTTTTTCATGCCCCCCCTTTTTTTTTTCTGAATTGGATGACTATGGAGACCCAGAAAAGGTTTTTAATTTGAGCATAAGGAAAAATGTTGGTTTGGTTTCACTTTTAATGATAGCACTAAAATCTTTGATTGTTCTTAGTTCAAAATAATTCACACAATCCTGTTTAAGAATTATATATATTAATTAAATATATGTGGGGTGTGTGTGTGTGTGTGCATGTGTGTGTGTGTGTATTGACCCAGCAACTAATGTTTTTGGGGAAATTATGACTTGGAGTCATTTCATAAATCAACTGTGATATTTTCCCAGATAATTTTAAATGGTTATTAGGAACGTTTTTTAGTATTCTTGTATGCAGAAAGCTCTCACTGATCTCCCATTTATGTTTACACAAACAAGAAACAGAAGACAGCCTAGCCTTACCTCCAAATTCTGGAGTAGGTCTTGTACTAAGCTCCAGGACCAGAGAGGAGTACCCAGCTGAATATTGATGAAGTGGTAAAATTGAAGGAAACGTATTTGTCTTACAATACCTTGTAATTATCAAAATGAACAAGCAAAAGGCATGTTAATAAAGAGCAAGCAAACTAAAAATTCTTAAGTAAGAATATTTTGCCTTTCTTTATAGGAACAGTTTCTTTTCCATTTCAATTGACACAGATATAAAATGCTTTTCTTTAACTGAGTATCCACATTGATTTTTCTTTATGATCCATGCATCTTCTCTGTGACTTCATTCCCCTCACTAAGATCACAAATAAGTCAAAATCCATCCATTCTGTAGAGTAGTTTCAATTTTCATGATAGATCACACAGTTTTGACCAGAATACTAACTGTAATTCTCTTCTTTGTGTCTTTTGACAAGTAATTGTATTAGCTCTGTAAGAAACAACCCTCATTAATCCACACTGTTCTTTTCAAAACCTGAGGCTTCAGATTTTACGTTAGATGTTGACTGACCATGCATTTCAAATACTCTCTTATTTTACTGAAAAGGTTCAGAGGATGTTACCTATACACGAATTTCAGACTTTAGAAAACAATGTGGTTAAAAAGATAGCATAGATGCCTGGGTGAGACCTGAATTAACTAGGCATTTTGAGAGTGCTGAACGTTTACATTTCAGCACATCTAATTAACCTTGTAGGTATTACATTCCAGTCGATTCAGGGAAACTCATATACATGCATGAAAAAATCATTGCCACAATGAAAGGGTGAGCGTTTCAAACTTATACCCTACAGGCAGTTTCCTTTTTCTAGAATTAAATACTCATCAAGCTGCATATTAGAATTCACTTGAAACTTTTCCAATACATGTTTCTTTTCTTTCATGTCTTTTGACTTTCAACTACTAGTGAAAATGAAAAATGGAGACTGTGAAGAACCTAAAAGAAAAATTCTGACCATATTCTCAGTCACAAACATAAGGAAAACATAGTATTCAGACTTCATGAAACTTTGTCTTCATTAAATTTACTCCCTTACAGACTTATCCCTCTATTTCTAGTCTAGGAAACAACACTTACTATTCATTTTAATAAGCAAAATTTTTATGTTAAAAGCTTTACTCAATACTTTATCTTCCAACATGGAGTACAAATAATGTCATTACATGCCTATAGCAAGCCCTGTTCATAAACTGCTACTTGTTAAACTGATTTTTGAAAAGGTGAATACTCATTTAGATAATTTTTTCCATGTGCTATGTGTAACTTTTGAAGTCAACTTGGAATTCAAAGTCAGACTTAACAATATGATACTCCTGGTTTACTGTAAAATGAATTCCAGGTTACAAAGAAACAATGATTTTCTAAAACTTTGTATACGATTATTGAGTTCAGTGTGAGAATTCTAAAAAAATCCATTTTACATACAAAATTACTTGATTTACTTTAATTTCATCAAACAAAATATTGGATCTAAAAGTCACCCTAATGTCTTTGACACTTCTAAGTGATCAAATAACAACTGCTTGGCTAATTTATTCAGTTATGCAAAACTCGTAATTCAGATGGTCAATAAACGTAATCACAAAATGGACAACTGTAGCCTTTGTCTACACAGACTAGGCAAAATATAAGACATTTTTTCCATGAAGGAAATGCAGAATTCTGTACATACACTTAATGTATTAGTCTGTTCTCTCATTGTTATAAAGATATTATCTGAGACTGGGCAATTTATAAACAAAAGAGGTTTAATTGACTCAGTTCTGCATGGCTGGGGAGACCCTGGCAGAAGGCCAAGGAGAAGCAAGGCACTGCTTACATGGGAGCAGAAGAGAGAGAGAACAAAGAGGGAACCGCTAAAGACTTTAAAAACCATCAATTCTCATAGGAACTCCCTCACTATCGTGAGAACAGCATGGGGAAAAACCACCCCATAATCTAATCACCTCCCATAGGTTACTCTCTGGACACGCGGGGATTACAGTTTGAGACGAGATTTTGGTGGGGACACAGAGCCAAACCATATTACTCAGGTACGAGAGAACACTTACTCAAGAATGGCTTTGTTGTTCTTAATGTTTATTTGCTTTGGAGTTTTGGTATTACTATTTTGTTTCACTTTTTTTGTGATATTGTTTTGATTTTACTGTCAGTATGGGCTATTAACCTTTTTGATTATCTATATTTTAGTACCAAAGGTAACATCACTTTGTATCTAGGATTAAATATATGATGCTCACATTTTTCAGAAACAGTGAATACCACAAATACTTTCAAACAGAAATAGAAAAACAGAAAAAAAGGGATGCGAGAGTTGATGTAAAGCTACAAGTGAGATAGAATTTTTCCCCAATCAAAATACAGAAAAATACTGTAATCTCTTCAAATTTTAGGCAAAAAAAAATCTTAATGGGAAACTATGTCTTCTTAATCTCTTTGGAAACTGTTTTTTCCTCCTTTCTAGCTATTTTTCTAAGATAGAGCTAGCATGCACATCAGAGAAGCAAACACTGTATTCTGCAGATACCATGTAATGCACACAGCTATTTGTATGATAATTTTTTTCTTGATTGCAATTTACTCTTTAAAAATGCAAATTGTATAATTACTGCCAAAAAAAGTTCTCCATGTGTAACAACAAAAAAAGATCCATAAAACTGCTATAAATTTTGCAGAATAATGGGCATACAGATGAAAAAAAGGAGTGTACAATATTAGATAAGACCATTATGGAGGAAAAATACACTAGGTTCAAAATCCTTAAAGTTAGAAGTTTCTAAGTTGTTGCTGATTACTCACCCCAACTATTCCAAAAACTCATGTAGCAGGTTCACTGTGATTTTTTTTTATTTTCTTCTTATCTGAGAAATTATCCAAATTTTATCAATTAGAACAAAATGATATTAGTAAGTTTGCAGTTAAGCATTCAAGCCTGCTCTACCTGACCTTAAGCTACAAGCATCAGAAAAATCAGATCTATGGTCACAATCAATTGTACGAATGGTTGAAAATGTGGTTCCTCGGTCATTACTGAATATGTGTTCCCACTGTAGAGACTCTCCACATATTTTTTAAATCAATTTCTTATTGCTAGGTAGAAGTAGACTAGTTTATTCCCCTGTGTGGTCAGAAATACCTACGTTAGTAGTATAAGAGCTAAGATTTCCTGAGCACCTGTTGAGCAAAAATGGCCAAACTCTGTGTTCAGTGAATTATAAAGCTTTATATTATCAGATCATTTATAATTCCCAATTGGGAAGTATGAATAGCATCCAATTTACAGAAAAGATCTGTATCACAAAGCAGGTGATTAAGACATATGTCACAAACTCCACATTTAACCATACATCTCTCATCCAGCATCCTCTACCCATACTGTTATAACTAACACCTAGTTCCTCCCCTATGGGACTACCAGCCCCAGTAACCACTTGGCTTTGCTGACCACATGGGCAAGGTAATTAACTGGTGTTTGCCTTAGTCACTCTCATCTGATAAATGGAAAAGCTAATGCACTCACTTGCCTAATTCATGAAGGAGCTATGAAAAATTATATGTGAGCATTAAAAAATTATGTATTATATAAATGTAAACTACAGACATTTTACTAAATGATATAGATTTTCTCACTTGCATGATATTTTTATTTTTAATTTTTCTGGATACATAGGAGGTATATATGTTTATAAGATATGTGAGATATTTTGATACAGGCATCCAATGTATAATAATTACATTGTGGTAAGTGGAGTATCCATCACCTCAAGCATTTATCCTCTGTGTTACAAACAATGCAATTATACTCTTAGAGATATTTTTAATGTACAATAAATTATTGTTGACTGTAGATACCCTGTTAGGCTATCAAATACTAGTTCTTATTCATTCTATCTAACTTTATTTTTGTACACATTTACCATATCCACAGCCTCCCCTACCCTACTATCCTTCCTGGTCTCTTGTAACCATCCTTTTACTCTCTATGTCCATGAGTTCAGATTTTTTTATTTTTAAATCCCACAACTATGTGAGAACATATGATGTTTGTATTTCTGTGCCTGGCTTATTTCACTTAATCCACTGACCTCCAGTTCCATCTATATTGTTGCAAATAAGAGAATCTCATTCTTTTATGGCTGAATCGTACTCCATTATCTATATGTACTGCATTTTATTTATCCATTTTCCTGTTGATGGATAATTAGTTTGTTTCCAAATCTTGGCTACTGTGAACATGGTAGTGCAGATATTTCTTCAATATGCTGATTTCCTTTCTTTTGGGTATATACCCAGCAGTGGGATTGCTGGATCATATAGTAGCTCTATTTTTAATTGTTTGAGGAACCTCCAAACTGCTCTCCATAGTGGTTTTAATAATCTACATTTCCACAAACAGTGTGTGAGGGTTCTCTTTTCTCCACATTCTTGCCAGCATTTGTTATTGCCTATTTTTTGAATAAAAGTCATTTCATCTGAAGTGAGAAGATATCTCATTGTAGTTTTAATTTTTCACTTTTGATAATCAGTGATGTTGAGTCCCTTTTCATATGTCTGTTTACCATTTGTATGTCTTTTGATAAATGTCTATTCAGATCTTTTGCCCATCTTGTAAGTGGATTATTAGGGTTTTTTTCCTGTTGGGTTGTTTGAACTCCTTATATATTCTGGTTATTTGTCCCTTGTCAGATAGATAGTTTGTAAATATCTTCTCCCATTCTGTGGATTGTCTTTTCACTTTGCTGATTATAACCTTTGCTGTGCAGAAGCTTTTTAAGTGATGTGATCCCATTTGTCCATTTTTGCTTTAGTTGACTGTGCTTGTGGAACAGTACCCAAGAAATCTTTGCCCAGACCAATGTCCTGAACAGTTTCCCCAGTGTTTCATAGTTTAGGGTCTTAGATTTAAGTGTTTCACCTATTTTGCTTTAGTTCTCATATATAGTGAGAGATAGGGGTCTAGTTTCATGCTCCTGCATATGAATATCCAGTTCTCCTAGCACCATTTATTGAAGGAACTGTCCTATCCCCAAGGTATATTTTGGCACCTTTGTCAAAAATGAGTTCACTCTAGATGTATAAACTTGTTTCTGGGTTCTTTGTTCTGTACTGTTGTTGGTCTATGTGTCTGTTTTTATGCCAGAACTATGCTATTTTGGTTACTATAACTCTGTAGTATGTTTGAAATCAGGTAGTGTGATTGCTACAAGTTTTAATGTTTTGTAGATAGTTTTGCTATTCTCAGTCTTTTGTGGTTCCATATAAATTGTAAGACTTTAAAAAAATTCTGTGAAAAATGTTATTGATATTTTGATATGGATTGCATTGAATCTGTAGATTACTTTGGGTAGTATGAACATTTTAAATATATTGATTCTTTCAATTCATGAACATGGAATTTTTTTCATTTTTCATGTTTTCTTCAATTTTTTGCAGCAATGTTTAATAGTTTTCATTGCAGAGATCTTCCACTTCTTTGGTTAAGTTTATATCCAGGTATTTGATTTTATTTGCAGCTATAATAAATGGGTTACTTTTTTATTTCTTTTTAAGATTATTCACTGTTCACATATAGAAATGTTACTGATTTTGGCATGTTGATTTTGTATTCTGCAACTTTACTGAATTTGTTTAACATTTCTAATAGTTTTTTTTTGGTGTAATCTTTAGGTGTTTTTTTCAAGTATAAGATCATGTCATCTGCAAATAAGGATAATTTGACTTCTTCCTTTCCAACTTGGATGCCCTTTATTTATTTCTCTTGTCTGATTGCTCTGGTTAGGACTTTCAGTACTATGTTGAACATCAGTGGTTAAAGTGAGCATCCTTGTTGTGTTCCAGATCTTAGAGAAAATGCTTTCAGTCTTTCCCTATTTAATATGATATCAGCTGTGCATCTGTTCACTCGCAATATTTTTGATGCATGAGTTTAAAGCATTAAATATCATGTATAATAAAAATATTGTGTTTGAGATCAAACACAGATAACCAAATTCTGAATCTATCATTTGATAGCTGAAATGGTTTGGCTGTGTCCCCACCCAAATTCCATATTGAATTCCACATGTGGGAGGGAACTAGTGAGAGGTAATTGAATCATGGGGGCAGGTCTTTCCTGTGCTATTCTTGTGACAATGAACAAACATCACAAGATCTGATGATTATATAAAGGGGAATTTTCCTGTACAAGCTCTCTTCTTTTGTCTGCCACCACGTAAGATGTACCTTTCACCTTCCACCATGCTCGTGAGGCTTCCCCAGTCACACGAAACTGTAAGTCCATTAAACCTCTTTTACTTCCCAGTCTCAGGTATATTTTTATCAGCAGTGTGAAAACTAACTAACACAGTAAATTGGTACCAAGAGTGGGTTGTTACTGAAAAGATACCCAAAAATCTGGAAGTGACTTTGGAACTGGATATCAGGCAGAGGATGGAACAGTTCGGAGGGCTCAGAGAAAGAAAACTGTGGGAAAGTTTGGAACCTCCTATAGGCTTGTTGAATGGCTTTGACAAAAATGCTGATAGTGATGTCAACAATAAGGTCTAGGCTGAGGTCGTCTCATATAGAGATGAGGAACTTGTTGGGAACTGGAGCAAAGGTGACACTTGTTATGTTTTAGCAAAGAGACTGGTAGTATTTTGTCCCTTTCCTAGAGATTTGTGGAAATTTGAACTTGAGAGAGATGATTTAGGGTATCTAGTGGAGGAAATTTCTAAGCAGCAAAGCATTCAAGCAGTGGCTTGGGTGCTGTTAAAAACATTCAGTTTTATAAGGGAAGCAGAGCATAAAGGTTCAGAAAATTTGCAGCATGACAATGTGATAGAGAAGACAAATCCCATTTTCTTAGGAGAAATTCAAGCTAGCTGCAGAAATTTGCACACATAATGAGGAGCCAAATGTTTATCACCAAAACAATGGGGAAAATGTCTCCAAGACATGTCAAAGGTCTTCACAGTAGCCCTTCCCATCACAGACCCAGAGGCTTATGAGGAACAAATGGTTTTGTGGGCCAGGCCCAGGATCCTTGTACTGTACTGTATGCAGTCTAGGGACTTGGTGCCCTGCATCCCAGCTGCTCCAGTTGTGACTAAAAGAGACCAAGGTACAGCTTGGGCCATGGCTTCAGAGGGTACAAGCCCCAAGCCTTGGCAGCTTCCATGTGGTATTGAGCCTCTGGGTACAAAGACGTCAAGAACAGAGATTTGAGAACCTCCCCCTAGATTTCAGAGGATGTATGGAAACACCTGGTTGTCCAGGCAGAAGTTTGCTATAGGAACAGGGCTCTCATAGAGATCCCCTGCTAGGGCAGTGTGCAAGGGAAATGTTTGGTTGGAGCCCCCACACAAAGTCCCTACTGGGGCTCTACCTAGTGGAGCTGTGAGAAGAGGGCCACCATCCTTTAGACCCCAGAATGGTAGATCCACTGACAGTTTGCACCGTGCACCTGGAAAATCCAGACACCCAATGCCAGTCCATGAGAGCAGTTAGGAGAGAGGCTGTACCCTGCAAAGCCACAGGTGGGGAGCTGCCCAAAACCATGTGAACTCACCTCTTGCATCAGTGTGACCTTTATGTGAGACATGGAGTCAAAGGAGATCATTCTGGAGAATTAAGATTTTACTTCTCCTCTGGATTTCAGACTTTCATGGAGTCTGTATCCCCTTTGTCTTGGCCAATGTCTCTAATTTGGAATGGCTGTGTTTACCCATACCTGCACCCCCATTGTATCTAGGAAGTAACTAACTTGCTTTTGATTTTATAGGCTTGTAGGCAGAAGGGACTTGCCTTGTCTTAGATGAAATTTAGGACTGCAGACTTTTGAGTTAATATTAAAATGAGTTAATGTTGGGGGAAGTCAGGGACCCCAAATGGAAGAACTGGCTGGAACCGTGGCAGAGGAACATAAATTATGAAGATTTCATGGACATTTATCACTTCCCTAATAATACTCTTACAATTTCTTATGCCTGTCTTTACTTTAATCTCTTAATCCTGTTATCTTTGAAAACTGAGACTGTACGCCACCTCAGGACCACTATTGTACAGATTGATTGTAAAACATGTGTTTGAACAATATGAAATCAGTGCACCCTGAAAAAGAATAGTAAAACAGTGATTTTCAGGGAACAAGGGAAGATAACCATAAGTCCTGACTGCCTGTGGGGTCAGGCAGAATAGAGCCATATTTTTCGTCTTGCAGAGAGCCTATAAACAGATGTGCAAGTAAAACAGGTATCGCTGAATTCTTTTCCCAGCAAGGAATACTCTGGGAAAGGAATGCATTCCTGGGGACAGGTCTATAAACAGCCACTCTGGGAGTGTCTGCCTTATGTGGTTGAGATAAGGACTGAAATATGCCCTGGTCTCCTGCAGTACCCTCAGGCTTACTAGGATTGGCAAATTCCAGCCTGGTAAATTTTGGTCAGACCAGTTCACTGTTCTTGAACCCTGTTTTCTGTTAAGATGTTTATCAAGACAATACATGCACAGCGGGACATAGACCCTCATCAGTAATTCTAATTTTGCCTTTGCCTTGTGATCTTTATTGCTCTTTGAAGCATGTGATCTTTGTGACCTACTCCCTGTTCATACACTGCATCCCCTTTTAAAATCCATAACAAAAACTTGCTGGTTTTGTGGCTCAGGGGACATCACAGATCTACTGACATGTGATGTTACCCCCAGAAGCCCAGCTGTAAAATTCCTCTCTTTGTACTCTTTATTTCTCAGACTGCTGACACTTAGGGAAAATAGAAAGAACTTACGTTGAAATATTGGGGGCTGGTTCCCCAATAAGTTAAACTTTGGGGACTGTTGGGAAGGTATGATTTGTCTTGAAATGTGAGGATATGAGGTTTGGGAGGTGCCAGGAGTGGGATGATATGGTTTGACTGCATCCCCACCCAAATCTCATATTTAATTCCTATGTGTTGTGGGAGGGACCTAGTGGGAGGTAATTGAATCACAAGGGCAGGTCTTTCCTGTGCTGTTTTTGTGATAGTGAATAAATTTCACAAGGTCTGATGATTATATAAGGGCCAGTTTCCCTGCACAAGCTCTCTTCTCTTGTCTGCTGCCATGTGAGACATGGCTTTCACCATCCACCATGATTGTGAGACTTCTCCAGCCACTTGGAACTGTAAATCCATTAAACCATTTTACCTTCTTAGTCTCTTGTATGTCTTTATCAGCAGTGTGAAAACAGACTAATACAATAGCTAGGGAACCACAGAAAGCATCCTTAATCTGGTTGTGGCTAATTTTCATCCTCTGTAAACTGGATATAGTAACTCACCCTCAAGATCAATGGGAGAACTGACATAATGCATAAAAACAATTGACATCTAATAAACACTAAAATCATGTCTATTATTATTATTTTATAATTCACATAAATGTCTGAGCATCAAATCAGTATATTCATGAAACCCGTGATGCATTCCCTAGTTTCATAACACTTTTATATGAGAAATTATCTGCTGACTAGGTGAAAGAAGATCCTATATTTAATAAACAAGAAAAGGAGTAACAGTTTCATACGAAAGACCAAGGAATCAAAGTCTCCCACAATCCACTGTGGGATTGTGGCCACCTATGCTGGACTTGTGAAGGAGCTGGGGAAAAAAACAGTTCTGTGACATGTTGATGGCCACTACTTTTAGCCTGTAGGTGATAGAGTCTGAGAAAAATACCAGGAAATTGAAAAGATAATACTTTGGAAAGATATGTACTTTGGGTGCTTCACCTTCTTTGTGGCAGAGTGGTTGGCAATATCAATCCTATTTTATGTCTCATAAAAAGGGCTTCAAAGCAACCATATAAATAGCTATATATGTTGTCTACAGTTGTAGGTGCACATACCTAAGGAAAATAATGCCCTAAGTCTTCCTTTATGACCTACACATCTGGAGTGAGAGGGTGTAAGAATGTTTTCTATGGACCAGATGTGGATCGTTTGTGCAAGAACCAGCCAAGACATGTCTTGGATTCTATCCAAGAAGCAGGCCTGTGGGTAAAGAAAAGCTCATAAAGCAACTGCAGCCATCTTGCTCCTGCTCTAAGGATGAAGCCAACCAACAGAGGAAGGGAGAACCAACAGAATGACCAAAGAGTAGAGCTGAGCTATAACACACCAATTCCACAGTCTGCTCAGCCTTTGGTCTTCTGGTTATATAAGATAAATATTATTATTACTGAAATCACTTTTTGTTAGGGATTTTGTTTTTTGTTGCCAAAAGCATCAGAATCACTACATTTTCTCATCTATGGGGTTGATGGGATATTTAGTGGAAATATAGTAAATATCCCAGTAAACTAGTAAAATATCTTTGAACATAATTGGCAGCCAATAGACAAACCCTAGGTGTTTTCTTACTAAAGTTTCTGTCAGCTAAGCTGCAATTATATTTTTCAAAATGCCCTTCCCCAGGTGACTTTTTATTAGACATGGTCACAAGAGAAGTTTGTGTGAGATTTGGAAGTTAGAAGTGAAAGTCAGCCCTCTAGCTGGTCTGGATTGATAACTCTGACCCAAAAGCTCATGCTGTTGGCATGAGGCAGTGTCCTGACTTCTAGCTCCTCCAACTTGCACTGGATCTTCTAAAACTGGGTTAGGTTTTTACCTAAGCACCTGTGTTGCTCTGTGGTAAAAGATACCATCTACCCTGAAGTTTACCTGCATCAACAGGTTTGGGAGAGAGATACAGGTTTCAATTTATTTTTTTCTGTTCCAGTTCATCAACAAAGATGTCAGTTTTCCCTTATTTTAGCTCACTTCAGTCCCACTTTCCTTTGCAGATGCTGACCTGGCTGGTCTATATCAACTTCAAGCCCAACAGTAGATATAGGGGGAAACAAGCACACATAGATCTCCTCAACAGCTCCCATGATTATGTAAGGTCTAATTGCTGTAACAAATTTCTTATTCTGTATAACTCATAGGGCTCTGCTTCTCTGATTGAACCCTGAATGATACATGAGCACTTGCTGACACTAGTCTGGGAGAAGTCAGAGTGCAACCTCTATCTCAAATAATGTCTTCAAATATATCTTCAGGTGAAAATAATATCTTCCTTCTCGGAAAACTTATAGTTTCATATAACATTAAATGTAGTATAATGTTCATTATATACTTTTGCATACAATTTTGTCTTCTTCAATATATTTCAATTTATTTTCATCCTTTTCTTCTTCTCTCCCTCTTTTATATCAAAACCATTAATAAGAATACAGCTAGTATTTATTTACTGGCTGCCAACTGTGTTCAAAGATACTTTGCTAATGGCATTTCATACATTTCTAATCATTCTCCCACCAACTCTATAGGTTAGATAATATAGTAATTCTGACATGACCAAATATTTAGGTTTCCCTTCAAAAAAAAGATCAGTTGGGCTGGTATTCACACATGACAGCAGCTGACTAGAACATGTAGCAGCAGCCCCCTTAGGTGTTTCTGTGCTCTCCTATTTACCCCTGGCCCCATTATTTTCTATTAGCATCCATCACCAAAGCAATGTTAGTTATCACTTACCACCACTATGGACTGAATATTTTTATACCCCCACAATCCATATGCTGAATCCTTAATCTCCAAAGTAATGGTATTTGGAGGTGGAGCCTTTGGGAAATAATTAGGCTTAGACTGGGTCATGAAAGTAGAGGCCCCATGATGAAACTCTGTCTCATAAGGACACATCAAGAAGGTGGCCATCTGCAAGCCAGGAAGAGGGCCCTCATCAGAACTTGACCATGCTGTCACTATGATCTTGGACTTCCTAGCCTTCAGAACTGTGAGAAATAAATTTCTGTTATTTATTCTACTCATCTGTGGCATTTGTAATAGCATCTCAAGCTAAGACAAACATCAAATATTTTTATGTCTTTTACTCATTAAACCTGGATTCTGAAGGTTTTTGCATTCAGGAGCCCATATTCCAAAAGCAGCTTTGTATTGAGTGTCTGTGATGGGTTTGTGGTTGACAGAGAAAGTGATAGGTGTTTCAGGAAGATTGTTAAAGCAAATATTTCAAAACTCATGAGCAGTCTTAGACTTAGTGAAGTTTGAAGTGCAATGGAGAGTTTGGCCAGATATAGTAATTAGAAAGGGTTTTGGGGCCAGATGTCAAACTAGTCTCGAATGCCAGTTTTATTTAGTAGACATCAGGAAACAATTGAAGCATTTTAAGGAGGTGAGAGAAATGACCAGAGCTATGGTACAGGAAAATCAATCTAGAAGTTATATAATAGTGAATTAGGTGGGAGCAGAGACAGAAATGAGACGTACTTATGATGCAGCAACATTTTTACTTTCTTAACCAGTTTTTGGAAGAAGACTTATCTGTTTATTCCTATGGCCATTGTACCATTGTCTTTGTCTAGTTTAAAAATGTCACAGAATTTGAAGCTCCAGATTTATTTATCACTGAGACTGATAGATAAAACTTCAAGTTTTCCTTTGTTTAAGGAAAACATATTCAAGCTGGTATTTAAGTTTATATACAAACTCCCCAGACAGTTTGGTTGCCAAGACTGTTCTGGAAATCTTGCAAGCACTGTTCTGTGGCATTTTAGCACTGCTGATTTCAATATTGGCTGAAAACTATGAAAGTAGTATTTCTTTCCTTCTACTGTGTGAGAGGCCTTTAGAACTTCATATTTGAAAGAGGGCACATACTGGCCGGGCGCGGTGGCTCAAGCCTGTAATCCCAGCACTTTGGGAGGCCGAGACGGGCGGATCACGAGGTCAGAAGATCGAGACCATCCTGGCTAACCCGGTGAAACCCCGTCTCTACTAAAAAATACAAAAAACTAGCTGGGCGAGGTGGCGGGCGCCTGTAGTCCCAGCTACTCGGGAGGCTGAGGCAGGAGAATGGCGGGAACCCGGGAGGCGGAGCTTGCAGTGAGCTGAGATCTGGCCACTGCACTCCAGAATGACACACAGCAAAAATTATCAGTTGGAGAATACCAAAGAAATCATAACATTATACTCTCCAAAGAGGTCTTAGCTACATCATAGAAATGACTGATTAAAAAGAAAAGTATTTACACTATTGAACTAGGAAGATATCTTCATCCCTTCCTGAGCAAATCTGTGCTCACTCTATATAAGAAATGGAGTTGCTGTCTTTCCCCTGCCCTCAAGTTACAGTGAACCAAATGGATAATTATCCATTGGTTACACATTTCAGGTAACAGAATGAGAATCAGAGAACTAAAAAGCAACACTGGTAACTGTCTATCATCAAAATACCAAATGAATTCAAAATAACCAACTGCTTAAAATAGAAATAAGTAAATAAGCAAAAAAGTGTTGAATCACATTTCATATTACTGCAGTCTTATGTTCTTTTGGGTAGGAAAGTTTGAGTGACGATAGAGCAAAGCCACCCATCTGTCTTCTAATCTAGTACAGAAATCATGTCATCCTTCTACTGCACATGTATCTGGTTTGATTCCATTTAGAGCACTTTAGTGTTAAGTCACGAAACTATAGTTAAAAGGTTAATAGATGCAATTACATCTAGAACCACTTTGGTGTTCAAAATAAAAGAAGGGATCATGTTAAAATAGCTTATCTACTTAGAGGCCTTCTGGAATGGAGTATCTGTTTTCATGTTTAGCTTTTTCCAGGCCCTGTTCCACTTTGGAGAATAGTACCTGCTAGACTTAATCTCCCTAAAGAAAGAAAGAAAAAATGCTATTTGAAGTCAAACAGAGGCCTTATCCTATAACCAAATGCTGACTTTCTATTTTTTACTTTTGTATGAGTCAACCTACCAATGCAAATTTATATTCTGCAGTTTCCATCCTAAATCTATTTGCATTTTTCTATACTCCTGTCTTAGTCTATCTTTTGTTGTTAGAATAGAATACCACAGACTGGATAATTTATAAAGAAAAGCAGTGTTTTTAGTCATAATTCTGAAGACTGAGAAGTCTGAGAGCATTGTGCTAAGCATCTGGCAAAGTTAGTCCCATGGTGGATATTCAGAAAGGCAAGAAAGCAAGTGCTAAAGAGAGCTAACTCTTATAAGAAAGCCACTTCTGTGATAACTAATTCATTTCTATGGTAATAGCATTAATATATTCATGTGGTTGGAATCCTTATAACTTATCCACCTTCTAATGGCCCCACCTCACAACAGTGTTACTTTGGGGTCCAAGTTTCCAACAAATGTACTTTTGGAAACCATAGCATAACCAAACCGTAGCACATCCAAACCATAGCACATCCAAACCATAGCACATCCAAACCATAGCATATCTAAACCATAGCACATCCAAACCATAGCACATCCAAACCATAGCACATCCTATGAGGTTTGAACCACAAATCCTGGCCAATAAGTAGTTCATAATTACATTATATTAGTCAGCTCAGGCTACCATAAAAAAATACCACAAGTTTCATGAATTACATAACAAATATTTACTTTCTCATAGTTCCAGAGTCTGGAAAATTCCAGATCAAGTTGCCAACTGGTTTGGTTCCTGGTGAAGTTCCTCTTCCTGGCTCAAAGACAGCTGACTTTTCTGTTTCTTCATATTGTGGAGGAAGCTCTGGTTTCTCTTCCTCTTGTCAGAAAGACACCAAACCTACTGGATTCAGGTGCCATACTTAAGACATTATTTAACTTTACCTCATAAAAACCCTGTCTCCAAATACAGTTACATTGTGGGTTAGGGCTTCAACAAATGAATTTTGGGTGAACACAATTCAGTTGAAAACATAGCACACAAGAAACTAGTTAACTTCTAAGCCTCAATGTCCTCATGTTGACGATCAAGAAAATGCTATCTTCTTCAAATGATTGTTTTCCAGAACATATGAGATAGTACATTTTAAAAATACAGTATCTGCACAAAATATCCAAGTGTTTTCCTACATCAAACCACCTAGCTAGATGTTGATACTATTCTTGGATCTGTACTTTGCCCCCAACCCTGCTTACTTTATCCTACTGAGCTTGCAACTTTGGCCAGCATCTCTAGACCCATAACAGGGTTCAGACCTCTGAATGCCTATCCAAGGTTCAGACCTCTGAATGCCTATCCAAGTCCTCAGCACAAGCTGAGGACCTGAAATTCTTTACCTGTGTATTGGTTTTCAGTTATCCTCTCAAATATCCCAGTATATGTACAAAATGTAGATATAGATAAATTAGATAAATATAAAATAAAGAAGGGGCCAGTACTTCTTTAAGCAGGGTCCTGACCCATTTCTCATCACTGGGAGGGACCTCCCAGCCAGGCCTTCCAGCTATGCCTGCCTGCACTTATTATGAATAGAGTTCTGATCTTTCCCTGGGACATAGTGCCCAGGGGAGGGGAGGGCCGCCACCTGGGTTGGTTGGATAACTCAGGCATTCTGGCTGGTGGGCTTTGGAGAGTCCATGTCAATAGGAGCAGATGTGGTTCCCCACCATGACACAGCTGTTTGGTCAAAGGATGGTCAGACTTCTTCTTTAAGTGGAACCCTGACTCACTCCTTCTCATAGGGCAGGTCCTCCCAGTCAGGTCCTCTCAGCTGGGGCATCCATCCCACCCCACCTATGTTCTACAGGGCCAACAGATCTCTAATTACTCTCTGAGACATACAGTGCCTGAGGGGTGGGAAGTTGCCACCTTGGCCATTTGAGATTCTCAGCCAGTCCAGTCTATGGATCTTAGAGAGTCCAAACTGATCAGTGGATGGAGGAATCTCCAACACAGCACAACTTATCTATCAAAAAGCATCCAGACAGCTTCTTTAAGTGATTCTCTGATCCCTTTCCCCCTGACTGGATGAGACCTCCCAACTAGGGCCTCCAGCCACCTCCTATGGGTGTGTTTGGGCTGGCAATAGGTCAGTATCCCTCTGGGATGGAGCCTTCAGAGGAAGGGAAAGACTGCTATCTTTGCTGTTTCGCAGCCTTCTCTGGTGATACCTCCAGGTACAGAAAAAACTGAGGCAACTAGGGTCTGGAGCAGATCCCCAGAAAACTGCAGCAGCCTTAAAGAAGAGTGGCCAGACTGTTAAAAGAAAAACAAACAAACAACAACAACAAAACAACACAAAAGCCCTATCCAAATGTCGGCAACCTTGGAGATCAAAGATAGATAAGCCCACGAAGATGAAGATGAGAAAGAATGCAAAAACACTGAAAACTCAAAAAACAGATTGCCCCTTTTCCTCCAAATGACCACGCCACCTCTCCAGCAAGGGCTCAGAACTCGGCTGAGGCTGAGAAGGCTAAAATGACAGAAACAGGCTTCAGAATGTGGGTAATAACAAACTCACCAAGCTAAAGGGGCACATTGTGACCCAATACAAAGGATCTAAGAATCACGATAAAAGAATATGGTTGTTGACAGCCAAAATAGCCAGTTTGCAGAAGAACAAAACTGACCTGTTAGAGTTGAAAAACACACTACAAGAACTTCACAATGCAATCACAAGTATTAATAACAGACTAGACCAAGCAGAGGAAAGAATCTAAGAACTTGAAGACTATCTTTCTGCAAAACGACAGGAAAATACAAATAGAGAAAAAAGAATGAAAGGAATGAATGAAACTTCTGAGAAATATGGGATTATGTAAAGAGATTAAATCTATGACTAATTGTGGCCCCTGAAAGAGACAAGGCGAATGAAACCAGGTTAGATAACATACTTCAGGATATCATCCAGGAAAACTTCCCCCAACCAAGCAAGACAGGCCAACATTCAAATTCAGGAAATGTGGAGAACCCCAGTAAGAGACTCCATGAGAAGATCATCCCCAAGACACAAAATCATCAGATTCTCCAAGGTGAAAATGAAAGAAAAACATGTTAAGAGCAGCCAGAGAGAAAATTCAGATCATCTACAAAAAGAAGCCCATCAATCTAACAGTGGACCTTTCAGTGGAAACTCTACAAGCCAGAAGAGACTGGGACCCAGTATTCAACATTCTTAAACAAAAGAATTTCCAACTCAGAATTTCATATCTGGCCAAACTAAGCTTCATCAGTGAAGGAGAAATAAGATCCTTTTCAAACAAGCAAATGCGGAGGGAATTCATCACCACCAGACCTGCCTTGCAAGAGCTCCTGAAGAAAACACTAAATACGGGAAGGAAAAACCATTACTAGCCACTATAAAGACACACTAAAGTACACAGACCAGTGACACTATGAAGCAACCACATAAACAAATCTGCAAAATAACCAGATAGCATCATGAAGACAGGATCAACTACACACATAACAATGCTAACCTTAATTATAAATGGGCTAACTACCCCAATTAAAAGACACAGAATGGCAAGCTGGATAAAGAACAAAGACTCATTGGTATGCTGTCTTCGAGAGACCAGTCTCACATGCCAAAAGATACATATAGGCTCAAAATAAAAGGATGGAGGAAAGTTTACCAAGCAAATGGAAAACAAAAAAAAGTAGCGGTTGCAATCCTAGTTTCTGACAAAACAGACTTTATACCAACAAAGAACAAAAAGCACAAAGAAGGTCATTACATAATCATAAAGGGTTTGATTCAACAAGAAGAACTAACTATCCTAAATACATATGCACCCAATACAGGAGCACCCAGGTTCATAAAGGAAGTTCTTAGAGACATACTATGAAACTTAGACTCCTACACAACAATAGTGGGAAGCTTTAACACCCCACTGACAATATTAGATCATCAAGACAGAAAATTAACAACATTCAGGACTTGAACTCAGCTCTGGATCAAGTGGATAGATACATAGATATTTACAGATAGATAGATAGCCGATAGATACATACATATGCATATATAATACATATACATATATATACACACACATACACATATATAGAACTGACAGATATATACAGAACTCTGCACCCAAAAACAACAGAATGCACATTCTTCTCATGGCCACATGGCATTTACTCTAAAATTATTTACATAATTGGAAGTAAAACACTCCTCAGTAAACGCAAAAGAACTGAAATCATAACAGTCTCTCAGACCACAGCATAATCAAATTAGAACTAAAGATGAAAAAACTCGCTCAAAACCACAAAACTACATGGAAATGGAATAACCTACTCCTAAATGACTCTTGGGTAAATAACAAAATTAAAGTAGAAATCAAGAAATTATTTGAAACTAATGAGAAAAATGACACAATATGCCAGAATCTCTGGGACACAGCTAAAGCATTGTTAAGAGGGAAATTTATAGCACTAAATGCACACATCAAAAAGATGGAAAGATCTCAAGTTAACAACAAAACAGCATGATTAAAATAACTAGAGAATCAAGAGCAAATAAACCCCAAAGCTAGCAGAAAACAAGAAATAACAAAGATCAGTGGTGAACTGAAGGAGATAGAGACATGAAAAAAGCTGCAAAAATAAAAAATCCAGGAGCTGCTTATTTTTTTTCTGAGAAAAAAATAACAAAATAGAGTGTTAGCTAGACTAATGAGGAAGAAAAGAGAGAAGATTCATATAAAAATCAGAAATGATAAGAGGAATATCACTGCTGACCCCACAGAAATACAAACAACCATCAGAGAATAGTATAAATACCTCTATGCACATAAACTAGAAAATCTAGGAGAAACTGAGAATTTCCTGGACACCTACCTCTCAAGACTGAACCAGTAATAAATTGAATCCCTGAATAGAGCAATAACAAGTTCTAAAATTGAGGCAGTAGTAAATATCCTACCAACCAAAAAATAAATAAAAGCCCAGGATCAGATGGATTAAAGCTGAATCCCACCTAAGGTACAAAGAAGAGCTGGTACCATTTCTACTGAAACCTTTCCAAAAAACTAAAAAGGAAGGATTCCTCCATAAGCCTTTCTGTGAGGCCAGCATCATCCTGATATCAAATCCTGGCAGAGACACAACCAAATGGAAAACTTCAGGTCAATATCTTTTATGAACACTGGTGCAAAAATCAACAATATACTGGCAAACTGAATCCAGCAGCACATCAAAAAGCTTATCCAACATGATCAAGTATGCTTTGTCCCCAGGATGCATGGTTGATTTAAAATACACAAATCAATAAATGTGATTAATCACATAAACAGATCTAAAAGCAAAGATCACGTGATTACCTCAATAGATGCAGAAAAGGCCTTTGTTAAAATTCACCATCCCTTTATGTTAAAAACTCTCAATAAACTATGTATTGAAGGCAAATACCTCAAACTAATAAGAGCCATATATGAGAAACCCACAGCCAATATCATACTGAATGGGCAGATGCTGGAAGCTTTCCCCTTGAAAACCAGCACATGACAAGGATGCCCTCTCTCACCACTCCTATGCAACATAGTATTGGAAGTTCTGGCCATGGCAATCAGGCAAGAAAAAAAATAAAAGTATTCAAATAGGAAGAAAAGAAGTCACACTACCTTTGTCTGCAGATGTCATGTTTCTATATCTAGAAAACCCCATTATCTCAACCCAAAAGCTCCTTAAGCTGATAAGCAACTTCAGTAATGTCTCAGGATACAAAATCAATGTGCAAAACTTGCTAACATTCCTATACACCAACAACAGGCAAGCCAAGAGCCAAATCATGAATGAACTCCCATTCACAACTGCCACAAAGAGGATAAAATACCTAGGGATACAGCTAACAGGGGAAAAGAATGACCTCTTCAAGGAGAACTACAAACCACTGCTCCAAGAAATCAGAGAGGACACAAATGAATAGAAAATATTCCATGCTCATGGACAGGAAGAATCAATATCATGAAAATGGCCATACTGCCCAAAGCAATTTATATATTTAATGCTATTCCCATTACACAACCATTGACATTCTTCACAGAATTACAACAAACTATTGAAAATTCATGTGGAACCAATACAGAGCCTGAATAGCCAAGACAATCCTAAGGAAAAATAAAAAGCCAGAAGCATCATAGTATCAGATTTCAAAGTATATACTACAAGTCTGCAGTAAGCAAAAAAGCTTGGTACTGGCACAAGAAAAGACACACAGACACAGACCAAGCAGAATAGAGAACCCAGAAATAAGATCACACACCTACAACCATCTGATCTTCAACAAACCTGACAGAAACAAGCAATGGAGAAAGGATTTACTATTTAATAAGTGGTGCTGGGAGAACTGGTTAGTTACACACAGATAATTGAAGCTGACCCCTTCCTTACACCTTATACAAAAATTAACTCAAGATGGATAAAGACTAAAATGTAAAACCCAAAATTATAAAAACCCTAGAAAAAAACCTCGGCAATACCATCCAGGACATAGGCATGGGCAAATATTTCATGATGAAGATGTCAAAAGCAATTGCACCAAAAGCAAAAATTGACGAATGGGTTCTAATTAAACTAAAGACCTTCAATACAGAAAAGAAACTATTATCAAAGTGAACAGACAACCTACAGAATGGTATAAAATGTTTGCAATCTATCCATCTCACAGAGCTCTAATATCCAGCACCTATAAGGAACTTAAATAAATTTACAAGAGAAAACAAACAACCCCATTAAAAAGTGGACATAGGAGAGGAACAGACACTTCTCAAAAGAAGACATACATGTGGCTAAAAAACATATGAAAAAAAGCTCAGAATCACTAGTTGTTAGAGAAATGCAAATCAAAACCACAGTGAGATACCAAGTCACACCAGTCTGAATGGTTATCATTAAGAAGTCAAATAACAAATTCTGGTGAGGTTGTGGATAAAAAAGGAATGCTTTTACATTGTTAATGGTAAATTAGTTTGACCATTGTAGAAGATAGTGTGATGATTCTTCAATGTCTTAGAGACAGAAATACCGTTTGACACAGCAATCCCACTACTGGGTATATACCCAAATGAATATAAATCATTCTATTATAAATATACATGCACGTGTATATTCATTGCATCACTGTTCACAATAGCAGAGACATGGAATCAACCTGAATGTCAATCAATGATAGACTGGATAAAGAAAATATGGTACATATATACCACAGAATATTATACAGCCACAAAATGGAATGAGATTATGTCCTCTGCAGGGACGTGGATGGAGCTGGAGGGCATTATTCTCAGCAAACTCAAGCAGGATAAGAAAGCCAAATACCACTTGTTCTCATGTAGAAGCAGGAGCCAAATCACAAGAACGTACAGACACATAGTGGGGAACAACACAGAGTGGGGCCTATCGGAGTGTGTGGGGGTAGGAAAAAGGAGGGAGAGCATCAAGAAAAATAGCTAAAGGATGCTGAGATGACCTGTGCAGCAAACCACCATGGCACACATTTACCTGTGTAACAAACCTGCACATCCTGCATATGTACCTGAACTTCAAAGTTGGAAATCACAATAAAATAAAACAAAATAAAAGAGACATAAGAGACATATATATTAACCAATCAATGTATAGATCTTGTTTGGATCCTGATTCAAAATATAAGTTGTAAAAATAATATATATATATATAATTTGTTTACACACAAACATTGGACATTTGATAATGTAAATAAATTTATATGGAAGTATAATGATATTGTGGTTATATTTTACAAGAGTACACACAGACATAAAGATGAGAAAAATAGACACCAGGGCCTACTTGAGGGTGAAGGGTAGGAGGAGGGTGAGAATGGAAACTCTGGAAAATTTACCTGTCAGGTTACTATGATCACTACATGGGTAACAAAATTATTTGTATACCAAACCCCCATGACATACAATTTACACATGTAACAAGCCTGCACACCTACCCCCGAACCTAAAATAAAAGTTGGAAGTAAAAACTAATTAAATGAAGAGTTACTGTCTTTTATTAATAGATACTGAAATATTATTTTGATGGAATATCAGAATATCTAGGATTTGCTTCAAATTAATTTGAGGTCTGATGAGTGGGTGGGAACAAAGATGAAGCAAGATTGGCCAAGAGTTCGAACCTGTTATTGCTGAGTGATGGGTACATGAGGGTTCATTATCCTGTTCTCTCTGCTTTTGTATGTTTTTGAATTATCATAATAAAAAGTTTACAAAATAAAAAATATATATACAGGCATCGATATACAGATGAAGTCCTGAAGTCCCTGATGTCACCCGTGGAAAATTTCTACAACCCCTTCCTATCTGATGGACACTTTAAAAAGTGCTGGAGTCAGATTATAGAAGACATAACTGATATTTTAATAAAATAAATATGGAGAAAATATTTCATACACTGTAGTTCTGACTGCTTATCTGGTTCTCTTGCTTTTTGTTTTCATCCTATTACTTGCCGCTTTCACCAGACTTCTAGATCAGTGGTACTCTACTGCAATGAAAACATATGGTATCTATTAATTGTTCTAAAGATACTTTCAAGCAATTTAAAAGATGATGCTTTATTTGTGAAGAAACCCCATTCTTCTATAAATGAAATTATATTTCCAAAACATGCTATACACGATACACTGTTGATTCTTTCACCTTTACTAATGACTCTTGTGATACCTAACATAGCAGTCACTATTTGGTTTCTAAGGCATGCATGGTCTAATGTAATATACACAATCACCCTCTGTGGACACTGAAACACAGTGCTACAGGTGAGCTGCCCAGTGTAACCTAGCTAGAAGGTGGTGGAACCAAGTTTGAATCCTAGCAGTCAATCTTAAGAGGCCACTCTTAACCACTGTGCAATATCATCCTGAGTCAAAGCGACTGGCGGGCTCATGTAATCAGTATCCCCTGGGTTGTCCACAATCTAGGCTTCATCTTCCTGGGATGCCATGCCACCTGTCACATGTCATGTCAGCCTCTGAAGAATGAAAGGTCAATACAGCCATTTTATATTCTTGCCGGTAAACATATTGCATTTGCTATCTGTTTAGGATATATGTATAGGATACTGAGAGTGTGGTCACCATCAGTCACATTTCTGCTCAATGGATTAAATCTGACCAGGAGCAAAAGATTAAAAAATCCTCTCCCCAAATCCTGTACTTTTGTGTTATTTTAAGACATATCTCTTTCAGAAAAAAAGTGCTGTCAGATGCCTCCAAGGTAAAAATATTCAGAGAAGGGCTTACTGTCTGCATTTGGACTTTTAAACTTACATGATATAAGCAAAACTCAGAATTAGCTTATTATTTTTTAGATTCACATAGGAAAATAAGAAATTCTCTTTTTTATTTAAGATCTTGGCCAGATTGGCCACTAAAAAGGTTTCAGCTCCATGAGTGACCGGGCTGATCTGCTGGGGAATTGAATCCATGGCATACTCAGAATAAGGAAAATACTTCTTTTGAAGAACTGTAGGTGGTTCAGAAGAAAGGAAAACGAGAGGCAAGACGCAAACGGCATCTTGATTCAGCTTTTTCAGAGAAAATGTCTTATTCACATGGCATTCCTCAGAGATTTGATATTTGCCTTCTTATTGAAAGAAATGCACACAGAATTGTAAAAGGAAAAGACTACTTTCAAATGTTACATAGGGAAAAACACAGCATAGAGATCTGAAGGCAGCTTTTAAGCATCTAGGTGGCATTTTAAGCCATTAATAGAATGTTAACGCCCACTTCTATATGAAAAGTTCAAAAGACAGTATAATGTGATTGGAAGTGTATGAGTGCTGAAGTCTTGCAGCCTTAGTCTAATTGTAAGCTTCCTGAGTCCAGATTTTCTTATTTCTGAAATGGTAATTTATTTCACAGGATTCTTATTAAAAGCAATGAAATTATATTCCCTAATTGTGCTTAGAGAGAGTCGGCATAGTGTCAGTTGAGAGCAGGGACTCAGAAGCCGGACTGTGTTCAAATTTCCCCACTTTCTGTCTCTCTCTCTTGCTCTCTCTCTCATTAGCTGTGTGAGTTCAGGAAAGTTACTTTACCACTCTGGGCCTATAAAATGGAGTTGAAAATAATAGTGCCTACCACATGGCATTATGATGAGGATGTGATGAGGAATTCATTTGAAAACGCTGGGAATGGTGCCCAGATCAGAGCAAATATTATGTAAGTTTTTGAAAAATAAATACTGTGCTGGCTACTAACAGTCTGGCATTCATTCCCTCTAATTCTAGAATTATCATCCCATGTCTGCTTTGGGAAATGTTACCTCCTCCATTTGAGTACAATCTTAGTGATGCGCTAAATCCAGGTGCTTCAACCAATCCTGGCTGAGGGGATGAGGATGTGACCATAGCTGGGCCAATGAGACAATCTCTCCTTGGAATTTGACTCATAAGGAGACAGACAGACCTTATGGAAATTTATTCATCCTGACTACTGTGTCCTAAAGTACCCTCTGTCAATTCCTCACTCCAAGATTTCCAAGGCTGCCCTCATGTCTGCCCACTCTGCGACACATATTTTCACCCTCTCCATTAATTCTATGAGCCAACCTCTATCTTCTCAAGAAATCAGCTTCTATTTTCTTTCTCGTCTTACATCTGTTTCTGCTGCTTTTAATCAAACACCCACCTAAAGGTTTAAAATAGGCACACGCAAAAAAAGTATTATTATTAAATATAAGTTGGAGGCCAAGGTGGGCAGATCATGAGGTCAGGAGATCGAGACCATCCTGGCTGACACAGTGAAACCCCGTCTCTACTAAAAAGACAAAAAAATTAGCCATGCGTGGTGGCAGGTGCCTGTAGTCTCAGCTACTCGGGAGGCTGAGGCAGGAAAATCACTTGAAACTGGGAGGCGGAGGCGGCAGTGAGCCGAGATAGCACCACTGCACTCCAGCCTGGGTGATAGAGCAAGACTCTTTCTCAAAATAAATAAAAAATAAATAAATAAAGTTAAAAAAAGGATTCTAAATTTTTTTATTGATGCCAATATTAATTTATTGTGCAAAAAGTCTATCAGATTAATCTCTCCCCCAAATTAGTGTGTGTTTGTGGTTATTTAAACTCTCATAAAGTTATTTAGTTGTATATCATCTCTACTGCTAACATTAGTAAGCAAAAAGACATGGTATAATTATAACCTGACAAGGGCTGTGAGTGTATATAACTGGGAATGTGTTTCATAGGTGACTAGTAGGTTACCAGCTATGTAAGAGACAAGTCTGCGCAATCAAGGACCAGAACTGGCACTTCATGCCCTGAATGTCCCAGGGACACATAGAACTAAGAACAAATTCAGTGGTGGGAAAGAAGTCAACTCATTGATACTCCATGTGTTCTTAATTTTACTACTATTCCCATTCTGTCACTGCTAAAATACAGAAGAACATTCAGCAGAGAAAATAGCAAAACCTCTCTGAACAATTTGAGAATCCCTAATTGAACTTTGAAAATTACACACATAAGAAAATAAATTTCTAATAGCTAATATTCCAAACCCTAATACAACTTCATACTGAGAAGTTAGAGATCATGTGGTGAGCAATTTGAGGATTAGAAAATGGAATCTTATCTGTGACTGTTTAAATCATCTATCAAAAATCATAAGCAAATCCATAGAGACGAAGTTTATCAGTGGCTGCCTAAGGCTGGGAGATGATGGTATGGGAAATGATTGCTAATGGGTACAACACTGCTTTGGAGAATAATGAAAATGTTCCGAAATTAGATTATTATGATGGTTGTACAACTCTGTAAATACACTGACAATCAGTGAATTCTGTACTTTAAACAGATAAACTTTGTAGTATAAAGTATTGGCCAGGCACGGTGGCTCACGCCTGTAAGCCCTATACTTTGGGAGGCAGAGTCAGGCAGATCACGAGGTCAAGAGATCAAGACCATCCTGGCCAACATGGTGAAACCCTGTCTCTACTAAAAATACAAAACTTAGCTGGGTGTGGTGGTGCGCACCTGTAATCACAGCTACTCAGGAGGCTGAGGTAGGAGAATCACTTGAACCTGGGAAATGGAGGTTGCAGTGAGTCAAGATCACGCCATTACACTCCAGCCTGGTGACAGGGTGAGACTCCGTCTCAAACAAACAAACAAACAAACATAGTATAAAGTATTATACCTCAATGTGGTGTTTTTAAAACGTGATTGTCAGAAGTCCCATCTTTTGAGTAACCGGTAAGCTCTAGTCTAAATGCAGGTTAGCAGGCTTGGCTGAGAGATGCCCAGACTAAGGTGGAAAACAAGAAGATCATCAAATTGTACCCAAGCCAAAATCCATGTCCAGATTCCTTGGCTGAGGACCAGACAGTTGACGGAACAAAGAGCAGGATTACCAATGAGAAATGGGGTTGAGTTAGGAAGGAGATGGGCATTGGATACAAGCAGGAGCAAGTTCAATTCAACTTGTCCCCCTTAATGACTGGGTATCATGATTGGCAGTGGTTTCTTAAGTGAGCCACAGTCCATCCACCTAATCTATGTACTTCTCTGGTATAGAGTCAAGATCTCTTTACCCAGAATTCTTCAGAGCACCCTTCATAGTTTTCCTATTTTCTTATCTCAGTCTTAGTAAGTGTTCTCAGATTGTTGCCAGCACCCAGCACCTATCTCTGAGTGTGCCTACACACCTGGCTGCCCCTATGATTTCACAGTCCCTGCTAGGTGTTTGGCTATCTAATGGATGTATGAGGTTAATTTTTCCTCTCCTTTATGTCACCCTGTTTGCATGGCTAAGTAGCTCTCACTGTGAAGAACAAAGCTCTAGTTGTTATTTACAAATTATGCATTAGTCACATATTGAAAGGAATGAAAGACAGAAAAAAAATTAAATGACATCCAAGCAGAAAATAGTTAATTCAGGATCTTTGATTTCCTTCCATGGCTTCATAAGCTCTGCTTCTACTCACTGTTTTTTGTTTGTTGTTTGTATGTTTATTTCAGAGCTTAAGGAAGATTCAAAGATCGTTCACTCCAAAAGTTCTCAGCTTTTTTCTTTTTTTTTTTTTTTTGGCATACACTTGTAATAGATGGTTCTTAACACAGACTACTACTCACATTCTATAGGACCTATCTGTCCACATAAACTGCAGAGTATAGGTAATTCTCACCTCTGTTCCTTTCCAGGAAGCATATCAGATGGCAAGAGAATGAGAATGATATTATAGAAATAATCTAAATAAACACGTAACAAAATATGAATCATTAATAAAAGTTAACCCATACCAGTAACTATTAATTTGAAATATCCCTCACAACTGATTGTAACGCTTACATCATGAAATCTCAGAAGTTCTCTAAAATGGTTTCCACTCTTAGATTTATAGAGGAGGAGAAAGAAGACTCAGAGATTTCTGCAAGTTTGCTCAAGCATTATCAATCTAAATTAAAGTTGACTGTTTCCAAAATTAAGGACTACTTCCATTGTTCAATTCCCACCCTTTTAGACCAATGTTTCTCCAAATGGACTGTGGATATTAAATACTAACCAACTTGGAACTCTTGTGGAAAGCCAGAATCTCACTTTGAGGTGTACATCTTGACCTATTTTTGAAAGCACCTCTATAATTTGCAAAGCACTTTACATTAACGTAATAACATTTTACTGTTTCCATGACATCCATGAAAAAATAAATTATAAATACGTTTTTATAAATGTGCTGGTAATATGCCTTGTACTATAAATGATAGATCAATAATTCAGATGAGGATCTGTGACTTTAAATCTTACATATTTCCCTTGACATTTCTTCTTGCTAAAAACACATCTTCTATGAATGTTTCTTTCTGAAATCTAAAAGGATACCATAATGGTAACTTTTCCAAATATCTTATTTTATTTATGTTTTTAAATTCTCTTTCAGAGGTTTTTCTTGACATGGTTTATATCTCTAAATATGATCCTATTATTACTTTTTTATTTTTGAGACAGGGTCTCACTGTCGCCCAGAGTGCAGTAGCATGATCTCAGCCCACCACAACCTCCGCCCGCCAGGCTCTTGCAATTCTCCTGCCCTAGCCTCTTGAGTATCTGGGATTACAGGGGCAAGCCACTATTGCCTGGCTAATTTTTGCATTTTTAGTAGAGAGGGGGGTCTAAACATGTTGGCCAGGCTGGTCTTGAACCACTGACCTCAAATGATCCACCCCCCACTTTCTCATCTCAAAGTGCTGAGATTACAGGCTTCCAGCCACTGCACCCGGCCCTATAATCACTTTTACTATCAGTCTCCATCATGAATCCCTTCAAGGTAAGGTGAAATTTTCTCCTCTAGGTTATTTACATATTTCTCCACTGGTATCAAATCTCCTCTATAGTCAGTCCGTTAGACATGGTACATTAAACACATTAAATTCTCACAATCTATTTCTATCTATTAATTTGCCTTTTAATCATATTTACTGTTTCCCTATAACTTGTCTGAACTTCTTACCCCCATTATTTCAGAGTAATTAAGAGGAACATAAGTACTCAGAGCCTCAAGTTTGCTACACCTGGATCTGTATATACAGCAAAACATCTCTTTGCTCTTCTCAAGGTCTTTGTTTAAAAAAATTAAAAATGTCGTCCGGGCTCAGTGGCTCACGCCTGTAATCCCAGCACTTTGGGAGGCTGAGGTGGGTGGATCACAAGGTCAGGAGATCGAGACCAACCTGTCTAACAGGGTAAAACCCCGTCTCTACCAAAAATATAAAAATTAGCTGGGCGTGGTGGCGGGTGCCTCTAATCCCAGCTACTCAGGAGACTGAGGCAAGAGAGAATCCTTTGAACCTGGGAGGCGGAGCTTGCAGTGAGCCAAGATCACACCACTGCACTCCAGCCTGGGTGACAGAGTGAGACTCTGTCTTGAAAAGGAAAAAGATAAATAAATAAAATAAAAGATGTCAAGTGACCCCAAGTATATTTTGGGGGTATTTTAATTATCAGATAAGAAGGACAGACATTTGAAAGGATGATTTACTGGAATTAAAACTTGTGATGTTAGCTACGATTTATTTTAATAAATCTAATGCCATCAATTTAGTAGCTTGAGATCTTGAAAAATACTAAAGATGTACCACAGATAATTTTCTTAAGTGGATTTCTTAAACATTTGTAGTATCTATGTTATTTAAAAATGAATTTTTTCAATTGTTTATAATAAAAATATTTCGCCATCCTATTAATGATAAAACTTGACTATCATGAATGACATTTTTTTTTTTCTATTAGGAGAGTGAAAGACCACTGACTGAAATAATAATCATTCAAAACAACCCAGGTATGCATAATATCATTTCTAGATTTGAAAACCATGTTTTCTTTCTGCTTAAATTTTCTGAAATGATATGAAATAAAACCTGCATCATCCACTTTAATCATACCTGACTGGCTGGTTCAGACTTATGTCTTTCCTTTCTCCATTTACAGAGGCAAGGAGGACCACTTGAAAGAGAAGAAATATAGGTGTCCCAGAGAGATTATCTTTTCTGCAGGTACTCATGAGGTTATATCACACATTGTTGTTTTGAAATCTTTGCCATGTCAGAGGTCAGCCCTAACTGTAACACAGTATGTGGGGCTAATGGAATGAAGGCCTGCAGGCCTCTGATTTTGAGAATGTTTATACTAAATGCTGATAAGAGATCAGATAAGTGCACTGCAGAGAGACCCAAAGCAGTTTAAGTGCAGATATGTCTTCATTTCATATGTTCATTCGTAGAAGTAGATTATGATGCTAAGATCAATTATTATTGCTAAGGATTCTTCCTGCAATCTGAGTGTGTGCAATAGAATTTGCATTCTTTGTAGGCTTGACTAATTCCTTAACTTTCCTGAAGGTGGTATAAAAAGGACTCAAAACTTTGAAACACAAGAACAAACCCCTTCAAGAAAGGGATCTAGACCCTAGGAGAATGGTACTCAACCTAGGCTGCGTATTAGGATACGTAAAGAAATCTTTTAAAACTTGTAAATGCCCAGGTCCCGATCCTGACCAGTTAAATCAGATCATCAGGAGATGAGGCTTTAAATTTTTAAAGCTTCTCAAATGATTTTAATATGCACCAATTTAGGAGGCTACTTTGGAGATGATCTAGGTGTATAATTTAAAAATAAAAATAAATCCAAAATAAATTGGCAACAGAGTTAGAATAATTCTTTTCTAATCAAGTGTTCCTTTTTGTTCCAAAAAGAATTATTTAAAATACATTTAAAAGAGGATACAAATTAAATGACTATTTAGCAAATTGCAACGGAAAAGGACATGGATATAGGTTCTAGTAAGGAAGGGCAATAGAAATCAAATTTAAAACCCCAAGGGGAGGAAATCACCAGGGTCAGTGAAAGTTTGTAGCCAGGGGAGATTATATCACATATTTACATTATTATTTAATTGTATGTTAAACAGGATTTGGAAAATGAACCACAAATCCAAATACCCCCACAGAGGCAGAGTGCTAAAAACCTTCATCTCAGATTGACACAGTTTAGAGATTTGAAAGCCCACTTCTCCTTTTACCATGTCAAATTATAAAAGGAAAAATAAAATGCTAATTTGAGTCTCTAATGAAAGGTAACTGTGCAATTATTGGAAACACACTTTCTCAGCAAAAGCAGATCTTGTTACAGCACAGAGCTAGGTCTTCGTCTTCCTACCTTTAGTTTCGATGGTGAGATTGATGTTTACTTTCATCTGGTTTTCATTTGAAAAATCCCATCTGTGCTGAGCCTGAAAGAATTGTAAAAATACTAAAGTTACAAGCATTTAAGTAAGGTGAACAGAATTTCCTGGGTTTACTTTGCTAAAATGATGTTTAAAGAAGATTTGGGTGATGTAGGCTATGAGACCACTATAATATAGCTGCTACAACTAATTATGTGTCTGAGATGAGATGCAAAGCAAAGCTTGAAACCCAGAGGGGAGGGGAAAAGTATCCTGGCAGCATTGTGCACTTACATTAAGTATGGACATTTTCTAAAGTGAATGCATTATACTTTAATTATGCAAAACTCTGGATAATAGCATATTCGTCTGCCATCATACAGAGTAATCCAAACACTTACTGCTACACACGTAAGAGATGGAAAGGATAGAATGGAGGAAAGAATGTTTCTATATTTCAAAGGAACTAAAAATGAATATAAAATAAACCAGAAAGTTTCCCTTTTATAGATCACTCACAAAGGATCAGGTTTGTTATGAGAAAACAGTAAGTAGCTTAGTTACTCTGGCATCAGCACATAAAGTGTGTCTCAAAAGAGGAGACATGAGAGAAGTGGAAATGTCAATACATTAGATACGAATATTTTAAAAGATATCTTGGGACTAGGCATTAGAGAAGTAAAGTTGAGTGTTTGGGTCAAACATGACTTCTAGGCAGGTTGTCCACAATATTATCTCCACAACTCTACCCCAGATATATTACGAATAGTAATGAAAATAATTCAGGCCAGACATTTGAAAAGATTATTTGGGTATCCCTAAGGTGCCCACTTCAGGATTCAAAGACAGCAGCAACTAATCACCTGGCCTTTGTCTCGCTTTGGCTTCTCTTCATCGAATGTTTCCATGAAGTTCAGACCAGCCACTGGTCCAAGAAACAGTTTCCATGTTTAGGTTTTAACCTAGCTATTTTAAATCTTTTGCAAGCCCTGCATCCATGAATGATTGACTCCATATGCCTTTGTAAAAGCACGTTCCCAATAACAATTTCCAATAGAGAGTAAACTCAGTCTCTCACTCATGCCCAGTTAGATAGTGTTGAATTTACAAAAGTTCCTCACCTCTTCTCTGATTTCTCACTCAGTCATTGCTTCTGTGAATAATTTATTCTGAAAATTAAGAAAACAAAAACAAAACACTAAATAAACCTCTAGAAAAAGAGTATACAGAATTAAATCAGGGGTCTCTACTAGTTGAGGGTCTCTCCATTGAGATCTGTGGGGCTGTATTTCTTATGCAGACGTGAGATCATAGTTGAAAGTTTTCTTATATGAATGCCTTTTCTTAATGGTTGTAATTCAGCTGTACCATAGCCTCCAGATAAATTCCCCTGACCTCCTGATTCTGGTAGATTCTGATATGCATATTTCTCCACTAAGCTTTTATAATGATATGTGCATTCTAACTAAAACTTACTGCTTTGTAATTACTTAAGGATCTGTTTCTCTCAGTATTGTAAGATCCATGAACACATAGATGATAGTTTATTTAATTCACCACAATTAGGTATCAATAAATATTCCATGCCTAAATAAGGCTGTAGACAAATATTTAAATTGTATTGATTAGGCAAATGTATAATTCAGCGTACCTATTCGTAAGAGTTTTTAGGTCCTCTAATATAAGGTTGAATGTAGAGATTTTTCATTCTTTCTATTGTCTTACGGGAATTATGTGAGTCTTAATTTTTTAAAATAGACTACATTTTTTGAGAAGTTTAGGTTTATAGCAAAATTGTGCTGAAAACACAGAGCATTCCCATGCATCCCCATCCCCACACATGTAAAGCCTCCAGCACTGTCAACATCCCTGACCAAAGTGGTGTATTTGACACTATCCATGAACCTACTTTGACACACTATCGTAACTCAGAGTCCATAGTTTACATTAGAGTTCTTTCTTGGTGCCGTACATTTCATGAGTTTTGAAAAATGTGTAATGACACGTATCCACCATTACAGTGTCATGCAGAATAATTTCACTGCCATAAAAATTGTTGGTACTCAGCCTATTTATCACCTCCTTCAACTCCTGGAAACCACTGGTCTTTTTTTGTTGTTGTTGTTTTGTTGTTTTTTTTTTGAGACGGAGTCTCGCTCTGTCACCTGGACTGGAGTGCAGTGGCGCGATCTTGGCTCACTGCAACTTCCGCCTCCCAGATTCAAGTGATTCTCCTGCTTCAGCCTCCTGAGTAGCTGGGATTACATACTTGCGCCCCCATACCCTGCTAATTTTTTGTATTTTTAGCAGAAATGGGGTTTTGCCATGTTACCCATGCTGGTCGGGAACTCCTGACCTCAGGTGATTCACCCACCTTAACTTCCCAAAGTGCTGGGATTACAGGCGTGAGCCTCTGCACCCAGCCTGGTCTTTTTACTGTCTCCATACTTGTCTTTTCCAGAATTCCATATCCATGGAATCACACAGTATATAGCCATTGCAGGGTTGGCTTCATTCACTTAGTAATATGTATTTAATTTCCTTTATGTCATTTCATAGTTTGAAGCTCATTTCTTTTTAGTACTGAATAAAATTCTGTTGTCTGGGTATTCTGCAGTTTATTTATATATCCATTCACCTGCTGAAGGGCATCTTGGTCGATTCTAAGATTTGGTAATTATAAATAAAGCTGACATAAACTTCTGTGGTTAGGATTTTATGTGAACATAAATTGTCAACTCATTTGGGTAAATGCCAAAGTATATCATTACTGGATCACCTAGTAAGAAGACGTTTAGTTTTGTAAAAAATTGCCATACTATCTTCCAAAATGGCTTTACTATTTTGCATTCTCACCAACAATGAATAAGAGTTTCTGTTGCCCCACATCTTTGCCAGCATTTGGTGTTTCCGGTGTTTTGGATTTTAGCCATTCTAGTAGTTGTCTGGTGGCTTCCCATTGATGACTATTTTGATTTGCAGTTTGATAATGACACAGAATGTTGAGCATCCTTTCATATGCTTATTTGCTGTGAGTATATCTCCCTTGGTGAGGTTTGTGTTCAGGTTTTTTGCCCATGTTTTAAATGGGTTGTTTATTTTCTTGTTGTTAAATTTTTTTAATTGGAAGTTTTATCTAATTGTTTTTTTCAAAATGTCTACCAATTTTTTTTTGAGATGGGGTCTCACTGTGTTGCCCAGGCTGGAGTGCAGTGGTGTAATCTCGGCTCACTGCAACCTCTGCCTCCCAGGTTCAAGTGATTCTTGTGCCTCAGCTTCCCAAGTAGTTGGTATCACAAGTGTGTGCCACCATGTCTGGCTAATTTTTGTATTTTTAGTAGACACGGTGTTTCATCATGTTGGCCAGGCTGATCTCGAACTCTTGGTCTCAAGGGATCTCACCCACCTCAGCCTCCCAAAGTGCTGGGATTATAGGTATGAACCACCATGTCCTGCCTGTCTATCAAATTTTTAATCAATAAACTGTTCAAACACGTTCTCAGATATATCAATCGGTAGCTCTTAAGTCTAATTTTCAGTTGAAATGTTTACAATGTATGCCTATTACCACATCTAAACTCATATTTTATTGCTGAATATTGTTTCAACAGCAGTCAAGCTGAATAGAGATTCTAATGATGGGCATCCTGCACTCTAATACACTAAGCAAGATTTTCAGAAGAGCAAATAGTTACACCAATAAAAAACTATAAATTGTTTGATTTACTTTCCTAAAACTCAAAAATATAGTAATATGGATTTAATTCTAAGAGTTGAACCCCCAGAAAATGTGTAACAAAATTGAGCACCATAAAAGCTACATTTCCCAGATCTATTTCTAGCATTATAATCTTCCAAGAAATATTCAGGAGAAAACTTGGGTAATATTAGATACCCTGGTATAATGATACTCTAAGATGTATGAGGTGTTATTTTGGGTAAATTTAATAAAGTAAAAAAAAAAATCAGTGAATTTTTCTCGTAATTGGCTACTTTACATTTTTAGATCTATGCCTTTTAGATTTCCAAATAATGTGTCTTCAGAGTAAGCAAGGCCTTCTTGCCATGACTCACTTTCTGGTATAACAGCTTGTTAGAGAATGAAAATGGAATTCTTGATTAGAAATATATACATAATGTTCAAAGTTATGTCCAGCTCTGCAAATGCAAAGGATAGAAAATAGCAAATGCATTTCATTTACATAAAACAAACAGATTTTCCTCTAGAGAAGGCATGTATTAAAACACCATTCTGCCCAACCAATTTGAGATTCATACAAATCTAAATGAACTAAGTGTCAGAGATTTCTAGAACCCAGTCCTGGCTTCCACAATATGGAATTTGTTTTTATTAAGGGAAGGGGAATATTATACTAATAATAATCAATAAAATAATCATACTGCCTAAAGCAATTTAGATTCAATGCTATTTTTATCAAACTACCAATGACATTCTTCACAGAATTAAAAAAATTTTTTAAAAATTCATATGGAACCAAAAAAGGAGCCTAAATAGTCAAGGCAATCCTAAGCAAAAAGAACAAGGCTGGAAGCATCATGTTACTGACTTCAAACTATGCTACAGGGCTACAGTAGCCAAAACAGCATGGTACTGGTACAAAAACAGGCACATAGACAAATGGGGCAGAACAGAGAACCCCAAAATAAAGCTGCACACCTACAATCATCTGATCTTCAACAAAGCTGACCAAAAACAAATGTGAGGAAAAGACTCCCTGCTTAACAAATGGTGCTGGTGCTGGGATAGCTGGCTAGCCATATGCAGAAGATTGAAGCTGGACCCCTTCCTTACTCCATATACAAAAATTAACTCAAGATGAATTAAATAGTTAAATGTAATACCCCAAACTACAAAAACTCTGAAAGACAACCTAGGCAATACCATTCAGGACACAGGAATAGGCAAAGATTTCATGACAAAGACAATGAAGGCAATTGCAACAAAAGCAAAAATTTGCAAGTGGGATCAATTAAATTTAAGAGTTTCTGCCAGGAAAAACAAACAAACAAACAAAAAACTATCAACAGAGTAAACAGACAACTTATGGAATGGGAGAAAATATTTCAAATTATCCATCTGACAAAGGTGTAATATCCAGCATCTATAAGACACTTAAGCAAATTTACAAGAGAAAACAACCCCATTAAAAAGTAGACAAAAAAGACAAACAGACACTTCTCAAACGAAGACATACATGTGGTAAACAAGCATTTGAAAAAAAAGCTCAATATCACTAATCATTAGATAAATGCAATTGAAAACCACAATGAGATACCATCTCATACCAGTCAGAACGGCTATTACTAACAAGTAAAAAAAATAACAGATGCTGGCAAGGTTGTGGTGAAAAGGGAACATTTATACACTATTGGTGGGAGTGTAAATTAGTTCAACCATTATGGAATGCAATGTAGCAATTCTTCAACAGCTAAAAGCAGAACTACCGTTTGACCCAGCAATCCCATTACTGTGTATATACACACAAGAATATAAATCATTCTACCGTAAAGACAAATGAGTGTGAATGCTCATTGCAGCACTATTCACAATAGCAAATACATGAAATCAACATAAATGCCCATCAGTGATAGACTGGAAAAAGAAAACATGGTACATATACACCATGGAATACTATTCAGCCATAAAAAAAAACAAGATCATGTGTTTTGTGGGAACATGGATGGAACTGAAAGCTATTATCCTTAGTAAACTATTGCAGAAACAGAACAGCAAATACCACATGTTCTCACTTATATAAAAATGTTCTTACTTAAACAACAACAACAACAAAAAGAATGGTTTATATAACCTGAAACTTAAGAAATTTTTGAATATTTAAACAAAGTTTATTAGTTAATAGTGGGAATATTAACACATTCAAGGAGGAGTTAAAATATTGATCATTCTATCACAATTTGAGCATTGTTATATATTGACAGCTATCATTTCTGGTTTTTGACCTTTCTTTCTATAGCACACTATGGAATTAAAACTGAATGTTAATCTTGATAAAGGAAAATTATTCCATACCATGAGTAAGACTGAAGGTCGTCAACTCTAGTCCTCAAAACTGATGCTGCTCAGGCAAGGTCTATGTTTCATGATCCATAATCCAGTTGATTTATTCCATAGTCTTTTTAGAAGCAGATGTTTGCCTTGTCTGCCAATCAGTGATTACTTTATAGAGTGCTCGGTATGTTTGGTAGAGTATATGGTACTTGTTCTCAAGGGGCTTATAATGTGTGATTTGATGTCTTGATTAATTTAACAGCTTTCTAAACTGAGAACTTTCTTTTTCTGTGTGCCAGTCTCTAAGCTAAGCAGCTCTGGAGCCCCTCACCATTTCTACATGGTGGATGTTTTTATTGCCATTTTACAGATGGGGAAATAAAATCTCAGAGCCCAAGTTCTTATAGTTAGTAATCCTGGAATTCAATACCAGGGTGCCTCTCTCCAAAAGCCAGTACGATTAATGTCACATACTTTCCTGATGTTGGTTTTTCTTAAATTTTTGCAAAAGGCTTTTTCTTTACCTTTCTTCCTATTACATAAAATTGCTTTCTTATTTTGCATTTAAAGTCCTTTACTTTTGTCAACAATAATCTTCGTATAGTTTTAGGCTATAAAACATTTATGAGAAACCAGGGGAAAAAAATGAAGAGAATTATCAAATATTTAAAAATGTTCAATATGTAGATAAGGGAAATTTTTGTTTGGCTAATGTGTTGGGAACCTTAAATTTTACAATGAAAATACACTCTAGGTGAATAAATGTCCACAGCAATAACAACAGCAGTAACATAAGCCCTTTATAGCCAATTTCATCTAAAATCCTGTTCTCCATGAAGTGGTGCATTAGAATAATGTTTTGGTCTCAGAAAATTAAAAATAGCTTATTCATGGCAATATTATTATTATATTCGTTGATTAAGTTTAATTAAGTCACTGAAGGTATGAAGGACAGCAAACTGAGTGGAAGCACGACATAGAAGTGAAACTGCTAAGTAAGCTGTGTGCTAGTGATGCTTGCCTGACTTTGGAGGAAACTCTCCCAGCCAGACACAACACAATAGCAGATGGGCCTTGCCCCTAAACGTATCGCCAATGAATGTTCTATATCATAGAAAGTACTCATGAAATGGATTGACTCTACATTCTAAAACTTGTTTGTCGTCTTTTTGTAAAGCATACTTGTTAAAAAGTGAACAGGCTGCATGTGGTGGCTCACACTTACAATCCCAGTACTTTGGGAAGCCAAGTTGGAAGGATTGCTTGAGGCCAGGAATTCAGACTAGCCTAGGCAAATGGCAAGACCCCATCTCTACAGAAAATTTAAAAATTAGCTGAGCATGATGGTGTGTACCTGTCCTCCCAGCTACTCAGGAGGCTGAGGTGGGAGGATCACTTGAACCCAGGAGTCCAAAGGTATAGTGAGCTATGATCGTCTCACTGCACCCCCTCTGTGTGACAGAGCAAAACCCTACCTCTAAAAAAAGAAAAAGTAAACAATTTAGCTATCAATAAACATTTATTAAACACAGCATTAAATGATTTGGCAACCACTTTTGTAACACTTTGTATGTGCCATGCATTGTTTTACGGTCTTTACAAATATGAACTATTTATTCCTCTTAGCAACACTTTGGTCTTCTTTAGTCCTTTAGTCCTCTACAAAATATTTATCACTGCAGATTTTAGCAATAGGTACTTATTATCCTATTTTACAAATGAGGAAACTGGGGCATTACAAGGCTAAAATCCTTAGCCAACTCTAGTGGAAGATGTTGATAATGGGAGAGTGTCTGCACGTGTAAGGTAGGGAGAATAGGAGTAATCTCTGTGTCTTTTTCTCAATTTTGCTGTGAACCTAAACTGCTCTTAAAAAAAAAAAAAAAAAAAGCCTTAAAAAAGAAAGGAAAGAAATCTAGCTGAGGTCAGTGAGGAGCAGAAACCTGACCCTAGAATTCATCTATTAGTGATTATGCTATTTGTCTCTCACTTTGTAAGGAAATTGTTCAGATTATTCAACTTTGACATAGTGTAGCGGGAAGATCTTTACAACTTTACCTCTTTGTAAAGATCAAAACAAAACAAAAAAAATATCTTCTAGCAACACTTAAAGAAATCACAATGGAAATAATTTATTGGGCTATATATAAAACATGTATGTCTTTAAAAATGTAATAGCCTAAGGACCAGAACCATTTGGTCAGACAAGTGAACATGATAAAACCTGCCCTGCTTTTTAGCCACAGAAATGCTAATATCTGGGCATGTTTGGGATAACCAAATGATTTGGAAGCTTCATTGTATTGTATTTTTTATTTTGAAATTAAAATGGATGCATTGTGCAAAATTCAATATCTACTGCCACACACCCCTACAAAATATTTATCACTGCACATCTCAGAAGATGGAAGCCTTGGTTGCATAAACTATGTGTGGAACTGTCTCAGTTCCCCATTTTCCTGATAATAATGTTGCCTGGAAACTGTAATGAAGGCTTGCAGAAGACAATCCAGCCAACACTGTGTGCCATTTCCTGCCTGCCCTCATGTTTAATGCAGAGGTGCAGTTAGTAGAAATTGCTTTACGAATCAGGGAAAAAACACATTCCACAGAGGAAGGCATCATTTTCATATTATACCGGAGGTCACTATAGCAACATTACAAGTCAGATGGGCCTCATGAAGAGTGTGGTCATGCCTGACTAAACCTCTGTGTTTATTTTGAAACTCTTCCTTGTGAAAAATAGTTATTTGTGTTATCAAACTAGCCAAACTTCTTGATTTCCATAGTATCTTTCCAGTTGAATCTGTCTAAACAGATCCCATAATTTGCACACAAATCAGATCAGTTATCATTAGCCTACTCTTCTCTTTGGGCCTCCCAAATCTGTGGTTAATTTCCTCAGCCATAAAGAGGAATCCATTTCCCAGAATGGCATCTTGTTTTATTTACACAAATAGGCATGTTCCATATAAGAATTTCCGTAACACTTGCAATGGGAAATGACTACTTTCTCACCCAATATTACTGTCAAAAATTATTTTCAGTGGGCTAGGTTTCTAGGGATGGGCTTTTAAATAATATACAGCACATGTATAGACCATAAACAAAAATATATTTGAAATATATGAATAACATTTTAGTGTCTTTATCATTTTCCTTCTTTTTGAAGAGGGAACAAGTAAGCTGTATTTCCATTGGAGAGAATTAAATATCTCCTATTTGCAGAAACTAAGCAATTTAGTTAATCATGTTTAATCAAATTTATTTATGTGTGAGGGAGGGTGGCTTATTTTCTTTGTGGGGGAACAGGCTGTGTAGAAATGCGCCCTGGTCGTAAAGCCTCAGCGTATGCACATTCTCTGTGCGGCCATTTTGTTGTCTATTGCTTGCTGACTGGGCAAGACAATCAGACATCTTTAAAGTACTCGCTGCCTTCTCATTTCAGACCTTTCCTTGCTATTCTCCACCCTCCTGCTTTCCTGTGCTCACTTGATGGTGATAGAGGACAGGCCAAACTTTTGACATAAATGTGAAGCAAAAATGTGTTCTTAAATACACCCTTTAAAGACATTCCAGTGGTAAGTGCAATCACATTGTGGTAAAAACCCCTTTCTCAACAGTTTCTAATTTATTTAATAGCAATTGGCATCCTCGCCTCTCTTCCCTTCCACCCCTCGCCTCTCCACCTCTCCTCTGGAGTCCTCATTCTTTTCAAACTGGTCTGCCACAGAGAGAGATACATTTTGGGCTCAAATAAAACTGAAAAAGGTGGTAGAAAGTGCTCAGCTGTGAATTCTTTGAATCTTATAATAGGAATCAGATGAGCAAGTGACATCACTATGGCTCAGTCACAGCTTTGGCAAAAATCTGTTTTTAATTTTTGAGTTGCCTAGAAGCAAAACTAATATTTAAGTGAAATGGAGTATAATTTCAGTGCGTTAGCTGGTATCAGGTAAGTCAGCCATTTTATCACTTTAAATATCTAAAAACACTCATGTCCCTTTAATGAAACACTGGAATTTAGAATAGTGAACAGGACACTAGGACATCAAAACAAATAGAGAAGACTTCACGTCCCCATCCCACAGGTGCTCCTAGGGGTCATGACCACAGTTTGCTTCTTATATAGTAGCCTTTAGAAGACAGGAGCACAAACACAGACACTTTTGTTTTTCTCCAAATATCACCTCCAAATGAGCTGCAAGAACCTCTCTTTCCTGGCTGTTCATGCTAAGGCTACCATTGTCTTGGAGCCTAAGCATGAGTATTTTTAAGCAAGCTCTTGGTTGAGACTATTTATGACAGAGTTCCCCCAATCCAACTCACCCCTCAGTTCCTGTTCTTCTGTGTGATCCCCCACAGCCTTTTGGTGGTATAGTCCCATCACCAGTTAGCCAGCTTTGTGGGTGAATTAGCAGCCAGGGAACAAATGCTGGGCTATCTGTATAGGCTGTTTGTGTCACAGCAACAGGATACTACAGACAAGGTAGTTTATAAAGAGGAGAAATGTATTCCTTACAGTTCTGGAGGCTGAGAAGTTGAAGATCTTGGCACCATCATTTGGTTTGGCGTGGGCCTTCTTACTGTGTGTTTTCTCACATGACAGAAGGGAGAAGGTTGAGTTAAGCTAATGCTTTGTGAAGCCTCTTTTTAAAGGGCCTTAATCCCATTAACTAGGGAGCAGCTATCACGCCCTAATCACCTGTTAAAGGCCCCATCTTTTAATAGTGTCATATTGGCAACACCTGAAATTTGGAGGAGATCCATTCAAACCACAGCAATCTACCCCACCAGAGGATATTTAACTGTCTATGCCAAACAAAAGATGGAACGGTCATCTGTTTCAACCCTAGACCCTCTCTGTGCTCAGGTATCTCCTTTCCAGATCTCTTTTCCCTAGATGAGGCAGATTGCAGAAAAAAAATAAATAAACAAGGTTACCACCTAAACTTATATCCAGTGTGGGAAGGAGATAGAACTCTTCCCTCTTCCCCTCTTGCAGAAACTCTCCATATTTATAAGTGATTTTCTTGGTGCCACCCGCACTACATACAGGAGTAGTTAGCACCCTCTTCTCCAGGTATCAGAGAGAAAGACCTAGCACTCTTCAGTTTAATGTCTCTCAAATCTGATGGTTCTCTCTCTTCTTTCCATTCCCCTTATAAAGCCTGGGAGAACAGAGACTGGAAGGAGGATTAGGGCAGCAGAGCCTGTTCATATCAAGCCTGAGGGAGGTGTACCGCCCTCAGTTGGGACATCTCCCTCTTTAAAATATAGGCTACTTTATGTCCACTTATCCTCGATTTTAAGTTTAGTCATCAATTCCAGGACATTTAGAAAGGCATATTTTAAAATGACCTAACAATAGCTTGTATTCCCTGCTATGCCCACTCCTACGAGAAGAGAAATTTTCAGTGGTAGAACCAACTAAAAGTACTGTTAAGCTTTGCACACTGAGTTGGTTTATAAAGACAAGGTGAACAAATGCGTAATTCTTTCTCACTCTATCATCCTCCCTCCTTAGTTTCTTTCTGCCTTAAGTATACTCCAAGTTCAAGAGAAAAATACTAATTTTACTGTTTGGTTGAAGTATTTCCCATTCTCCCTGAGTGCCTGGAGCAGTCCAAACATGAAAATAGCTGACCTTAATAACACGACACCAGGTGTTTTGAAAATTCAGTGAATGTTTATCAAATCCTCTGTTTATAGAAATACTCAGAAGACTGAAGACTACAGGCTTATGAATTCATTTACTTGAGTGTGATTAAGATGACAACGGCAAAAAGTAACTTGTAAGCATGGAAATAGAGAGACTCTTTCCTCCAAAGAGTTGAAAGCTTTATGATGGCTATTACTATGTTGGCACTCTTAGCTTCCTATGGAATACTTTCTTTGAGATAAGTGCTATTCATTTTCATATTTCATGGATTTGAAATTTGACAAATTGATGCACACAGTGGCTTATTCTTGTGCTCATAATCTCGGTGGTGAAGGCAGCCAAATCCAGGACTTGCTTGGAATCTCAGGATAGGGAGGCTGTAGCTGTGTGAGCTCTGCCTGACGCTGGGTATCTTGATCTCCTTCTGTGTCTGCTCTTGCTTAAAATCACATTCCTTTATCCTAGAGAGACCTGGCACATTTAAGAACCTCAAATTGCATGGAAATAATTGAGGCTGGCTTATTGTGATCACTCCTATCACATCCAACCCTTGCGAGGTTGGTGAGCTCTGTGAAATGACACCACCGTGTCCTAGACACTGTGATTATCTGTACGAATGGTTAGTTGACTGTGTCACTCCAGACCTCAAAAATGTATAATGCTACTTTCATTCAAGTAATATGTATTCGTAAGTCTTCAAAATAGTATAAAGTTACCGTGAAAGTCAAAGTTGTGCACAAGCTCCACATTCTACCCATTATAAACCGTCCCCAGGGATTCTTCACTTGTAGATGCAAGTGCTTCTAAAGACAGCACCCTGCACTTTTCTCGTGTTGTTCGTAAGAAGCGATGTGAAATAAATCATACCTCAAACACAGAAGTAAGTTTTGACAGGACGCATATTTGTCTTCTGCTAGATTTATTTTTAGAATTTTTAAAAAACTTGGTTTCTGAAAAACAAAATAAATAAATAAAGCAGCTGAATGTACAACAGGTAATAGAGCTGTAACACTTTCCGAACAAGGAGGAAAAGCGTGTTTAAGGAACGGAACTAACAGAACTATACACAAACATGTTTATACAGACACATTCATGCATATGCTGGTAAATGAATTTTTTTTTCTTTTTAGTGCTGGAGTAAAATTTAGGCAATACTTTGAAAACATTATCTTTGCTTTCAAAATTTTTATTTCAAAACACAAAAGAGCATAATGCTATCTAGTAAGAATAAATTTGGAATTTATTCTTAGAAGATTTTTTTTTCTATAACCCATGTCTCTCAATTCCCCACATTCCATCTTAGTAAATATAAATAGATCCTACATTTTTGCAGTTTCATCACATGTCCCACTGTGAAACTCAACTTGCAGACACCTGATGATAAGAACTGAATCCTTTTTTTTTTTTTTTTTGCTGTTAGTTCCAGTTCTCCTGATAACTGAAATCCTGGGGAAGAAGTTGCTCTGTACTGATAAGTCAGTATTCTATTCAAAGTCGAACAAATTGTCTTTCTTGCTGGTGCTGATTCCTTCAACAATCTCTGGAACTTGTCAAGGACGAAGAGGGTCAAGAATAGCTTTCCCATTTTAAGCTACATGACAAAACAGCATAAAGTTTCAGCAAGTCTGTGTGAAGTTTATTCCTGTCATTGGTGCAATCAAATCAAATCTGTTCAGCAGAAGTCAAATGTATTAGCTTCACTCTTCTTTATAATTCAGGAATTAGAGAGCCATCTACTGGTCTTATCTTCTTCCTAAGTGGTTTTCCAAAATAGCTAGGGAACTATCCTAAGTAACTGAATCATAGGTCAAAACTGTAAGCCACTCCCTCCCCGACCAAATTAACTTTTCCATTATATTTGGGGAAAAGAAGTAAATATTCTTCTCTTCTGAGATTGCGGAGTAAAGCAGAGTTATCGTTTCTATTGGGCAAATTACAGAAAATGGAGATTAGGCTGTAAAAGTACAATGAAATACTAATTTATATTAATTAACCAGTTATTAATCAGCACACGGTTACAGAAAATGTGTTAAAAATTTAGGGTTTTTTTCTAGAATAATTATAAGACATGCTAACTCCTGTCAGGGAACTCATATTCTAATTTTAAATAAAAAATAAAACACTGAGTGGAGAATGCATTGTTTTGGCATCAAAGAAAGTGATCAGACCTGGCTAGAACATCTGAGTTTAAATGTTGCATATCCCACAAATTAACCCAATAATTTGAGGCAGATGAAGTATCGTCAGCTTTTCTGCCTGAAAATTGAGAAATGTAATATCTGCTCTGCCAACTTATCATGCTACCACACTGTAAATCATGAAAAGTTATATGTATGCAGGATATAAAATGCTAAAATCATTAAGTCTAATGAGATGCATGAGAAGCAGAAATCTAAACACTGCAGAAGCGATGAAGGCCACAGTAGTTAGGGGTGGTGTTGTAAAAGAGGTGTGAGTGACAGATAACGTGTCCACAGGTGAAAGGGAGGTGGGTGGGCACTTTGTAAAGTACTTAAGTAATTTAAACATAGGACACATCAATCTGGGAGGAAAAAACACATTAACAAGTATCATTTCTCTGTGGCTAGTAGCTTTCAGTGTATATCATAATGCTTCAAGGATGAGAGAGAGTATGAACTAAGTTGAAATATGATCTCTGACTAGATGAACACAGGTTTTAAAAAATCATCAAGGGAGAGAATGCAAAATCAAGTATCAAGTAAAATGAAAAATAGGAAGAGGGTGGAGATAAAGAGTTCCAAGGAGCATTACGCTGATGAGGGAGACTTCAAGAAATATATATGTATGATGGAAAGAGTCAAATTAACCTTGAGAGCAGAAATAAAAATAACATTAATGATTCAAATCTTTGTGATTTCTGGAGGTTTTGTATTAGCATTAAACTCTAAGGTGAATATACTGATTATAGACATGTGGTAGTCTCCTATAACTACTAAGTAATGAAATCATCTCCTAAGAGAACACTGCTCCCTTCTTTCAAAGCCCACTGTACATGAGAAATTTGCGACCTATCTATATCAAAAGGCCTGGTATTCCTGAGAAACTTCTTTGCAAAGGGAATTTAAAGCTTGTCTTAGCTTCAAGTAGTAAACAAAGATATGAATGGGTTTTCCTTGCATGTCTTCATTCAATAAAGCATACTGTATTTCCTCAAAATATAATTAGAAGAAAGAAAGAAATCTGACACCAGTATTTTCTTTTTGAGGATTGTGTAATAAATAAGCAATATAGCTACTGCCAGTTTTTTGGAAATGAAGGTAAATTCATACTGGGTAATCTTGTGTATTTTCCAAAGCTTTTTATATTTGAGTAACAACTAAAAGCATATTTTTCTCTTCAGTTCTTCTATTGAAAAAAATCTCATTAATCATAATTTATGTTAATATTTTGAAATAATGGAAATAATGGAAAATTTAGGGGGCTTAAATTCTTAAATTATATTTTTCATTTCGTGGCAAATTTGTTATTTTATTTTGGATAGAACATTTAACCATCCACAGCCTCTATATTTGTAACATGGAATTTATTTTATTTTATTTTATTTTGAGACGGAGTCTGGCTCTGTCGCCCAGGCTGGAGTGCAGTGGCGCAATCTTGGCTCACTGCAAGCTCCGCCTCCTGGGTTCTCGCCATTCTCCTGCCTCAGCCTCCCGGGTAGCTGGGACTACAGGCGCCCGCCGCCTCGCCCGGCCAATTTTTTGTGTTTTCAGTAGAGACAGGGTTTCACTGTGTTAGCCAGGATGGTCTCCATCTCCTGACCTCGTGATCCGCCCGCTTCGGCCTCCCAAAGTGCTGGGATTACAGGCGTGAGCCACCGCGCCCGGCCTGTAACATGGAATTTAAATATAAACTTCATTCTTCTCACATGTATCATCTTTAAAGGTCCAATTTATATGATACCTTATTCCTGAAGCGAGTTAATTCTCAAGACTGTAAAAGGCTGAAGGTGAAAGTCACCACAATTTCTAAAGCACATGCCATTTATTTATTGGATCATTGCATCCTACAATGAACTAAACTCTTGCTTATCTCTCTCTCTCTCTCTCTCTCTCTCTCTCTCTCTCTCTCTCGGCACCGTTCCTTTCTCAGTTGCACTGCAAAATGTCTTTGGCACATGAAAATATATTTCATCTCTGCAATGAAAATGACTTTTTCCTTCTGAAGCCCTAGAGGTTTTAATGGGTTCCTCACTTAGGATATTTGTATTCCACTTTCACTTTAATTATTTTTGTCATTGTTAATGGATCCTAGCAGAAAGTGTTGCTCAAAATAGGTGTCACTCTCTGGGAGGAGTCAATGGATTGATGGATTACCACCCTCTGCCTCCCAATACAAATGCACACTCATAGCTCTTAGCCCATATCAGGGATGTAACAGAAATAAGAACAAGGCACACCACCCAGAAGGAGTTTTGCTGTGTTAATTAGGTCACATATTCCAGGAATGGAGTCACTGTAGCTGACTAAAGGGTCTAGACAGTTTTTGCCAAAATTAGCTAGACATCAAAATAACTGGGAGCTTCAAAAAAATAAAAAGTAATTTTAAAAAAGAACTTATCTAGGCCCTACCTCAGGAGTTCCGAATTATACTCCCCTAGGGCTGGGCTTCATAAGTTGCATTTGTATGAAATCCTTAGTGATTCTTATACAGTCATGCTGGAATTAGTGTCTGGAACACTGACTAATCCAAGAAAAATTATCAAATTTGCTAAGTCCTAAGATACATGTTTAAATTAGTCTGAAGACATTTATGCCTTCTACTCTCTAACCCAGCCAACTAGAGTTCTTTGCAGTGGTTTAGGACTCAAATATGACTTAATTCTTTGACTTCTTTTGCCTTATTTTATATGTTTCTACATCCAGGACCACTTGGAGTGGAATAAATTTTTGCAAGCAGAATTCTGGACGCTGTGCTAGAATTTAGAACATCCTGGCAAGATTTAGATTCCCCAGTCTCACCCAGTCTCCGCAGTGCTTCTAGCCCTTATAACCTGATAATAGTTTTGAAAATTAAATTAATTTTAAAATAAATTTAGAATTTGAGGTATAGATATCAAATCATATGCTACACATTATAACAAGAATAAGCTGAATATGAACCCATAAATTATGCAGTATTTTATATTCATGGAAACCTATGGGAAACCACAAAATGTGTGTAGATTTTCATGTAAAATCATTAGAGTTCAAATCACATCCCCATTTACTTATTTGCAATCATGCACAAATTGTTTAATCTTTCTTAGACTCAGTTTTCTCATCTGTCAAATTGTGATGATTGCACTCTCCACATCCTGAGTTTGTTCTGCGGACCACATGGCATAATTCATGTAAAGCTCCTAGTGTTCAGTAAATAACTACTAAATACCTGCTAGTTAAGGGTATTTTAATATGATTATTACTATCATACTATTATAAATTTAATAATAGGTACACTTACCAATTAGAGAAGTCAAGCTTATATCCTTAGTTTTGTTCATCTAAACTAATCTCCAGTACTGTAAAAGCCTTGGGTTGAAATTCAGCAACAGGTTTTGAAACACATACAGTTGTTAGTCAGATCATTGCCTGCTGCAATAAACTCTTAAGCATGTGCCCCTCTTTTACTGCCATTCCTTTCTCCACTGTACTGCAAAATGTCTCTGGCACATGAAATGCACAGATACAAATTTGTTATGAGAGGCCTTTATTTTTTTAATTGACAAATAAAAATTGTATGTATTTTAGTATACAACTTGATATTTTGATATACGATACATAATAGAATGATTAAATATGAAGCTAATTAAATACTTATCAGTTCACTTATGATATTTAAATATATTTTTTGCTGGCTGACACCTCCACATTTTTCCCACCCCACCTCATCCCTCTAGTCCTCAGTATTTACCATTCTATTCTCTACTTCTATAAGTTTACTTTTTAAGATTCTACATATAAATGACATCATGCAATATTTTGCCTTTCTGTTCCTAGCTTGTTTCACTTAGTATAATGTCCTCAAGATGTATCTATGTTGTCACAAATGACAGGATTCTCTTCAGTTTTAAGACTAAATGTTATTTCCTTGTGTACAAATACCACATCATCTTTATCCATTCATCTGTTAATGGAGACTTAGAGTGACTGAGTATCTTGAGTATTGTAAAGAATGCTACAATGAACATGCAGCATTATCCCTTGCAGATATCTCTTTGAAACACTTCACTTCTTCTGAATTTATATTCAGAAGTGGAGTTGCTGGATCATATGGTAGTTCCATTTTTATTTTTTGAGGAACCTCCATACTGTTTTTCATAATGACTGTACTAATTTATGTTTCCAGCAACAGTGTGGGAGAGTCCTTTTCTTCACATCCATGCAAAGGCTTGTCATTTCTTGTCTTTTCTATATCAGTGATTATAATAAGCATGAGTACTATTTCATTGTGACTTTATTTGCCTTTCCCTGATGATTGTCTTAGTTCATTTTGTGCCTCTATAACAGAATACCTGGAGCTTGGAATATATAAAGAAGAAAGGTTCATTTAGCTCATGGTTCTACAGGCTGGGAAGTTCAAGATTTGGTGGCTGCCTCTCGTGGCTTCTAGTGAGAATCTCATTCCATGTCAAAACATGGTAGAAAAATGGAATAGAAACCAGGCACTTGGGGGGAAAATGAGGGGCAAACATGAAAGGCAACTTTATTTTATAACAACTTGCTCTCACAGAAACTAACCCATTACTGAGAAAACCAAAATGACATTAACCTATCTCCATGACCTAATCACCTCTTAGAAGCACTACTTTTTGACACCACCACATACAAGACCAAGCTTTAGCATGAGTTTTTCAGGGTAACAAATTATATTAAACCATCACAGTGATGTTGAGCATTTTTCTATACTGTTGGCCTTTTTAATGTCTTTTTAAAGAAATACCTGTTTAGGCTTTTTACCTGTTTTTTAATCAGGATGTCTGTTTTCTTGCTATTGAGTTTCTTAAGTGTTTTGGTTTTTAACCCATTTTTAGATTTATTGCTTGCGAATAGTTTCTCTATTTTCATAGACTCTCTATTCTGTTGATTGTTTTCTTTGCTGTGCAGAAGCTTTGAAGTTTGATGTAATCCCATTTGTCTATTTTTTCTGTTGCTGCCTGTGCTTTTTAGGTCATATCCAAACATTCTTGGCCAATACTAATGTCGAAAAACTTTTCTCCTATGTTTTCTTCTGGTAGTTTTACAATTTTTGGTCTTATGTTTGATTATTTAATCCATTTTAATTGATTTGTATATGTGGTGTCAGATAGGGTCTAATTTCATTCTGCTGCTTGTGGATATCCAGTTATCTCCACACAATGTATTGAACAGATGATTCTTTTCTCATTATGTGTTCTTAGCCATCTTTGTCTAAAATCAATTGAACATAAATGGGTACATTTATTTGTGGGCTCTCTATTCTGTTCCATTAATCTGTATATCCGTATTTGTGCCAGTATCATACTGTTTGGATTACCATAACTCTGTAGTGGATTTTGAGATCAGATATTATGATGTCATGTTTTTCAGATCAAGATTGCTTTGGCTATTTGAGGTTTTTGTGGTTTCCTACAAATTTTAGGACTCTTTTTTATTTCTGTAAAAAAAAAAAAGTCATTCAAATTTTGATAGGAGTTTTATTGAATTTGTAGATTGCTTTGGATATATGAACATTCTAGCAATATAAATTAATCCAATCCATAAACAAAAAATGTATTTCTATTTATTTGTATCTTCTTCAATTTCTTTCATTGCTGTATAGTTTTCAGCATGTAGATCTTTCAGAGAATCTTGCTTCTTCTTATTCCATCTTTAAAAAAGGAAAAATATCTGTCCAAAACTGCAGCATTTTAATAGCAAAAAATATCTGTGTAGAATCAGATAATTGTGAGTGCTGAATTAGATGCTGCTTTAAAATAAATTGATGATAAAACCTTCAAAGAAAAAATAAGATTAAGTATGTTGGTAATGTCCCAGACTTTGCTCTCTACCACCTGGCTAATTGTAGTATCTGACTTCTTCATTGTAGTTGAGGAAAAAATTGATATCTTAACCATGAGAACTGCAGTCTGTATATCTCAGACTGATCTCAGACTGTACCCAGTTTCTGTGTGTTCCATAGCTGTTACACCAAGCTGTGGGTTTTATATGTACACATTTATGCCTTTGAAAATAGGCTCAGCATGAGCAGTTAAATGTTATTGGATTTGGCCAATATTCCATGTGAGGTGCTAAGTATAGCTCAGCTGAGTCACCTGACAAGCCCCTGCAGTTAAGAATTTAATTTGTAACACCTCCCAGAACAAAGAAATAAAAATAAAGGGCCACTTACACGACATTATATAGTATAACTTATGTATCTCAGTTTCTCCAGCGGCTGAAGCTGTTGAGCCAGCTTCAACTGGAGAGACAACTGGAGAGAAAGGCTTACATTTTCATAAGGGGAGAATCCAAAAATTTTCTTCTGTGTTCTATAATAAGGAGGCAAGAGTCCTATTCCCATTTAACTCAAGCAGTGATTTAAATGAATGTTTATGTGTTTGTGATTGCCATGAAATTTTAATCATACATGCATCTTTTAGTCTAAAATATAAAAGCGTTTCTTCAAACATAAGGAAAATCGTTCGGGTTTAAAGAGTAAAACATGTTTAGTGATGTGATAGTTTATGCAGATGGAGGCTCCGTGGTCTTCTCAGGACAACTGGCAGTATTTAAGAGAGACAGAAGAAGGACTTGTAGATGTGGCTCTTTTGCTAATTGAGGATGTGTCTGACGTGTCTAGATCATCAGACTTTCGGCTGCCTCTGATGTGATTGAATGAGTTTCTGTTGAAAATATAAAATGCTAGACAAGGAGTGTGGAATGGAGAACACCTAGATTTATTCCCAGAGACCACAAACCTCCATCTGGGTGACTTATGCAAGCTTATGTTCATATCTTTAACATGAGAGGTATGGAGAGAAGATAATAGAGAAAATAATAATAATAGTGATATGATGATACTACTACCTAACATTTATTAATGATTTTTATATGTAAACACTGTTTTATTACTCCATATGATTTATGTTATTTAAAAAAACACAATCTTTAAAGCAATAAGCATATAAAAGGCCCTCAGGGAATAGGGCCTGTACAAAGGGGATTTTCAAGTGAAAGCATCTAAAATAAAGGGAGTCTATGACTAATCTCTACTGCATATTCACCAAATAAAGTCTTGCTATTTAGCAACTATAAGACCTGTTGCATTATCTGGCCTTCAGCCCTTCCTGCCCTGATCATTCACCATGCAAGATATTTACCTTGTGATTGTTAATTTTATGTCAACTTGAATGGACCACAGCGTGCCCCAGTTAAACACTGTTTTGTGGTGTGTCTGTGTGGGTGCTTTGGGATAACCTTAGCATTTGAATGAGTGGATTTAGTAATGCACATTGCCTTCTTCAATGTGGTGGGAATCATCCAATTTGTTGAGAACTTGAAGAATACAAGAGGTGGATAAAGGAGAAACTCACTTCTTTTTTTTCTGTTTTACTGCTTGCCCCGGGTCAGCTTATTTTCTCTTCTATCTTTGGACTGAAATTCATACCATTGGTTCCCTGATTCTCAAGTCTTTGGACTCTAACTGAATTACACCTGTGGCCACCGGCTTATTCCAGTTATGCATCTTGCAGATGGCAGATTGTGGCACTCCTCAGTCTCCATAATCATGTGAGACAATTCCTCATAAGTTTCTCCGGAGAACCATAACTAACATACTATACCTTCTTCCTTTTACTTTGTACAAAAGAATTTTATTATACATGTCACATAATGTTTATATATCTATAAACATTAGATACACTCACATAATTCTCAAAAAAAGAATTGAAGGACACTATCTAAAGAAATTTGAAGTAGACAATACTGTTCTCCCCATTTCACAGATTTCAGCACTGAGACTTGGAGAGGATATGTAATTATCTCATGCTACACACTGGTGAATGGCAGACCAGGGAAATGAATCCCAGGTTATCTAACCCCAAATCTGTCCCTTTTTAAACAGAAGACTGTATTGAGCACATTTTTCGCTTCTATCAGCCTCTTGAAAGGGGAAGGTGACCTAGACTGGCTGTTTCCATTGCACTTGGGAAAGCTAATGATAAAGCTTATAGAAGCTCTTCCAGCCCAAGGAAAATGAGCCAAACAACTACCTTATTTGAAGAGTTACAAAACGAACTGTTACAGTGAAACTTAGAGGTCAGTTGCTTACAGTCAATTTCCTTCTCCAAGGTTGTGCCCACAGTTTTAGGCTCTCCTATGTCACATTCCCTGGAATTGCTACCTCCTCTTAGGTACTCAGTTGATGTTTAACAGAAATCAATATGCAGTTTTAACTCTCACAAGGAAAGGTGGATTTTTGTTTCCCGATATATCAAGATAACTTGCTCCTACAAAATTATTAAGTCTGTGTGACCTGTTGGCCAACCTGACTTCAAATAAAGTTATTTCAATGGATAATAAAAGTCCTCCAAGCTCAGAAGACAAGGAAGACCTTAATTAAAATCAATGAAGAAAAAATCTGTAAAACAATTAAGCACTTAAGTTGACTCCTTTTAATTTGAGGTCTAAAGGTCTTCTTGGGAAATTACTAAATCACTGAGATGATTTAATTTGGCTGCCTTGAATTAAGTCTGGTGAAATAGAAAAGGTCTCTCAGATACTGTATAATGTATAATACTCAGAAGCATTATAGGAGTAGTAAAATCCAAAGATACAAGAAAACATTTATTTAAAGAAACAGATGCAGGAGTTAGTTGTCCTCTGGAATAGATTTTTGCAATTGAAATATTTAATAGACTGTTTATTTAAGAAAAAGCCAGTTGGAGCCATTTTCTCTGAGTCACAAATGGAAATTTCAATAGAAATTTTACCCTAAAAAACATCTATGATTCCATCTCAGATTTTTTCTAGAATTCAGTGTTTATGGAAATAAATGTCAGTGAACAAGATCGAATCATCATTCTAGCATTTCTTTTAAAACTGTTGTACAAAATAGGTCAAGTGATGAACAACTATGGAACTGGTTGTTTTGTTCTTTATTTTGATAGACATCTGTCGTTCCTATTGCCCAGTGTTGGTTGACTTTCCTTTAGGAAGTTGCCTTTTTCCTTTTCTTTCCATAAGGTTTTGGGGCCAACCACAGCTCTAGAAATATACATGTGATACAAATCAAAGCCAACTTGACATTCTGTTTGCCAAGATCCGGTGTAACCATATGATTAAATTTGGTCTAAAATTAACAAACAAGAGTCAAATTTGAGGCTTTGTGTTGAAATTATTAGAGGAAATTCTCCTTTTAATTTTTGTTTTATTTATTTATTTATTTGTTTGTTTATTTTTCTGAAACCATGTCAGGTTCACACTTTGGGTGGATTTGAACCTAGGAGAGTTTGAACTGAGTTTGCTTGGGTCATCATCTGAAGACAAAAAAAAGAAAAAGAAAAAAATGAAAAGATGCCAATTCCTGATGATATTGTTTGGACTCCAGGATCAAACTCATTCCCAAGCCTACACCTAAGCTTGGAGGGATTGCTACTGTTTCTGCCTAATACTACTTGAATGTGGTTTTTCCATGTTTGCAAACAATGAAGTAAATATTTCTGAGAATCCTTATTTTATCTCACTTGACTTTCAAACAGGTGATAACCATTTTATGAAGTAAATGTACACATTTACTCTAGGTTTCTTTCTCAGGAAATAATGAATTCTCATTCTTTAAGAAAGATTTCCTGATGAGTAGTATTTTTTAACTCCTGAAAGAAGATATTTAATCTATTTAAAGAGTTTTCTCATTTACCCTCAAATTTGAATACCTGTTACGACTGAATAGATCTGTATAGAATTCAGCTCATACAGTTTATGAGGCCCTGTCTTTTCCGAAAGGATGATATAGACTGCAGGCTTGTGTTTCCATCTAACTCATATGCTGAACCTCTAATTCTTAATGTGATGGTACTTGAAGATGGGGACTTGGGGACGTAATTAGGTCATGAGGATGAAGCCCTCATGGTGGCATTAGTGATCTTATAAGAAAGAGACAAAAGAGAGCTTGCTTCGTTTCCTGCTCTGTACCATGTGAGAAAACCAGGGAGAGGGCACTCACCAGAACCCAATTGAGTTGACATTCTGACCTCAGGCTTCCCAACCTCTAGAACTGTGAAAAACAACTGTTCTTTAAGTTACCCAGGACATGGTATCTTTTAATGCAACTTCAAATGACCAAGACATATGCCTTAAGCAAATAGCACACCATAAAACAGAATACTAATCTGAAATTTCTAATTATTTTTATAGAAGACTGACCCTAATATGGTCATTTGACAAGTTGGTATAGGCAGATAACTAGTGGATAGACTGTTCTTCTCAAGCGAGTTCAAGGTAACAATAGTTGACTAATAAATGACAAACATTACACTGAAACAAAGAAAGCTTAAACTATTTATTCATCCCATATTTAAATCAATATGACCTAGTTTTTTTAATTTCTTAAATCTATGAACTGTTGTCATGTAAGTTACCATTGTGCCATCATGAAAATGGGTTGATTCTATTAATTAAATTTCTCTCCATAATGTTTATTTAGCAGTAAAAAAGACAGAGCTAAGCTAATGATGTGAGAATTTTTACTTACCGGGTTGAGTTGGTCTTGTGTGAACTAGGTTGAGTCAGTCTTATAGGAACAGTCTTAGGAAACCCAAGCTTTGACCCTCTGGTTAGTGATAAACTTGCTCTGCAATTATTTAGGTCCTTTTGTCTTTCCTTTCCCATCTGCAATGGGTGACATATCCTCCACTGAGTCACTTTTGACTTTAAATTACGAAATGATGCCAGAACTCCTTGCAAAACACAAAGTGTTCTGTATGTGATTCATAACCAAAATAATAACGTTAACCTCTACACAGTCTCCTAAAAATAATTATGCTTCATAAACTCCAAATCAGTACAGCTAGCTTGAGTTTCATTTTTAACCCACATTAACTTAGAAGCATTTGATCAAGTAAATTCAGCTTAAAAGCAATAGACAAGCTAGAGAATACATGGAGAGTCTGGTTAAGAAAAGAGATCAAGAAGGAAAAGTCAGAACGATTTTGGTAATTTTTGTACAAAAACACAGGTCTACCCTCAAGACAGGGAAGTAATTCCTTGGTAAGCAATTCCGAAAGAGAGGTCTGATAAAGCCAGAATGAGTTGATATCCTTAGAAAGAACAATGCTTAAAAATACCAACTAATTGAGAAAATTATCTGCAGCAGAAACTAGCAAAGCTGTGCTCATGTATTTTCTCAATTACTTCATATAAAAATTTTAGGAGTTAGGTATTATTAAATTTCATATTTTACAGAAAAGCAAACTGAAGTTGAGGGAGGTTAAGTAGCTCCTCCAGAATCACCTATTAGTCAGTGGTAAAATAGGTATTTACACCAAACTTGACTTGTTACTGGAAACAACTACAATTCATAACAAGAAACACCATATTTTCTATTTACAAGGCATTATATAACTAAAAGTAAGAGCTTTTCTCAAACTTGAGATGAGAAGTCAGTTAAAACCTTATGGTTAAAGCAATAAGGGTTTAAACTTTATAGATTAAAGTGTTTTTTTCATTTTTTATTTTTTGGTTGTCCCACTAACCAATCTCAACTGTGAAAAGGAGCAATGAAATCAAGACAGAGAATACTTTCTCAAAAAGCCTTCTAATTATATCAGCATATGACTGATGATTGCAATAGGATTCCAAGAAAACCCAAGGTGTTCAGAAGGTACTGACTATGTGAGTCAAAACCTCCAACTGTCCGTGACACAACCCCAATGTAATTAGCATAAGCAATGAAAAAGAAGGTGCCAACTTCTTAGATGGCATAACTGCTAAGTCTGAGGTTACATAAAACTTCAGGCACGCTGGAATCAAGAACAGAAATGATCATAAAAGCTTTCACTTTCTTTCTAATTAACATCCATCCCCTTATCTTTCACTTCGACTTCTGCATGTGCAGGTCTTTTTGTGGATCAATTTCAGGGAAAGATGATGATTGACTTGTTTACATCACATCTCAATCTTTAAACCAACTAGTGCCACCTAGTGGTAAGGACTGGGGCGGTACATGCCCATAAATACCTGTTCCCCATTCTAACGTTAATTTGTGATAAAAGGACACTGGGAAGACAGATGTGGCAGATATTCATTGCAGAGGCTGCTGTTTTCCTGTGCAACATATAAAATACTTCATTTGCCTTCACAAAACTTCCAATGGGTTAGGAATATTATACTTAAAACAGTTGAGGTTCAGAGATCTTAAGCATGTGGTTCATCATAACACACCTAGTGTCATCTTCAACACATGTACGTGTTCTTAGCCATGATATTATAATGCCTCTAGGAAAGACAGATATTACTTGCCTATCAAATGAGCACAATGTTTTTCCTCCTTCATGCCAAAGCTATAAAGATTCAACAATCCATGCTAGATACCTAGAAAATGGAAAAATTCTTCATTTCCTTTAAATGTAACCCGGGAGTTTTAAAACTTTCAGTATAGGCACACCTATCTGAAAGAAAATGGAATCTGGCTCTGCCTACATTTTCAGAAACTATAATGGAAACTCTCTGCTATTTTATTATCACAAAGTGAAAGCTTATAATGCTCAGCATTCTAATTTCTACTTCTCTTACTAACCTGATTGAGAATGATTGAATTAGACATACTGGCATGCAAGCTTTTAAAGTAAAAAACCATTTATAAGAAGACAGAGATTAAAATGAGGAATATAGTATGGGCTTCTTCAACATTTCCTCACTGCTCTTGGATACAGAGATAAAAATTTTACCCTGATACAGGTTTACAAGTATATAAAACTCTCTGAAACAGAAATAGTTGAATGTAATGGAATCTGTCCCTTGGCTATAAGTGGATGTCCATTTGTTTATCTCAGGAAACTAGAGAACTAAAGGGACAAGGTTCTGTCCCTTCAAAAGACAGTATTTTAATAACCCAGTCTCTTTGACCGAGAGCAGTATTGGGCTGTGCTTGCTTGCCTTTCTTTCTTTCTTTCTTTTTTTTCTTTCTTTTTCTTTCTTTCTTTTTCTTTCTTTCTTTTCTTCTTTCTTTCTTTCTCTTTTCTTTATTTCTTTTTCTTTCTTTTCTTCTTCTTCTTTCTTTCTCTCTCTTTCTT
>NW_012116265.1:6587565-6624379 GCF_000951035.1 Colobus angolensis palliatus | reverse complement strand
TTCTTTCTTTCTTTCTTTCTTTCTTTCTTTCTTTCTTTCTTTCTTTCTTTCTTTCTTATATATACTTTAAGTTCTGGGATACATGTGGAGAAGGTGCAGGATTGTTACATAGGTATACAAGTGCCATGGTGGTTTGCTACACCCATCAACCCATCATCTACATTAGGTATTTCTTCTAGTGCTATCCCTCCCATAACCCCCCATCCCCTGAGAGACCCTGGTGTGTGATGTTCCCCTCCCTGTGTCCATGTGTTCTCATTGTTCAACTCCCACTTATGAGTGAGAACATGCGTTGTTTTTCAGTTTCTGTATTAGTTTGCTGAGAATGATGGTTTCCAGCTTCATCCATGTCCCTGCAAAGGACATGAACTCATCGTTTTTTAGGGCTGCATAGCATTCCATGGTTTATATATGCCACATTTTCTTTATCCAGTCTATCATTGATGGGCATTTGGGTTGGTTCCAAGTCTTCGCTATTGTGAACAGTGCTGCAATAAACATAGTGTGCTTGTATATATATATATATTTTGTAGAGTGATTTGTAATCCTTTGGGTATATACCCAGTAATGAGATTGGTGGGTCGAATGGTATTTCTGGTTCTAGGTCCTTGGGGAATCACCACACTGTCTTCCACAACAGTTGAACTAATTTACACTCTCATCAACAGTGTAATAGCATTCCTATTTCTCCACATCCTCTCTGGGATCTGTTGTTTCCTGACTTTTTAATAATCACCAGTCTAACTGATGTGAGATGCTGTCTCTTTAATGCTTGCTTCTTACCATGGAAGACAGAAGTATTATTAGTCAATTTCTAAATCTCCTGCTCTTTAAATTATCTCATTTTAAATGTTTTTGTTACATTTCAAGTTTTCTTTAAAAAATTTTTATGCTCTAATATCCATCTTCCTTGGCTGATATGTAAAGATTGGATATAATGATTAGCGCAAGACATTGTAGGACATGTATTAGTCTACCTGCACTAACACATACCAAGAAAAGCTTATATATGTTACGTTATGAGTTAGCATAATCCAAAAGTAATAGTGCAGTTAAATAAAAAATACCATTGTGAGGTTTTACCAGGGGTATATGCAACAGATAATGCCCTAGATTTAAAAAATAATTTTATCTCAAACAACTTGGTAGATTCATCCCAATGAACATTTATTAAACACTGAGTAAAAGCTAAGTACTTTCTTTCTTTTTTTTTTCTTTAATCTACGGGTCACTGATGAACGATACAAGGAATTTCCCAACTGCCAGGAAGGCCACATGCATTTCATGCCAACTATCGCCTGTGGAGAGGTGAAGAACTCTTACATTCTTCACTGTGTATTTAGACCCTGAAATATCAAAGGGCATCCCTAAAGTCCTGAAATTTTAGCATGAGATATTTTAAAGCACCACAGCATCTTAATTTTGCAGAAGTATTATTTTCTAGAGATATTCAGGGTACTAAGAGTTTAGGAGGGCACTTCAAAGGATATGGTGAGTATCTGTTAGTTTTGGCTTCCAACATTCCTGAGCATTATAGACCCTTAATGTATGGCACTCAGCACCTGCTGTTACTTCTTTACATGAGACCAAAGACCATAAGCTGGGCAATGAAGGTAGTAAGTAATCCCTTTTGCTAGTCCGCAGACACTAGGTGTTAATTATAAAGGGATGCCTTCTAGTTCTTTATCCCCTACATAGTTAATCTCAGAGTTCAAAAGATTTTGAAAAAAAAAAATGATTATATTGCCTACATAAGGATTATGTAAGAATTAGATAAATACTAACTTTCTCAGCTCCTCTTTTAACCAAAATCTTACTATGAGCTCTTGCTATTCATCCTTGAAGGATTCCTTATACTCAAATAAATTGTTGATTTTTGACAAGCACAATGACTCAGACAGAAAGCTAACACACAGTAACTTTATGCCAAGAATGATATAAAGTTTTCATATTTACTGATACATACAAAACAAGAAAATGTTGGCTTAAGAGGTCAAAATTAGTTTCTTCTTGAAACCAATTTGGAATATTACTTAGATAACATAAAATGTACTTGAAAAATAGTTTCTTCTTATTTTTCATGTAAGGTGTTATTTTTTAAGAGTACATCTTTTCATTTTATCATTTCCGATTTTTGTTTTTAAATCTGCTAGATCAAAGTATGATTAACATATTGAAATAAGTAGAGTATGAGTTGATTCTCAGTTGAGAAAAAAATGATGTTATTTAAGGAAATTCAATATTTATTATAATTATATGATGAGTTAGCTTGCAAACTATCTTATAAAAACCAAAGTGATTATCTATCTATCTATCATCTATCTCATCTCATCTACCTAACTATCTATATCATATCCGTATCTTAGGCACCTCTAAGTTTATCCCAGTTCCCATGTGCTAATTTGAAATTCTGTTGACGTCTTTTCCAAGGAAATGATACAGATACTGAGATAGGTAGTTAGAAAAAAACGGTAGAAATTACCTGAGGCATTGTTAAGAATATAAAGCCTCCTGTTAAAAATCTTGCCTGGAGACAGTTCAGGTCTTAGTCACCATGCTTAAAGAACTACGTAATTGCTGTCAAAGAAGTTTTGCCTCCTTCAACCCAAACGGTGTCAGGTTTCAAGCCATATTATGGAAAAGAGGTGGAGAAAAGTCGGTTTAATCTCACTGGATAAAAAAGAGTCCACAATGATCTAATTGAGATTTATCAAGTTACGTCTGACTTGATGAACGTTTGAGCAAGCATCTGTCACATAAATAATAGATCCACATGAAAAAGAATGTATCCCAAAATTGGGGCTTTGGGAAACAAAAGTCAGTTTTTTTAAAAAAAGAAATTGTGCCGGACACGTTACACGTTGGCTCACTCCTGTGGTCCCAACACTTTGGGAGGCCGAGGTGGGTGAATCACGAGATCAGGAGTTCGAGACCAGCCTGGCCAAAATAGTGAAACCCCGCCTCTACTAAAAATGCTAAAAAAAAATTAGCTGGGTTTGGTGGTGGGTGCCTGTATTCCCAGCTAATTGGGAGGCTGAGGCAGGAGAATTGCTTGAACCTGGCAGGCGGAGGTTGCAGGGAGCCGAGATCATGTCACTGCACTCCAGCCTGGGTGAGAGAGTGAGACTCTATTTCAAAAAATAAAGAAAGAAAGAAATTGTAAATTTTCCACTCTAAGCACCCCTGAATGGGGAAATGCAGGGCTATTGAGATGGGGGCTGTTAAAACAGGATATACAGAGCAAAGAGGGAAATTAAAGAAGACTCACTACTGAAACCTGTAGCAGCATGGGGGATGACTGTCTTAGTTAGTCATGGGAGATTAGGACTGGCATGCATCTGTCAGCATCACCTACCTAAATATACAGTTACTTTTATTAGACAGAGTCTATCAGATTACTATGAATTTTCTGACCCCAAAACTCCAAATGGTCTTTTGTGTCCAGAACATGCTTAATAATATGTAATTTACAAATCAATGAATAAATGTAGCTTTAAATGTACTAGTAGACTATATTTAGCATTCAAATTTGAGTACAATTTCTAATAATAATGCATTAAGATGCATTATTCTATTATAATAGAAATATTACATTAGCAGTGTAGTTGATGGTATTCACAGAGATTTCTCCTATATATTGATTCATTTGAACTGGCTACAACCCTGTAAAATAGGCAGGGTTGGTATTTTTTCCTCCATTATACCAAGAAAGAAATCTCAGCTTTTAGGTCTTAACTAGCTGTCTCTGTTTACATAGCTAGCTAAAGGCTGGCAAAAAGCTTTGTAATGGAAAGGAAGTAGACCAGTGTATGCTGGTAAATAGTATCTAAATAGTGGCTTTAGTGCTAGACATCTACAGTAAAACTCATATTCATAGCAATTGATGAAAGAAACCCAATTTTAATATACAGAGAACACAAGCAATTTTATGGTTTTATCTCCATTAGCTCACTTCCTTATTCATTTATTGTCAATAGTATAGTAAGTAAATGGGGAACTATTATCCAGTCCCAAACATAGAATATTACCAATAAGTTAATTATACTTTTGGGCTTTGGGCTTTTCCTCTATCTCACCTCGGTATGTTCTCATCTTCCTTTTCAATTATCACTCTGTTGAAGTTTGTGTTCATTTTATATATATATATATATATATATATATATGGCACATATACACATGGATATATCATATATGTATATATGTACATATAATATGCTTATATATACAGATATCTTACTCTGCTATCCATTTTACAATACATGTGCATGCATACATATACAGTAGTGCTCTCTTACTAGTTTTAGTTACCCATGATCACCTTTGAAAATAAGTGACGACAGTATAATAAGAGATATTGAGAGAGAGACAGACCACATTCACATAACTTTTATTACAGTATTTTGTTATAATTATCCTACTTTGTTATTAGTTATTATTGTGTATTTTTGGTTGTTTGTTTATTTGAGATGGAGTTTCACTCTTGTTGCCCAGGCTGGAGTGCAGTGGCACGATCTCAGCACACTGCAACCTCTGCCTCCTGGGTTCCCAGGTTCAAGTGATTCTCCTGCCTCAGCCTCCCCAGTAGCTGGGATTACAGGCACCCACCACAACGCCCAGCTAATTTTTGTATTTTTAGTAGAGATAGGGTTTTGCCAAGTTGACCAGGCTGGCCTCGAACTCCTGACCTCAGGTGATCCACCCGATTCAGCCTCCCAAAGTGCTGGGATGACAGGAATGAGCCACCGTGCCAGGCCAGTTATTATTGTTAATCTCTTACTATGTCTAATTTATAAATTAAACATATTATTACCATATAAGTTCATATAGGACAAAAACATAAAATATAGGGGTTTGGTATCACCTGTGTTTTCAGGCATCCACTGGGGATCCTAGAGTGTATCCCCTTTGGATAAGGAAGGACTACTGTATAACTAAAATGAGTAAGACGTTATTAAAATAATAAAATTTGTTTTTCTTTAATTTGTTTTTTTATGTCAAATTGTTCCAAATTATGGTACTAGGACCTATCTTCTGTTTCTTAAGTTGCAGTCCATTTGTTTTCACTGCTTTATAATATTCCGCTGTGGCCACCATTTTTTGAATCAGTTTTCCCATTGAAGGTTGTCTCATTTCTTATTACCTATCATAAATAGAAATACTGTGAATGTTCTTGGAAATATCTTCTGACACATAAGATAAAATTTATCTTGCATGTATTCCTAGCTCTGGGTTTAGTGAGTCATAGGTTATGTGAATATCCCACTTAATAAGACAATGCTAAGTAGTTTTCTGAAGTGGTTTTACTGATTTCCACTTCTGCCACCACTGTACGAAATAGTACTTTGATTGACAATGGGTATTGTCAGACTTCTCGGCTTTTTCCAATGAAGTGATTGTAAAATAATTTCTCATTATGTTCCTAATTTGCATTTTTCTTGTTAGTAGTGAGATTGATCTTTACTCATGTGGCTGTTTTATGTATGTTCAAGTCTCTTAATGATATATAGATTGTCTTTATATATGCTTGTTTGAAATTCTTTGTTGGCTAAATGTGGTGTACATATTTTCTAGTTTTTAGTTTTCATTTTCATATTTTAAAGGTGTATTTGATGAACAGAACTTTCTGATATTAATATAGTATTAGTCTTTGTAGTCATGATCAGGACTTCCTGTGTTTGCTTAAGAAATCCTTTCATATCTTGAGGTGAGAAAGATATTCTTCTATTATTTTACAAGTTAATTTCTTTTCTTTTGGTATTTAAATGCTTAAATTTATCTGTAGCTTCGTTACATACATGGTCTTAGCTAGAGTTAATTTTTAACTTAGGCATAATACATATTTTACCTACATTTATTGAACAATACATTCATCCATCAGTAATTTGCTATGCTACCTTGTTTCTATACACAATTCTCACAAGAGCCTGCTTCTGAGCTGTCTATTCTATTCCGCTGGTCACACGCTAATTAAGGCAGTGTGGTCTCTGTATACACATAACACTGTCTTAATTAGTTGTACTTTTTATAAGTCTCTCTATAGGCCCCTCCTAAATACACTCTTTCAAAAATATATTGGACCAGCTAGCCAATTCACAAGTCTATACACATTTTTGAAAACACTATTTTTACTGTGAAATAGAACATACTTACAGAGATGTGCATAAAATATAAATGTGCAGCTGCATAAAATATTATAATGTAAACACCACGAAATAGAACAAAGCTTCCTTCACAGAAGTTTTCCAAATGCCTCTTTTCAATCACAATCTCTTTCTTCTTTCTGAATGTAATCAGTTTGTCACTTTTATTGATAATCACTACCCTGCCATGCTTTGCAAGTGTGCATTAGTAATATAGTATAACTTTACTGCTTTAGAATATTTTATTAGTGGAAAAATATAGCCAGTGTATCTGGCTTCTTTTGAACAACATTAAGCTTTTAAGATACATTCATGTGGTCACATTTAGGTATAGTTCATTGATTTTTATTGCTATATAGTATTCCACTGTATGAATGTATACCACAATTAATTTATCTGATAGAAATACAGGTGTTTTCAGTTTGGAGCTATTAAGAATAGCATCTCCATGAATTGTTGCAAATATGCATACATTCCTCTAGAGTAATACTGGTACTAAAATTTATGAGTCACAAAGGATGCATAAATTAAAATTTAATAGAAAAATGCTGAAATGAATGAGTGAATTTGAACATACATAAGAAATATATACAAGTTCTTATTCTTCTATGTTTTCATCCACATCTACTGAGTTTTTGTTTTGAGTGAGTTTTTGTTTTAATTTATTAATGTTTTTAGTCATTCGGATGGATGGGTAGTGGTATATCACAATTTAAAATTGTATTTATTTGATTGCTAATAATATTGAGTCTATTTCCATATGTTTTTTGGCTATACATATTTTTCCTTTGTAATTGCCCTTTTTTCCTATTTGATGTCTCTTTTTCTTATTGAATTGCTGGATTCCTTTATATTCTACATAATCTTTTGTTGGTTATATTTGTTGTACATATTTTCTCTAACTGTGTGGTTTGCCTTTTCACACTCTTAATGGTAGCAGCCCCCCCCCTTGCTGTGTGTATGTGTCTATATGTTCAAATATATATGTATGTATTTCCCAAGAATGGAAATTCTAAATATAAATGCAATCAAATTTCTTGATACTTTCCTTTGTGATTGGTGCATTTTGTATACTGTTTGCAAAATCCTTTCCTACCCCAAAGCATAAAGTAATTTTTCTTCATGATATTCTAAAAGTTGCTCATGGCTTATATATTATATATTTGGTACTGTTTTATAGGTAAGTGTATACTCCATGTGAAATTGCTATTTTGGTGTATGGTGTAAGGTCGGGGCCAAGATTCTTGCCCAGCCCCTCTCCCCTACAACTCTGGATATCAGACTGTTTCCATTTGTTTATTGAAAAGACTTTCTGCCCATTACTCTGAAATTGCACCTTTCTCTCAAATTAAGTGTCAGTGTGGATATGGCTCTGTTTTTCTCTTATGGCATATTTTTTGTGCTATTTATACTTGGTCAACATTGTACTATTTTTATACAAACATTGTAAGTTATCATACCATATTTTAAAGCTCCTAGAGCATATCATCCATTTTTAGATCTCTGCATTTCTATATATTTAAATAATATTTTCAATGTACACATACACATACATACACACATATGTGAATGATAGGCTTTGATTACAATTGCTTTAAAACTATGAACAATCAAGGGAAATCTGTATCTCTACATTGTTGATTCTTTCAATCTATGAAAATGGTGTCTTTTCATTATTAGTTATTCCCAGGATGATTTATAGTCATCTGTGTAATAATATTTAAATCTCTTTATAAAGACTGAATTTCATGTATATAAATCTTATATATACTTATTCTTGGATATTTGTTACTTGAAATGCTATTGTAAAAGATATCATTCAGATTTCATTTTTGGTATGTGTCAAGCCTTTATAAACAAAATATATTGTTTTGGTATAATGAATTTGTACTTAAATAAATAAATAATAAACTGTCTTGATTTCGATATGGATTTTATTAAATCTTCAGAGCAAAGTGATGGGAACAGATATCTTTATGACATCAATTCTTTCTTTCCATGAAAATGAGCTATCTCCATTTATTTCAGTCGTTGAGCTTTTGATGCAATTTTATAATTTCTGCATGTATTTAACACAGTTTCATTATAGATATTTAACCAAAAACTTTATACTTTTGTAAATGTTTAAACTGATCTATTTTTACAAAGTGTATTCTTTAACTCTTTGGCTGTTGTGTAAATATGTAATTGACTCTTGTATATTAGGCTATATCCATGCAGATATAAAGATCTTATATTATAAATAAGATATTATATAAAAATATACAAAATACAAAAATATTATAATATCTTTGTGTTACTAAGGTAAGTCAAATCTTATGTTTATTCTCTGTTGAGTGTGGGCTTCTTATATTTTTAGGTTTTTTTTTTTTCAAACTAAAACGTGAGGAAATGGGAATTTAAATTTTCCATTCTTCTGCTATACCTCACTAATTTTGAGTATAAAAATATGATAAATATAATACTCAAATGAAATGAACTAAAAATGCTCTTTTTCTCTTCTCTGAAAGAATTTTTATGTTTAACACATTCTACTATTTAAGCAAACTCACTTATTAATATGTCTAAGCTGAATGGGATAATTTTTAAATGACCCCTCTAATATCTAAACTATCTGTAACTTCTTGAGTTTGTTTTAGTAAGATAAGCTTTTAATTTTTTTGGAAGTAAATTTGACAGGATTCTTTCTTGCCTTTGAAAGACTCTGTAGTACCTGCTATGATAGACCTTTTTATTCATAGTGCTGGGTTTTTTGTCTACTCTTTCCTTTTAGTTAAAAGGATATCTATTTTGCCAGAATCTGTTTCTTTCACTAAGCACTTAACAGAACTAACATTTGTGACTGGGGATTATTTTTGTCTCTGTAGTGATTTTTGCTTTCATCTTTATTTTCACCTATGTACTCTGGTTATTCTGCTGTTCTTAACTTCTTAAACTGGACAATTGATTCATTTATTTTTTACTCTCCTTATTTTCCAATATATACATTTAAGACTAGAAATTTGCTGTCAGATTATTCCTTTGTCTGTGTTTCTCAGTTTTGATATATAATGTTACCTTATCATTCATTCCTGCATATTTAAAAAAATTATTGATTTCTTCTTGGCTCCATGAAACATGTAAGTTTTATTTCCAACTTCCAAATATACATGTTTTATACATTTATTTAAATTATCTTAAATACGTTTAGAGAAAATTTTCTGTATGAGGTTGGCTGGGCACAGTGGCTCACACCTATAATCCCAGCACTTTGGGAGGCTGAGGTGGGCAAATCACTTGAGGTTAGGAGTTCAAGACCAGCCTGGCCAACATGGTGAAACCCCATCTCTACTAAAAATACAAAAATTAGTTGGGCGTGGTGGCGGGCACCTGTAATCCCAGCTACTCGGGAGGCTGAGACAGGAGAATTGCTCGAACCCGAGAGGCAGAGGTTGCAGTGAGCCAAGATCGCGTGCCATTGCACTTTTGCCTGGGCAACAGAGCAAGACTCCATCAAAAAAAAGAAGAAGAAGAAGAAAATTTTCTATACGGTGTTAATTCTTTCAAAATTGATAAGGATCAATTTGTATCCTAGCACTTAGCAATGCAAGCACATCTTCAACACACTTGTATCAGTCATCATTTGCTATAAAACAAATATTCTAATTTTTCATGGCTTGCAACAACAAAACTTTTATTTAACTCATGGTAGAAAGGCTGAGCAACAGCTCCAGTTGTGTTCAATTCAGCTGGGCTCAGATGAGCTCCCCATTTCTTCCCATTCCATACCGTATGGTGAAGGATCAGCATCTCTCTAAGACATGCTGTCCTCATGATAAACAGCTGAAATTCCTAAGGCTAAACTAAACCACATAAGCAAATTATAGTTATTGGTTGGTGCCTGGGTTGTTCACATCCTCTTGGACAAAGCAAGTCATCTGACCAAGTGTGACATTGGGGCAAGGGCATATACCCAATGTACCTGGAGGTATGACACAGTTGGGAATAATAATACTTTTAAAGATGAGGACAATAATAAAATCTACCATAAGGGTTGAAAAGAATGGCTATTCTAATTTTTCTTTGAAGAATTAAAAGAAAAATGTATGGGTTCATTTGACTCTGCCTATTAGTTGTGTTGTTCAAATCTCTGTGGCTTTACAGATCTATTTGACATAACAGTAACTGAGAAACGCTTATCAAGAAGATAAAATGTTTATACTTAATAAAGCAGCCTCATTTGTATGAAACAAAATCTATTGAATGTATTAAATAATTAAACAAATCTATCATCATAATGGGACATTTCAAAACACTTCTTGTCTCTGGCTAACGGAAATCTTGCTAACTGGTTAGGCTTGAGGAGTTTACTTTTGTGTAAACTTTCGAAGGTAGCTTTTATCTTTTATTAAAGACAAAAAATGAAAAAGAAAGAGAGCATTTAATGTCTGAATCTCCTTCTATGTAATTTAACGGTTCAAACTATTTTCAATAGTTTCAAGTGGTTTTAGCTATGAAAAGACAAATTGTTTTTAAAGTTCAAAATATTAAATTTTATGTTTAGAAAGGATTTATGAATCTCAAATTGTTGACACATTTTATTTTAGATTGTTATTTTGTCACTTGTAGTACATTTACATGCAAAGATGTAGATTACCTCCCAAAGGCCATAGGCGAATAGAAGGAAGTTGAGAGACATAGTTTTTGCCTATAAAAAAACCCAGAATTTGAAAGTTTAGGTGACACCAGTGATAATAATGAGTGTAAATTAAAAGATGGTCAGGAACTTGACAAAATGATATTTGATTAGATGGGTTGGTATTTCCTACGTAGATTGCTTCAATAGATAACTTTTAGCTGAAAGAATTCATTTTACTTCTAATAATAGTTAAAATTTACAGAACAAGGCAATGCTGCCCCCCCAAAAAATACTATTTCAGAATTCTCTATGTGTCTGTGTGAGAATAGTTTTGCTGCTCCGATTTAAAATATCCTGTTGTTTGATTCTAATGTTGTCATTAATACCCAATGTAATTTTCTCAAGCATATTCTCCAAAATGCTTTAATTTTGACAGAGTTTCTGTTACAATGTGCATTTCCAATCTTTGGCAGAGGGCAGGTCACAGTCAGAGGGGAGACTTGGCCTGTTCTCAATGAACTTTTCAGATTCTCTGTTGATATGGTTTATGTTAAAGAAGGAAACAAGTAACTTTGGATACTTTACAAAACTCTTGACATATATCCTTCCACCATGTGAAAAAATATGAGATTTCACTTACAGAAAGCTCTTCAGACCATATACTGCCTCCTCAGGCATAAATACAGTCAATCTGAATTCTTCACAGTTGTTCTTATCCTGAACTATATAAGATAAATGACCCAAAATACATCTAATACACTGGTTTTAACTTATGCTATTTCTCTCTCTCTCTCTCTCTTTTTTTTTTTTTTTTTTGAGGCAGAGTCTCACTCTGTCGCCCAGGATGGAGTGCAGTGGCATGATCCCAGCTCATTGCAACGTCCGCCTCCCGGGTTCAAGCGATTCTCCTACCTCAGCCTCTTGAGTAGCGGGGACTACAGGTGCGTGCCACCACACCTGGCTAATTTTTTGTATTTTTAGTAGAGACGGAGTTTCACCATGTTAGCCAGGATGGTCTCGATCTCCTGATCTTGTGATCCACCCGCCTCAGCTTCCCAAAGTGCTGGGATTACAGGTCTGAGCCACCACCCCCGGCTCATGCTATCTATTTCTTATGTTGTCTTCCTTCAAATTATCTATTGACAATAAAACTAATCTCGGCTTCCTAGTTTATTCTGCCAAGCCAAGAATATGTTTATGCAATCATTCATTCAACATATTGTATTGTGAACATCTAATTTGTGTCAGGGACTCTGTTGGGTACCAGAGATAAATTCAGTGCAAGACAGTCGCTATTCCTTCTATCATAGAGTTCTCTGAGTAAATTTTAGTTCCTTTGAGAGTTCGTAGGGGAAAGGGGGGAAGAAAATTATTTGACTTTCATATGCATCCTTCAAATGCTTGATATTTTCCTTTTGTAGGGTAAAGAATGACCCTGAAAACGTTATGGGGTTGATTTTCCTTTGTTCATGGCCCAGAGGTACCTCAAAGCAAGGGTTTAATTACAGATCCATTTTTATTGCTGGACACAAATTTTAGCTGGTGGGATCCAATTCCAACTCACTTGGCAAGTTGAGGGTCGGTTCTTACTTGATAAGTGCACAAAAATGACCAAGCTAGTGAATGATCCTCAGGGAACTCCCCGCTGAAATAAATGGAGTTCTTAGGCTTCTTTTTCCAACAGTCCCAGCAGACAAAAATAACAGACCAGCATTTTTGCGTACTCCTGTGCTCCTAACACTGGAATTCATATGCCACCGAGGATGGCTGGGTCATGACAGAGATACACAGAGAAAACCACATTATAACCATCAGGCTACTTCCTGGACAGTTTAATTGAGTAGCAAATAATTTACATATTTATTGTTATATGAAAGCAAATAGGTTTATATAATCAAGTAAATGAAAATTTCACACGAATTTTAAGATAATGATAATTGTTAATACTTAAAAACTAGTTTCTAGGTGCTAGACACCATGTTATATACTGGGCATGGGTTACCTCATGTTAGTGCTCTGCTATGGTTTGACTGTGTCCCTACCCAAAATTTCAACTTGAATTAAAATCCCCATAATCCCTATGTGGCAAGGGAGAGACCAGGTGGAGGTATTTGAATCACGGGGAAACTTTCCCCCATGCTGTTCTTGTGATAGGGAGTGAGTTCTCACAACCTCTCGTGGTTTTATAAGGTAGTTTTCTATGCTCTTTCTTGCTCTTTTCTCCTTCCTAGTGCCATGTGAAGAAGGTGCCTTGCTTCCCCTTTGCCTTCCACTGCGATTGTAAGTTTCCTGAGGTATCCCCCGCCATGCTGAACTGTGAGTCAATTAAACCTCTTTCCTTTATAAATTACCCAATCTTGGGCAGTTCTTCTAGCAGTGTGAAAACAGACTAATACATTCTCCTAATAATGAGATAGGTACATTTTACAGAAGGGAGACTAAGACAGATAAATGTCAACAAAATTGCTCAAAGTGATAATATAGTAAATGCTGGGGCCAGAATTTAAAGCCAGGCAATCTGAATTCAGAATCTATGTTCTTAACCACTGTGCTATGTAATTAAATAAGCAACTTTAAGGAAATGGCTGATGGCTGAAGGTCAGTGTTACTATTTTTTTTTTTTCTATCAAAAAGAGACACATCAGGAGATGAATCAAATTGTGTTTTACAGGATCCTGCTACCACTGCTTTCTGTTTTATTCTCAACCCAGAACTCAATAGCCCTACAAGAATTAGTCACTATCCCAATCTCAACCCATCTTTCACTAGCTTCTGGTACACAACTTCAGGGCATGGCACTTCATGACATCATTTCTCACATAAAGAAACGACAGTTGCTATCTTGCCTGTTGTTGCTCAACTTAAATCCAAAACCCTTTCACCTGTCCCTTCCCCAATCTCTTCTAATCAGGCAGTTTGTCACTCAGCAATGCCATCACTTTGCTCCTGCCAGGCAAAACTCTCCTCCTGCTCTTGCCTCATCCTGTGAACTTTTGACTTTCTATGAGCTCACTCCAATTTTAACAGATTGAATTTTTGTATCCTAACCAAGTGCATCTAAGAGAATGCACATGGCAAAATCTCACTTGGTGATCTTGGGAAAACATAGAACTTTTTTTCAAGACTGATCTTCCCTTCAAAGCCAAACTGTTTTCCATGGAGGGAGATCCCATTTCAAAATGTATTTGAACAAGTTTAGCTCATCTTGGTTTGAAAATGTGATTTATCTTGGGAGCTAGGCATGAATGGTAGACCCTTCTGAAAATGTAAAGGTTTTCATAACCACTGGATCAATAGAAAATGCATTTATGAAGGTTTGGATTTGTTTTCAGAAGCTGAGAAAGGTGAAAACCCTGATTTATAAACTAAGGATTAAGGTGAGTTATGGGCAGTAGGCGAGACAACGTTAGGCTTTATTTTCTTTTGTCTTTTTCTTCAAAATGAGTCATCTCCAAAGCCAAAACAAAGAGAATCGTTTCACTAAGTTCAAAGCGAGGAGTTGCACTTGAGTTAAAAGGCTGAAGTTATTTCATATTCTTTCTAATTGTATCACACAATATCTCGATTTTCAATGTGAGATTAGAACCATGGATAATGCGAATTGCAGTGTTCCTGAGTGATAGACAAATTGCAGGTAATTTCATGAAGACTGGAAGGAAACTATTGTGTGAATGAGAGAGGATAGAGATATTATTACCAAAACCTTAAGAAAATCGATTAAGAAAAAAAAAATTTCTTGCAGAAGGGGAAATAATATTCAATAATTGAGCTCTTTACTTCTGAGGGTTTTAAATTTCTTAACATAAATAGATATGGCAATTATTATGCTGAAAAAGCCCACTGGTTACTCAATTAACTATAAGCTTACTCAGCTTTTTTTGACATGTACTTGCTGTGAAAATATTAGGGACATATATCCAGCAAAACCAACTCTAACTCATCAGTATCTTGGGTTTCTAAATATGAAATGGAAATGAAAATAGTACCTGATACATAGTATATTAGAATCTGATTATGTCATGTTAGTAAGAAGATAGGATTAAGAAGAGCCCCTCTGGCCTGGTGCAGTGGCTCAAGCCTGTAACCCCAGCATTTTAGGAGGCCGAGGCAGGCAGATCACGAGGTCAAGAGATCAAGACCATCCTGGCCAACTTGGTGAAACCCCATCTCTACTAAATATTCAAAAGTTAGTTGGGCATGGTGGCGCACACCTGTAGTTCCCGCTACTCAGGAGGCTGAGGCAGGAAAATTGCTTGAACCCAGGAGGCAGAGGTTTCAGTGAACTGAGATTGCACCACTGCACTCCAGCCTGGCAACAAAGTGAGACTCCATCTCGAAAAAACAAAAAGAAAAAAAAGGAAAAGAAAAGAAAAGCCCTTTCAAATTTGGGGTTTTGGCAATAATTTTTTTGGATCTTTTCCAGGTAGAAGGGATTTCTTATTAGCTAATAAAGAAGCAAGTAAAACTCATTTCAAAAAGCATTCCCCTAGTCTATAGAAAATTTCCGAAACCCAGTCCATCTAATCAGTAGGAGCACATGTATACTGTGTAATCAATATTTATGCAAAGTGAAACAAAGTTATACAATTCTGGAAAACGACCATCCATTAGACCTTTGTCTAGTACCTAAGAAAGTCATCATCTGGCTCCCTAACTAGTGTCTCGCACCATTTATAATACACCATCACATTTTACTGTGAAGTTGACAATAAAGGTGATATATTGTTGATGTGCTGCCTCACAAAGCATGTAATATTCATGGAAAGGAGACAGTGTTTTTCTCAGGTTATAGGTGGAGTGTATGAATATACTCAGTCCTGCCAGGGTTATTAATATTTTCTCTGATTATGGTTTCTATAGCAGCTTGCCAAAATACTGTTTTACACTGTTTACACTGTGATCGAATGTGATTTATCTAAGAGGAGAAAGAAGGACTGGCTTGGGCATCAGAACACCAGCAGGCAACTTGGTATAAGATGTGAAAAGAATGCAGGATTTGGAGTGCTTGGCTCTGGTTTGTATTGGTATACAGCTTCCATAGAGAAAGTTACTTGTTAGACCTCAGTCTTCCTGTTGTTACCATTAGGAAAATGAGAATCATCACCTCTTTAATTCTTAAAAGTTTCTGTAAGGATATAAGGCTATAATCTGTGGTACACACTGTATGTGTATTTGGTTTCTTACTTTTACTTGTCAGAGTAACACAATATGAGAATGTTTTCTATGGCTCTTTTTGTTCCTCAAATTATATCCAAGTAAATATGGAATTGGATTTATGAAGGCTGCCACTCTTCTCCCAAAACTCTGGTTATTCGTACCTTGCTCTGTGATTTCCAGAGCTGTCTTTTCTTTTTCCACTCTACTAACTTTACTCTCCTCATTCTCTTCTTTGGTCTGTTTGATGTAGTCATACGGTAGTGTCACCACATGTGAGTCTGGCTGCTCGCCACTCAGAGGCTGAAAACACGAGAAGTGAGGTGTGATGAAGAGAAAGCCATTTTATTCAAATGCCAAGAGTTGGGAATGGCCAGGCTCATGCCCTTAAAAGACATTTCAAACTTTAGACTGGGGAGAGGTGTTTATAAAAGGGAACTTAGAGGGGGAGGCACGCAGGAGCGGTGCCCATGCCTTGGTCTGGTGGCTATCTTGAGTCATGGTACACCTGGAGCACAGTCTAATGTTATCTTGACGATGACTGGGTTGTAGACTAACAACCTGGAGGTCATCTCTGGGATTGTGCAGCTTGGTCTCCATGCCTGGTTCACCTCAATATTAGTCCCTGGAATTTCTAAGCAAACACATAGATAAGCCAGCAGTGCAAGGGAATGTCTATTGGAAAGGTACGGAAATGAAGCTTTAAACTGTGTTCCAAAACTAAAAGTAAGAAAGGAAAAAAGAAAAGATTCAAAATGCATTTTGAAGCCAAGGTATTGATTACAGTAGTTCGCTCTTATCCAGAGGGAATACATTCAAAGCTCCCCAATGGATACCTGAAACCTCGGATACGATGATACCAAATTCTATGTAATACCGTATTTTTTCCTATACACACATACCTATGATTAAGTTTAATTTATAAATTAGGCAAAGTAGGAGATTAGCAACAATAATCATAAAATATAAACAATTATAATGACATACTGAAATAAACCTTATGCTAGTGTGGTTCTCTCTCTCTCAGAATGGGTTACACTGTACTCAGCCTCCTTTTGATGATGTGAGATGATACACTGCCTATGTGAGGAGACAAAGTGAGGTGAACGATGTGAGCATTGTGATGAAAGTGAATAATGTCAAAAACAAACAACTCCTAAGTTTCAGAGAGTGCGCCTTTCTGAGCAGCATGATGAAATCTCATGCCATCCTGCCTGGACCGCCCTTAGCCTCTCAGCGATCTTGGTGATCAGATAAACGTTTGCAGTACCACGGTGCTTGTTTTACTTAATAATGGCCCCAAAACACAAGAGTAGTGATGTAATATTTCTGGATCTCCACTGAATGCAGATAACAGAAACCTTAGAAAGCAAACTATAAATAAGGGAGGACCACTGTCTTGTTTTCAATTGAACAAAATTCCCCTGTAAAGCATAGCAACATGATTTAAGCACAAGAAAATTATGAAGGTAGTACATTGTCCTCAGCAAGAAATGTTTATCTCAGTTCAAAATGAGAGCCACTGTTCCCCCCTCCTTGGGCCTGGCAGCCCTCTTTCTTTGCAAAATGAAATCCTAGCACTCTAAGAACTGAATTTTTGCCTGGTGTTCAGCTGTTGAATTATAACATCTATGTAATGTTTCTCCAATCATGTGTTCTTCTATAGGAGTTAAGTGACATCTGTTTGATGTCTCCTTCAATCTGTTTTGGTTGAGGTAACTATCTTCCCTGATTATATTTAAGGAAATGAAAGATGAGACTGAAACAAGCTATAAACTGCCAGAGTACTTAATGTTGTGTCTACACTAATTATATATATGTAATATCAGACACTTTGGATTAAAGGACGCCTGCAGTCTCAGTGTGATCTACCTCATATGGAAATGAAGACCTGTTCAAAAGCCAGGGTGCTCCACAGAATGGTTCTTTTGTTCATCTGAATTGTCAAACTTTCCATTTAAAACGTTAAGTCTATTTGATGTTTCTCTCTTATTAAACCTAACTCCTGTTTTCAGTAAATAACTTGTTACTGACGATGTTAGTCTTTCAATGTTCAGAATCCAGGCAAAAATCCTCCAAAGCATCCAAGGTCAATATCGATGTGTCCAAATAGCGTGTTCCACTCTTCCAAAGCAAATAAGATCTGGGACCCTTGGGACTATCACAGTGTTGTATTTAAACTGTAAAATATGTAGGTATAACCAATGAACAGCGTCAGCAAAACTAAACATAAAATCCCAATCTGACAATGAATAGATGTGTTGAGTTTTATATTACACTGAATACTGAGAATTACTCTTGTAATGCACTATTGGCTTCAAGGTTTATTTTTCTTAAAGTGTGTATTTAAGATCACAGTTATGTAAGCAGAGGCGACGCTCTTACTGGCTGATCACCGAGCCTCTGCATGTTGTTAATCAGTCTTTAAAAATCAGTGTTGAAACATACACATGCATAAATCACATTTGATCAAAGCACAACAATTAGTACTGAGCCACATGTCTGGGGACTAAAAAAAAAAACAAAACAAAACAGTATGAACTAGAAAATTCAGGCATCCTGGTCAAAAGAAACTAAACACTCTTACATTTATAAATCTTTTAGCTTAACATTTATTATGTCTTACTAATAATGGAACCTAACCTCATAGCCCAATTAAAAATAACAGTATGATAATAGTCCTTTACTTTTCATACAATGTTTTGTACACATCAGTTTAATGATACTCAAAAATAGTGTTAAGAGCAGAATCTTGCTATAAACAAAATACAGTGCAAAAAGAAGGCCAATGTATGTTATTAATACAACAAATTGCTAGAGATATTATGGTGAAGGTGAGATATCTGAGGCAAGGGCATAGTAACACCTACCTCCATAGTCTACAAGAGATCTGAAAGACCCTTCTTTCTGGGGAATCCTTAAGACTCTGTCCAGCATAATTTTAAAATCACTGCATTTGATTTATCTTCATAACTACCCCAATAGCCTGTGTTGTCTCAGAGAAAGCTAAGCCTGAGTGATGTATGGAAATTTGCCCTAGGTCTTCTGCCAAAAATACTGAGTTTTCCAAAACCAAAGTGTATGCCTTTTTTTAAGATGCACTTTTTGTCTACAAGAGAAAATAGCAGCTACATGCTAATAAAATAGAGATTACCATAGGAGAGAGTTAATATAGATGATTGTTGAGTGGTCAAACATAATTAATTTGGTGTAATGATTACAGGAATATCTATTTGGACCTGAGAAATGCTGACAATCAAGATCCTATCAGCAACCCTGTAAGATAATAGCCTTCTCTGAATCATTTAAATTAGGGAAAGGTGATTTTTCTGAATTTAAAAATGTTGAGGTTTAAATAAATGTAAACATTTTCTAACTTAAGAGTGTAATCTCCATGGGCATGTTCTGGTCCATTTCACTGGTTTTATGCTCAGTGTGGGCTTTTCTGTTTGTTGCTGGCAAATCTACCCTTTATTGACTAGCGATGCACCCATATAGCTTTTAGTTAATAGCATTTTAAGGCCATCTCTTTGTGAGAAGAAAAAAATCAGTGTCTTTAATCAAATCATTCACACACTTATATGGAAAATTCAGTGTAAAGGGGAGGATTTTAAACTTTATTTCTGCATTCCCCCCAACTCCCCTTTTTTTTCTTTTCTTTTTTTTTCCAAAGTAGTATGTTGGCTCAAAGAGGAAAAGAAAATGTCAACCTGTTTGGGAAAAAGAAAACCTAAAGACTTAATTATATGCATGATTTAAGGACCTTGAAATCCTGTGTAGAGGGGAAAAAGTTGAGTCTAGAACTCCTGATACATTAATTTTGCCTTGCGGGTGCTTTATAGTAACCACCACCTGTGATGTCATGAGCAAAACTAGCCGGAATATTTAGTTATTTCAACTCTTTGGTTGTAAAGTTGTTGCTAAGTATCAAAAAATTATATTTACATTACTTATTTTGCAAAATTAAGTTGGTGAAAATGTATTTAGTGAGTTAGAATAAATGAAATTATTCAACACATATTTATAAAACCCTGTTGTACACAGGCACTCTGCCAGTTGTTTGAGAAACAAGAGAAAAGATCTTGCTCCCCCAGGATCCATCGCCTAGTGAGTAGGAACAGATACCCCAACACAATAAATATTAAAAATTATGACTGAAATATGTTTAAAAACTGATTATCTTTCCATGGGGTTTGTTGTTGCTGTTTGTTTATTTGTTTGTTTGTTTTTGTCTTACTTCAAGCAGATTGACAAGCAGAAGAGGCACATGTTTCTGGGAGCCTGGGAAGAGAACCAAGTCTCTGCCTCATAGTCATACTCTCATGAAGAACCCTTAGTAGTGGTCACACCTAAAGGGAGAAAACTGTGTGATACTTGCAGGGAGGTTGGGCCCTAATATCTCCAGATTTTTCCATGCCTTTACTGTGGTAAAGAAGACACCACTCTTACTATGGTAAAGGGACAAGTGAGGATGGGAAAAGGAAATCACATGACATGAGAAATCTCCCTAATCCTCTGCGCTAGCTATTACCCCAGGAACTATCCAGAGCTCTTGTAGCAGGAAACTCCAAATATGATTGAGATGGAATTTCTTCTCATCATGCGGCAGAATAGATGTTTACGGTCAGAATTAAATTCACATAGAGGAAAGCAAATGTGGTGTATCTTTCATACCTGCAACTGAAATGCGTATCTATAAAACAGAAACTATTTTTATTGTAAGCCATATGGAAAAATAAATTCAAGAAATTCAGATAAACTGATTAAGGAAGGGTCTGTATGTGGATGGTGATTAACCTGAGAAATAGGTTCTTGAAAAGCTGCATGGAGAACCCCATTCAGGCAGATATCAGATTTACGGGGCAAAGCTCATCACTTCTCCACCCATATGGTGTTTCGCTTCACACAAGTGGTGTGACGGCATTACTTAGCCAGATATTGCCTTTTCTGTATGACAAAAGTAACACTTTGTTCTGAATGCACAGGACCCTTAAGGACTTGCTCCCTGTAAAACTTAGTTTTACGTGTCAACTTGACTGGGTTATTGGATACCCAGATAGCTGGTAAAACATTGTTTCTGGGTGTGTCTGTGAGGGCATTTCTGGAAGAGATTAGCATTTGAATCAGGAGACTAAGTAAAGAAGAGCTGCCCTTACCAATGTAGGCATTATCCACTTCATTTGGGGATCCTATATAATAAAAGATAGAAAAAGGGTGAATTCCTTCTGTCTTCTGGAGCAGGGATATTTATCTTTTCCTGCTCTTGGGCATCAAAGCTCCAGGTCCTTGGACCTTTGGTCTTTGGGACTTATACCAGTGGTCACAGTGATTATCAGGCCTTTGGCCTCAGGCTGAGAACTACACCTTTGATTTCTCTGGTTCTCAGGCCTTCAAATTATTAATTACTCTACCAGCATTTTTGGGTCTCCAGCCTGCAGCCTGTAGATGGTGAGGCTTCTTGACATCCATAGTCAAGTAAGCCAATTCCCATAAGAAATTCCCTTTTATACTTCAAATCACTACAAGGCTATAGTTACCAAAACAGCATGGTACTGTATAAAAATAGGCACATAGATCAACAGAACACAGTAGAGAAGCCAGAAATAAGACCAAATACAAAGCACACAAAAACATCAAATGGGGAAAGAACACTATTCAATAATTGGTGCTGGGAAAACTGGCAAGCCAAATTGGAAGAATGAAACTGGATCCTCATCTCTCACCTTATACAAAATCAACACAAGATAGAACAAAGACTTTAATCTAAGACCTGAAACCATAAAAATTATAGACACTAACATGAGAACATTTCTTGCAGATATTGCCTTAGGCAAATAATTCATGACTCAGAATCCAAAAGCAACTGCAACAAAACCAAAAATAAATAAATGGAACCTAATTAAACTAAAAAGCTTCTGCACAACAAAATAAATAATCAGCAGAGTAAACAGACTAATCACAGAGTGGGAGAAAATACTTGCAAACTATGCATCCATCAAAGGACTAATATACAGAATCTATAAGAAACTCAAACAAATCAGTAAGAAAAACACAAATAATCCCATCAAAAAGTGGACAAAGGACATGAATAGACAATTCTCAAAAGAAGATATACAAACAGTCATGAAACTTATGAAACAAAAAATGCTCAATATCACTAATTATCAGGAAAATGCAAGTCAAAACCAAACCACATTGAGATACCACCTTACTCCTTCAAAAATGGCCATAATTTAAAAAATGAACAAATAACAGACATTGATGTGGATGTGGTAAAAAGGGAACAATTTACACTGCTGGGGGGAATGTAAACTAGTACAACCACTGCAGAAAACAGTATGGAGATTGCTTAATGAATTAAAAGTAGAGCTGCCATTCAATTCAGCAATCCCACTACTGGGTATCTAACCAAAGGAAAAGAAGTCATTATCTGAAAAAGACTCATGCACACGCATGTTTACAGCAGCACGATTCACAGTCTCAAAAATATGGAACCAATCTAAATGCTCTTCAACCAATGGCTGAATAAAGAAAATGTGGTTTATATACACTATGAAATACTACTCAACCATAAAATGGAATAAAATAATGGCCTTTGCAGCAACTTGGATGGAGCTGGAGGCCATTATTCTAAGTAAAATAACTCAGCAATAGAAAACAAAATATTGTATGTTCTCACTTAAAAGCAAGAGCTAAGCTATGAGGATGCAAAGGCATAAGAATAATATAATGCAATTTGGGGACTCAAGGGGAAAGGGAGAGAGGGGAGGGATAAATGACCACCTATTGGGTACAGTGTACACTGCTTGGGTGATGGGTGCATCAAAATCTCAGAAATCACCACTAAATGACTTATCCATGTAACCAAAAACCACCTGTACCCTGAACACTCTTGAAAGTTCTTCTTAAATCCCTTTTGTATGTCTGTCTCATTCACTCTGCCTCTCTGGGGAAGCCTGAGAGACGTAACCCCCATCTGCCTGTCTATGCTTGTGTATAACCACCCCTCACACTCTGCATCCCATTCACACTGAGATACTGCTGGGTCCTCAAACACACCATGCTCTTTTCTATTCCAAGCCTTTGCATGCTAAGATTCTCTCAACTTCAGATACTCTGTGAAATTCTTACACATTCTTCAAGATTGAGAAAGGTCAGCCCCTCTTTAAAGAATGCCTTGAACTCTCCAAGGTAAACTGTGAAAACTCTGCTACCTCATTGTGGGATGGGATCCGTCTTCAAACCCATCTACAATACCAGCATTGATTTGTCTAGATATCTCTATTCTCCTACACCTTCTCTATGAAGCATTTGGGAGAAGGGACAATTTTGTATTAACAGAATCTAGCCTGGAGCCTGGCAGGTCTGAAAGTGATTAAATTTAATTGTATCTATTCTTAAGAAAGTCAGGAATAATGCCTACAACCCACAGATTCCCTTGACTTTACTCAACTTCTCATAAATGACTCAACTTTGCATCACTATGAGCCTGGTTCTGAGCCCAGGATGGATATTCATTCAACTTTCTCATTGCCTTAAAAACAAGAGATGCTGTCTCCCCTCACAGTTTCTAGACTTAGACACCTTCTGTTTTTCATGATTGTTGCAAAGACACTGAAATTCTTTTCTTCCTCTTCCTTAGTATGATCCAACCACACCTCCTTTGATATCTCAGTATGTGCTGCACCTTGTAAGGAGTGGATCCCCCTACTGGGATGCTGGAGTCTGCTCACGTGGGCCAGCTGTGCACATCGCATCCCACCTCCACATTCACTGATGCTACGTTGGTAATTTGAAGCCTGCTGCAGTGAAGGGTTATAACACCATGGAAATGAGCAGATGCTACAAGTCAGAGAGAGGCAGAGATGAAATATAGAAATGTAAAGATAGAAATAGAGATAGAGCTGGAAAGATAGAAGGAGAATGAGATTTAAACTAAGGCTCAAAGATGTTACAAAACTTGCTCAAAGTCACGTAAATATGACAGAGCCATGATTCAACTGCAGGTATGTCTATTACCTTAACATCATATGGATTTCCTCTCATCTCTCAGCTAAGCCCTTTAAATTTCCTTTTTCCCAACCCCCTCACCTGTGAGTCCACAAGCTGCCTTATACTTGCATAATGCTAAATTGCTAGAAGTATGCTCAGAGTCAGGGTTGACTCTCAAATGTTTACTGAAGAAATCACAAAAAGATAGAAGGAAACACCTAGAAAAGCTGTTTTGGTGATTTCTTCCCTCTGCCTTCTAACGAGAGGGTGAGCCATCCATCTCTCAGTAATCATCTGATATGTTGTACTACATCAAGCAAGTCTGCAGCCATGTATTGTTACCTCAGTATGTTGTCCTTTCTTTATGAAGTTGAATGGACTCCAATGTGTGATAGGTGCCAAAAAGAAAAAAAGTGGGAGGTTGTTACTTTCAGACCCAGAATTTGACTATGAATCATACTTGGAACATACAGGTGCACAGAAGCACAAAGTGTTCCAGGGTATAATTTAAGTTTCATTTTTATGTACTTCTGTACAAAAGAGAGTGCACGTATTTGATTGACTGTATTGTATCATTCGTTTATCTTGAAAACTGACCTGAAATATTACCACTTGAGATGTGCCCAAAAGCCCCAACGGCATTCATCAGAAGAATGGCAAAGGAATCTGAGTGCCTGAAACTTTAAGGCTTATAGAAACTTCCCTTTTAAAAGGAAGCTTTTGAACTCTGTGTGTGCTTCTAAATCAAGTATTAAAACTATGACTTAAGGCAGGTGTCAGGGAAATGTTTTGCACTTTTAAAGATGAGAAGATAGAGACTCTGAGGTAAGTTGATTCCTGACGCCCTTATGAGTCAGTGAAATTATCCAAGAAAACAAATGGATTCCCTCTGTGTTAGTGGAAGCCTCGTCCTATATGAGGAATAAAGATACTATCATTATTGTTCTGAGGGACGGACTTCCACAAAGCAGGATGCACATGCAAATTTCTAAGTTTCCAGTACGTTCCTCAAACCTCAAATTTGAACATTCCCAGCAGCTGCTAAAAAGAGAAATAAACGTTTTCATCTGGGTAAGTTAAATGAAAATTTAAATGTTAAAACATTAGCATAGCTATCTTTCTCTGGGAAGAACATGGTTATTTAGGTCCTTCTTTAACTGGGAGATAGAGATTGTGCCTGTCCAGCTCCTCCAGGAATTGACAGCCTGGCTTTCTACTGCTCCACGGAGACTTATAAAGTGTCTCCATGTATTTTAAATGAGAAAAAATACAAATACTCCGTCAGTAAATCCTTTCTCATTTCTTGTCAATATCCACCCCTCCCATCATCTCGTGTTGACAGGACCGATTTGCAGAAGGAGGGTTTAACATTACAGACACCCTTTCATCAGCTTAAAAATTGAGATGAGTCAATATTTACATCATGTTGCTGATCTTTAAAGTACATACCCCGTTTTCTGTTCTAATAAATAGCTGTCATTCTTTCCTCCATCAGAGCTTAGCTGAGAGTGGGTTGGCATGCTCAGTGGTCCCCGTATTCCGGGAACAATCTAATATTTCACATCTCGCATGTGACAGCAGGTCGATTCTTTCTCTCTCTCTTTCATATTGGTTTGCAATGACAGACCTTATAAAACCATTTAGGTCGGCTTAAAGAAGAAAAAAATCCATAAGCATGATGGGTTTATCTGTCTTCAGAAATGCACAGTCTAACATTTATTTATACGAAGATTAATTCAAGATGGATTAGAGACTTAAATGTTAGACCTAGTACCATAAGAACCCTAGAAGAAAATCTAGGTGGTACCGTTCAGGACATAGGCATGGGCAAGGACTTCATGTCTAGAACACCAAAAGCAACGGCAGCAAAAGCCAAAATTGACAAATGGGATCTAATTAAACTGAAGAGCTTCTGCACAGCAAAAGAAACTACCATCGGAGTGAACGGGCAACCTACAGAATGGGAGAAAATTTTTGCGGTCTACTCATCTGACAAAGGGCTAATATCCAGAATCTACAAGGAACTCAAACAAATATACAAGAAAAAAACAAACAACCCCATCAAAAAGTGGGGAAAGGATATGAACAGACATTTCTCAAAGGAAGACATTCATACAGCCAATGGACACATGAAAAAATGCTCATCATCACTCGCCATCAGAGAGATGCAAATCAAAACCACAATGAGATACCATCTCACACCAGTTGGAATGGCAATCATTGAAAAATCAGGAAACAACAGGTGTTGGAGAGGATGTGGAGAAATAGGAACACTTTTACACTGTTGGTGGGATTGTAAACCAGTTCAACCATTGTAGAAGACAGTATGGTGATTCCTCAAGGATCTAGAGCTAGATGTACCATATGATCCAGCCATCCCACTGCTGGGTATATACCCAAGGGATTATAAATTATTCTACTACAGAGACACATGCACACGTATGTTTGTTGCGGCACTGTTCACAGTGGCAAAGACTTGGAATCAACCCAAATGTCCATCTGTGACAGACTGGATTAAGAAAATGTGGCACATATACACCATGGAATACTATGCAGCCATAAAAAAGGATGGGTTTGCGTCCTTTGTGGGGACATGGATGCAGCTGGAGACCATCATTCTTAGCAAACTATCACAAGAAGAGAAAGCCAGACACCGCATGTTCTCGCTCATGGGTGGGAACTGAACAATGGGTTCGCTTGGACTCGGGAGGGGGAACATCGCACACTGGGGCCTGTCGTGGGGAGGGGGGAGGGGGGAGGGATTGCATTGGGGAGTTATACCTGACATAGATGATGAATTGATGGGTGCTGACGAGTTGATGGGTGCAGCACACCAACATGGCACAGGTGTGCATATGTAACAAGCCTGCACGTTGTGCACATGTACCCTAGAACTTAAAGTATAATAAAAAAAAAAAAAAAAGAAGATAGGCAGTGTGTTTGTTATCTGTTTTGCCATGCAATTTTCAGAGCACATTTTTTACTAAAACACTAGATGCGACTACTATGTTTCTATTTCTTATGAATGAAAAGAAGTTAATATTGAACTGGAAAAAGAGAAAAACCATCCGTCCTTTAGCCAGAGAGTTTATAACCATAGCAGTGCAAGATAGCTTGTACAGTACAACATAGCTTGTTCAAGATCCCTTTGCTCTGTGAGTGCTCTCACTTAGCCCCTGGATAAATTTAATTGGGGTTTATTCATGGCACAGCTTTTCCAATGGACCCACACTGATCACAGAAGAACTTCAAGGTTAGTTTTATGTGTCTTATTGTTCTTAGGTTTTGACTGTTGTGGGTTCTTACTTTCCAAAATCACTGGTATGGTTCAGGAGCACAGAGGTGTCTAGATCAGAAATAAGCTTTCCTTTTGGACCATCTGTCTCTCACACTGCAGAAAGCCAACTTCAGAAGAGCCTGCTAAGTATGCTTTTTAAAAATTAAGCAAAAAGGACAGGAGAAGAGATGATCTGAGATATTATAGCTATCTTGACATCCTTGAGGGGATGTCTATTTTACAAATGTGGATTAAGGACTCTGAGATAAAGAGAAAATGAGGGTAAGACCTTTATGCCCAAAGTTACACCGCATATCTGGAGACAAAATAAGAAAGCGTGACGCCAAAGCAGATGTCCATTTCCCGTATTTGCCTACCTTCCTCACGCTATCCAATAAAGATGTGAGCTGTGAGCACCCCATGGAAACATGCAGCAGAGGCAAGAGGGGTCTTTATGTGCAATGCTGTGGTTATGGATTCAACTGTGTGTGTGTGTGTGTGTGTGTGTGTGTGTGTGTGTGTGTGTGTGTGTGAGAGAGAGAGAGAGAGAGAGAGAGAGAGAGAAAGGAGGTGAGAGCCAGGCCTAATTCCAGCCTGATTTGCTCTGTTTCAATGATTTGGTGATAATCTGCTGTTTTAAAGAAGCACCCTAATGCAGTAACTAAATCTCATGTAATATTTGCATGAACTATTTGGATAAAAGATGCTTAAGTATCATGTGTGATTATTAAGATCAGTTAACAAAAAGCATTTCAGAATCTGCAAGTTCAAACAACTGAAGAGAGTATGAGTAAAGCTCAGCCTCTGATATCCTCTGAAATTCATCTCTGAACTCAATATCTGCTAAGATTTGAATGAGGGGTGTTCCCTCAAAAACGAATGGTGAGATTTAATCCCCAATGCAACAATATTAAAACCTGTGTCCTTTGGGGTGATTAAGTCATGAGGACTCTTATACACTCATAGGAGGTCGAGGGGAGCACTCTCTTCTCCTCCTCCCTTGTGAGGACACAGCATATCTCTCCCCTGGAGGATCTGGCAACAAGGCGCCATCTTGGAAGCAGAGAGTAGCCCTCACCAGACACTAATCCTGCGGACATCTTGATCTTGGACTTCCCAGCCTCGCAGACTACGAGAAGTAAATTTTTATTGTTTACAAATTACCTAGTCTGTGGTATTTTGTTATAGCAGCATAAATGACAAAGACAGTAACCCAAGCTGAAGTATGATGAAGGAACATTTCCGTGTGGCTAATGATTCAGCTTTTACAGTGGATTTGATGTCAGCAGGTATTTTTCAACTCTACCTGGTTACACATGACACCTTAAGTTATTTCTTATGCTTTATCAATAGCAGTTCCCAAAAAAGCAAGATGAAAGGAAAATCCTACAAATAGATGAAGAGAAATTAAAAATCCTCAGATGGAAGTGGAACATGTCTAAACCATCAATTATAAAGGGCACATTAGTAATTATGTTGATACACATTCAATAATTCATTATGCTATTGATTGATCAGCAAGCAGGTCAGTTTCAAGCCTTGACCCCATAGTTTTCTAGGCAATTTCTCTTGTAAAATAGAACAATGTTCTTTTTCCTGCATGACACCAGGGAGCTGGTGAGAATTGTTTTATAGATCTTTCCTCTGTTAATGGCTGCTTTGTTTTGTTTTAGTTTGGCACAGTGGATTAGCCATTATGTGATGAGTTTTTATTATTATAGTTTCCAAAGTATGAGAGGAAATGAGGTAAATGATTAATAGCAGAGTAACTTAAAGTAAGATGGAATTATATAAAGCCATTGAAAAATAGATGGGGAAGTGCAGCCTCCCAAATGGACCTTGGTTCAGCTCCAAGGGTAACAGTCTTATCAAAGGTGTCACAAGGTTTTATTCATGATCCCAAGTACGAGGGCTCTCAGTATTCAATCTTAGCAACTGCACAATACCATGAAGCAACAGGAAGCTTCCCAGCCCTGGCGTGTGATCCATCCTGTCTCAGAGGGAAGCCCTCTTTGCTCCAGGTCTAGCATCATTTGTATACATCAACCCCTCTTTATTTTGACTTTCTGAAGTTGCAGTGTAGTTCACTGCTACTTTGGAGATTTTCTGAGAGACCACTTGCATACACTTCAAATGAGCATGGTTTTGTTCTGTTTTATGTTTGTTTGTTTGCTTGCTTTTTAACACTGTTAAAGAGTTCGATGGGTTGATTTTGGTCACAGGACCAGGAAACCTGAATGCTCTTTCTGTTTCAGGTTTTTTTACAGCATAAACAGAGGTGATTTCACTTAAAATGCAGCCTGCACTGACAACAGGATGTTATTGTGCTACTGGGAAGATCAGTTGGCGAATGTGTATGAGTGATTCCAGATGAAAGTGAGATCACCCCATCAACTTGATAAATAGAGCTCATAGCATAACATCCCACATTCTTACATATCTGAAATTTAAAAATAATAAATAATTCTGAATTATTTTACTCTTAAGAGTACAAGTGAATATTGTCTTCTGTGAAGCACAATGGAGAACCCACACCAGCTCATAGAAGGCAGCCAGCATTTTATAAATACCTCATTTTCTTCACTGGTTCTATCCTTATCATTATGACAATAGTGGATACTATTAGTTTTTAACTAATGGTACTAACTAACAATAATTATGAGGAAAATTGCCAGTGTTCTACACATACATATTTCATTGAATCCCCAAAAGAGTAAGAGGTGGATCTTATAATTACCATCTCTTTTTACAATGCTGAAGCTAAAATCTCCGGTCAAGTGCTTTATCAAAGTGGCTCAATTAGGACTTGAATTCCATATTTTGTTTGATGCTATATTGCTTTTAGGAAAGATTTTGAGGAGTGGGGATTCTCACTAGGAATACATTTCTAAAAGCCTTGAGAGTTTCTTTAGCTGAGAATTCCCAAAGCAGCTTAAAGAATTTTGCAAGAACTGAGTTGCTGATTCTTTTATGTCAGTTTGCCACCAAGATGATTTTTTTTCCAGAGGAAAAACCAAAGATAGAACAGTATTTTTCCACTCTGACCTTCCTGCCTGCCTTCACCCCACCCCATTTCATTCATGCTGATCCTTAGGCAACAAAACAAATGGGACAAAGCTGTATATCCTTTCATAAGATAAATTCATCAGGTGAGGGAGAAAGATGATTTAGATTAACCATGTGTTGTGCAGGCAAGTTCAATGGAGAGAGAGATTAAGTAAAAACCTAACAAGGACACAAGCATCACCTTCACCAAGCAGGACACATGGACAAACAAGGACTCCCCAAAAGAACCCAGGGATAGGCGAGCATCCCAGGAATAAAACCAGAATATTCAAATCATATTTGTGAAAAAACTACATTTTCTACTATGTTTTCTTATTTTTATATATTAAAAAAATTTCAATGCTCAGTCTCTTATTTTATAAAAAGTTGATAAATATCCTTTTCATCATCTCAACTCTTGTCAGTTCATGGATGGTTTATTCAATTTCACCTTTTAGTCTCACTTCATGGTATCCTGCCTGTACTTCTCATAAGAGAAAAATTCCAGCTCAGAATCAGATGCCCTCTAGAAAAAGGCTGGCTTGACTTTGTTGTGTGTCTGCAACAAATGACTTATTTTTTCAATAAAACCCTCATTGTGGCTTGATAACTATACGTTACCTTCTTTCTAAAGAGCCCAAGAGGCCACAGAGATCATTTTCAAAGTGAACTATTGAGCATTGCAGTGCTGTGCATCAGGGGAGCAAGACTTAGATGGCAGAGGAAGAGGGTTTACAAGAGACCAGGGAGAGGAAAGGGAGATCATCAGGCAGCTGTCACTCCGTGTCTCTTAAAAACACATTGGCGGTGAGTATGAACACTTGACAAAGAGGAAATTCAACACTAGAGGGACGACCCATAACTGCTATAACTCAATGCTTCCTGCATTTTTATACAACTTTGTTATTGTACAGGTTGTTAAATTGATACCTTAATTACATGCATTGTGGCCAAGTTATAGCTGTCATGAGAGGCATAAATCTGGTCTTTTTGACATGCTCTCAACCAGATCATTTTGTTAAGGATAGTTGTGGATACAATTTTGATGTCAAAAGGAGATATGCCATACAGAGATTTACTTCACCACTAAATAAGTACAACTGTTCTCTACCCTGCTGCTGATGGATGTGTTTTGTTTAAAGACTGAAGTACACCCTGATGTCAAATTCTGAAGGAAATTTATATTGCAGAATTTTAAAATGAAGCTCTCTTTCTTGGCAAATTGAATAGGTAGTTTAAATTTATAGTCACTATTGCAAAGATTGATTCAATTAGGACTTCTGAAAATTCATTAAAATATAGGCTTTGGGGATTTATAAATTACATATCTATTAAATCTATCAAATAAGTAAGGTTTTGGTCTTTGGGGTAAATGGGTCTCTTATTGTTTTTCTACCAAATGATTGCAAGGTTTGATTTCCTTTGTGTTAAACCACAACTGATTTCTTCTATAATTTTATTCTCAGCACCTGTCGTCAGTCTTACCTATCATAAATCTCTTGTGCACTTCAATTTCAAGCCACTCTTCTTAAACAAGGATGCACACAAGACTATATGCAACTATTCTTGCCCAATATAGATGGAATATATTTGGTCTTCTGCTAAATTACTTTATGTTACTAAAAAAGAAGTATAAGCTTGTGTGGTACATTTTGCTATTAGTTGGGAGTTTCAAATTTATTCTATAATCCTGGATCTGTACTGTATGGAAGCAAGAGCTGAAATGGGATAACTCATCAAGAAATAATTTTAAAACTCTTTACTTAAATAAATATATAGGACACTCTCATTCAGACATAAATGGAAATATTCTAAATAGTTATTTACATAAACCCATCTCTATGCCTTTCATTGGAACTGAAAGCATAACTAGGCATTCTTCACCTGAGCTGTGAAGGTATTAAAATGGAAAACTAAAAGTATTTTTTGGAAGGATAAGCCTTCTGGTTTGTTATGTTGGTGAAGCAACTGAATGACAGGGACTGGGGTATGAAAGCAACTTTTTGTCAATATATACTTCTGTTGCACCTATCAATCTTGAATCATATAAATGCTTCATCTAGTTACAAACAGTCTTTTAAATTGTTATTGGCAACATTTAAAATACTTTTAGATGTATAACCTATCTATCTTGGTAGGCATGACTTGCAATTAAATTGCTGGAGGTTTCATGGGAGCACAAGCAGGAAAGAGGGTCTACTTAAATTAGGTAGAGAAAAAAATTACACTCTGAGCTAAATGGACGCTTAGGGACCATCTGGTACAAATCCTACACCTTTAAACTGAGACTTGGTAGGTTAAGTCACTTTTCCAAGTTCACACTGCTGATAAGTGGCTGAGCTGGTCTTCAAGTCCATGACTATAATTCCAAAGTGTGGGGTCTCTAATGACGAGCTTCATTCTTTGACTCTGAGCAATTAACTTCTGTAGGATTCTATTTTGTTGTCTAGAAAATGACAATGGTCACACGTAACTCACTAGGCATTTGTGAGAAACACATGTTAGTAAAGGGAAAATAAGGAGCCGGACACTTAGCAGGGAGCTCTGGCATTGATTACTGGAATTTGCAGCGGTAGTAAAGCAGTGGCAGAAGTGGTTCAGCTGTAGTAGAATTTGGGTGAGAAACCATGACTGAAATTCAGGCATTAATGCACAGCTGAATGCCCTTTCCAATAAACCATGTTTTAATTTCCTCAAACAGAATTCATTATTTGTGGAAGATTGTTTGTGTAGTTTGGCAATATGCAATTTGGAGTTACTGTATTTATTAAGAGCTTACATGCAATATTTTCCTCTGCATATTTTGTGGCTGCCTTTTTGAAAAAATGAAAACAACACACACACATTTGGATTCAATTTCCATCTCTTCAGAGGACTAGCCACATGATCGTCCGTGAGTCATTTTGATCCTACGGACCTTACATTCTTCATCTATAAGAAAGGAATAAGATACTTCTCTACTTAAAGTAAAGGATCATTGTAGGGATTAACATTTTAAAATGAATTTGAACATACCTTTAATCTTAAGGTACTTTACTTTCTGCTCCAAATGCAAAGGTTTTATCTGGTGAGTTGGCTGGTGGAGGAGCTGAGAATTGGTTTAGAGTCACAAAGATGGGGTTTCCAACACTGCATGCCTCTCCTACAACTCCAGGAAACATCCTTATCTATTCTAAGCCTCAGTGTCCAATATACTTCTTAGGGTTATTTCTGAAATCACAACAGATAGAGTATATAAAATGCCTGGCACACAGTTCATTTAAGAAATTGCAGCTATTTTAATTATTTTTAGTAGACCAGAGAAGAAAGAGCCACAGAATCGTTAGTGATATCAGAGTCTTAGCCTCTTAGCTGTATCCAGTGAAGAGTAAAATTACACTTTCGCTCATCCCCAGATTCTCTCCAGTGCTTAAAATTGTTTTCTGAGGCTCAGAAGCATCAATATAGGTAATTCTTAACCATGAAAAACGGAATTTCAAAATTTTTCAAATTTATGACAATAAGCTAGCCAGACTGCTATAATCTGCTTCTCATAATAAAAATCAGAGGGCACTTTGTGCCCACTGGAGGAGGGCATGAGAAGTGTTCTGGTCAGCCTTGTTCCTATGGTGATATAAGCATTTAAGCAGATGCCCTGGAGGCAGTTAGCTATCACTGTCATGTTGGCTAATAGTGGCAGGGTGACATCGATCCACATGGACAACTTTATTCATGTCTCCAGTCAAAACCCTAATCACTTTGCTGATTCTTCCTCAGTCAAACAGGTAGTGAATGACAGTCATTTAAAATCCCAAACTTTGAAAGTCAGTGTGCTAGAGCTCAAAGAAAGACTGCAGAGGCAAGTCAGATACTCTCAGCTCATTATGGATTAAGTTGTCAGTTCTTGAGAGTAGCTTTCTTTGTGTGTGTGTGAGTGTGTGCATGTGCATGTGTGTGTATGTATTGTGTGTTCTACATGTGTTTTGAAGTGGCAGGCACAGAGATACTCTCTTAGATACCCCTTCAAGGAAGGACTTGCTACCTAGCAGTAAGCTGTGTGGTCACCAGATACCTTCCAGCTCTCAGTAACTTTGGAATCCGTCTCAGCTGCTGAAAGCTGCCTAACCTAATCTCATATCCTTCCCAGGACAGCGACAGCCCCTAGCTGAGCCAGGTGGAGTTAGAAAGTCCTGCTCTAGGGCTGCCCACTGAGCTGTCTGAGGTCACTCAAGCTTTTGCAGGCCTGTACTAGAGTTTAACTTCTCTACTCAATCCTGCTTCCCCCATTTCTTTTGCAGATAGTGATCTCCAATCACCATTTTACACCTTAGACTTTCTTGCAGCACCTGGTCCCTGAGAATTAATTCCTGCAACATATAGGACTGAGGAAAGCCCAAGATAGCAGGATGGAGTTTGGACCTAGATCACCCACAGCTCAGCAGGCAATGGGAAACTCATCATTGACGGTAGGTAGAACACAGTCCCTGTCACAAGGTGGCTTTTGAATTGGTAAAAATTTGACCTGTAGTAAATTGACAGGGTACCTAGTTGGGAGAGAATGTGCAGCTGGACATGAAGTTCTAGGCATTAATATGTACAAGGAAAATAATAGCTATAAAGATATGACATTAGATGGTTATTGCTAAGCAATGTTGCTCTTTACTTAAAAATAATGAAGAGCTGAGGGAGTGAAGTATAAGTAAAAGACAGGTGCAAAACAGAAGTCCTCTCTATTGTGAAGAGTGCCGCAATAAACATACATGTACATGTGTCTTTATAGCAGCAAGATATCGTGCACATGTACCCTAGAACATAAAGTATAATAATAATAAAAAAAGTCCCCTCTAGTTGCATACAAAAAGCCCTCATCTCTTCTAGCAGGGGCATACAGAAGCCGTGTGCCAAAGCTAAGGCTTATTAATCAAAGTGGCTGAACTTCAAAGGGAGTTCAATGCATTAGTTTGTGACATGTCCAGAAAGGTCATCCCTGACCCCAATATTAGTTTTTATCATGTTTTCTTCTAACACTTTCATACTTTCATATTTTATGCTTAATCCTTGGCTCCATCTACAACTTATTTCCATTTATAAGGTTAGGTCTATATTTACAGTTTAAAACGTTGAACAAAACTGCTTCAGATTTAAGCCATTTTAAAAATAGCTATTGTGTATTATTCATTTATTTCCAATAGATAGGACTCAGTTCTCAGTGCATCTTTTTTTTTTTTTTTTTTTTGAGACGGAGTCTTGCTCTGCCACCCAGGCTGGAGTGCAGTGGCCGGGTCTCAGCTCACTGCAAGCTCCGCCTCCCGGGTTTACGCCATTCTCCTGACTCAGCCTCCCGAGTAGCTGGGACTACAGGCGCCCGCCTCGTCGCCCGGCTAGTTTTTAGTATTTTTCAGTAGAGACAGGGTTTCACCGTATTAGCCAGGATGGTCTCGATCTCCTGACCTCGTGATCCGCCCGTCTCGGCCTCCCAAAGTGCTGGGATTACAGGCTTCAGCCACCGCGCCCGGCCTCTCAGTGCATCTTAAATGACTAAATAAATAAATAAACATGCCATACCAGTATTATCTTGGTGGTAGGAAATTTGGGATTTCCACCATTAGGTAAGTAGGATAATAGATTTTAAAGAGAAAAATAAAAAATGATTGGGAAAGCTCTAAAGAGTTGTATATGTAATGTGTGATTCAATGAAAGTGTTTAGAAAAAGGGAGGCATATAAGCAAAGATTGCAATCCCTCATATACAGAAGCTTTAAAATTAAACTTTTAATCTTTTATATTATTATAAAATTAAACTGTTTTAAAAATTAAACTGTTGTAATCTTCTATATTATTTATCTATTTCTATTTCTCTATTTCTCTTTTATATTATTTATCTATTTCTATTTTTCTTTGTTGTTGTGAAATAACCAAAATCAGTAAGGAGCTCTTTGAGTGGCTGTACTTCCTGCTTGTATACAAAGGGAAGATGCCCAACCCAGCTTTGCTTCCTGTTGGTTTATTTATTTTACTTATTATAGCTCTGGCTAATTAACAGTTAGTGATCATTATTATATTGTTATTGAGTAGTTGAGTAGTGTATTGAGTAGTTTTTATTACACTAAAGAAAACATAACAATTATCCAAGAGAGAAGGTTTTCCATGATGCCATATTGGAAAAAAAAAAAATTTAACAAGTAAATCTTTGTGTAATTCTGGGTCCATGGAATTAACATTATCGTCAAAATGGTTTTATCAAACAGGCAGAAGTGATCTTCATATGATTCGTTCTGGGATCAAACTTCTGTAAAATAAATAATGTATACTATCACAGTAAGTTACTAAATGTATTTCAGAAAGGTGACCCACCTGTTGAGATGAGGCTGATTGTGTACTTTCCTGTTATTCTGAGTTAACAAAAGGATACAATTAAATATATTTTATGTATATGTGTATGTATACATGTACATACATAATTCATAGTTACATACTTGCTTATTGTTGATAGATAATTATCCATGGGCATCTACCATTTTAACATATTTTGTGAGCAGAGACACTGAATGCCTTTGTTGCCTTTGCTCTGGCAATTTTTTCTTTTTCTTTTCCTTTTTTTTTTTTTTTT
>NW_012116265.1:6584282-6587515 GCF_000951035.1 Colobus angolensis palliatus | reverse complement strand
TGCCAGCACACCTGGCAATTTTTTCTTTTTCTTTTCCTTTTTTTTTTTTTTTTACAGACAGGGTCCTGTTCTGTTGCCCAGAGTGCAAGGGGAGGGGCAGAATCATGGCTCACTGAAGCCTCAATCTCCCAGGCTCAAGCGATCTTCCCACCTCAGCCTCCCAAGTAGCTGGGACTATAGGTGTGCTATCATGCTCAGCTAATTTGATTTTCTGTAGAGACACAGTCTCACTATATTGCCAAGGCTGGTCTCGAATTCCTGGTGTCAAGCAATTCTCTCACTTCAGCCTCCCAAAGTTCTGGGAATACAGGTATGAGTCACCCCCACCTGGTCTTGCTCTGGCAATTTTTTCAGGGAAGTGTATATAGCAAAAAGTATTGAAGATGGAGATATTATCTCCTTTTGGAAAGAGAGAAAGGCATACTTACATCATTATAAAAATTTAGTTCCCTAAGCTCTGGGTTTCTCTGCTGTATGCAACCCACTGAAAATGCCATCTGTTCCACTGCTTGTCACCCTGTCAGAACTGGGGCTTAGGGAAGCAGTGGAAGAAAATGTGGATATTATGGCTACTGCTTTTGCTTTGACTAATAAAGCCCTTGTTTATAACCCTGGAGTTTCATGTCTACTGCTTGCATCTACAAAATTGTTGTAGAGTAACTTATTAGCTTGAACATAGGGTAAAATCTCACACTCTTCACCCACTCTTGACAATTATTTATTTAGATACAGAATTCTGAGTAGATGACACATCTTTTACGTGTTATTTTTTAAAAAACTAAATTCTTCCTTTTCTCATAGGTTCTGAAAAACAATCAAGATAAAATTGATATTTTGTTATGAAGATGGAGAGGCTAGATTTATTTTTTTCACGTAACAGAGCATTTTTCTTCTCTGCTGAAGTCTAAGCAGAGTTACCTAGAGGTTGGGTTAACAGATACCTCTAATGGCAATTTTAGAGCCAATACAAGATACTAAAGTCTTAGGTACTAGATTAGTCAAGGTTTTCCAGAGAAACAGAACCTGTAAGATATATGAATGTATGTGTGAATATATAGATATCTGTGTGTATGTATATGTATATACATACATATATACATACGTATATGTATATATGATATATCATGTATTTGTTTGATGTACATATACATATACATACATACGTATCTGTATATTCATATGTATATTCATATATCCTACCGGGATAGATAGATAGATAGATAGATAGAAAGAGAGAGAGAGAGAGAGAGAGAGAGAGAGAGAGATCTAGCTATCTTAAGGAATTGGCTCATATGTTTATGGAGATTACCAAATCCAAAATCTGCAGGGTAGGCTATCTGCTGGATATTCAGGGATGAGCTGACCTTGCAGTTCAAATCTGAAGATTGTTTGCAGGATGATTTTCTCCTGCTCAGGGGAGGTCCCTCTTGTTTTATGAAGGCCATCAAGTGAGTGGATGAGGTCCACACACATTTTGGAGGGAAATCTACTTTACTCAAAGCTCACTGATTTAAATCTTAATTTCATCCAGAAAAGGAAAAAAAAAAAGAAAACAAAACTCATCAAAACATTCAGAATAATATTTAACCAAATATTTGGGCACTGTGGCCCACGAATTGAACAATAAAAGTAATAATCGTTGGTACCATTGTATACTAAATACACGGCAGTCACTGCAAATTTAAAAAAAAAAAAGATTCAATGGTCTAATAATTTTAGAACATATTCTATACGAATTTATCTTCCTTGATACATACGATGCATATTAATATATTAAATGTTCTGAAAAATCTACAGTAAACCTATTAAACCTTCTTAGACTAAAAAGCAAACTTCTCTGATCATATACCACTTTTCTGGGCAACATCTATTAACAATGAATGAGACTAGCATTTGATAAGACACTCTATTAAATACAGTCTTAGTTTATTTAGTGTTGGTGTAAGGAATACCCAAGGCTGGGTAATTTATAAAGAAAAGAAGTTTACTTGTCTCGTGGTTCTGCAGGTTGTACAAGAAGCATGGCACCAGCCTCTGTTTCTGGTGAGTGCCCCTGGACACTTACAATACTGGTAGAAAACGAAGGCAAATAGGCATGTAGAGATCACATGGTGAGGGAAGAAGGACGAGAGAGGAGGGAGGTGCCAGGCTCTTTTCGACAACCAGCTCCCACAGAAACTCAAAGAGTCAGAACTCACTCGCTGCCTTCCTAAGGCAGCATTGATCTAGTCATGTGGGATCCGCTTTTCTGACTCAAACATCTCTCAATAGGCCCCACTTTCAACACTGGGGATCGCATTTCAACATGACACTTGGAGGGGATGAATATTCAAATTATAGCAAATACTCCTATGGAATATGACAGAGATGATATTTTTCAACTGTAAAACCCAAGGTTTTACTCACCTTGATTGTTTTACAACTTTGCAATGGAAGTTACTGAATATTTACTCATCTATCCAATGTTTAATCATGGCTTGCCTTTATGAGTTTCCTATTTCAATATTAGGAAGTAAAGGTAATTTTTGAAGGGGACTTGCACTGTGTTACACAGTCTTAGCCTAAATATATCTTCTCTGTATGTTTTGCATTTTTCAAGCCTTTTTTTTTAAAGTGAATATGCACTTTAGACTACCTGCAAATAATATTACTTTTAGAAGCCTAGAGTCTATACCAAAGCTCCACACATGTTTTCTAGAAAAAGCCTGATAGTAAATATTTTAGGCTTTGCTGGCCATGTGTCTCAACTAGTTAACTCTGCCATATATAATATGTAAGTAAATGAATATGGCTGTGTTCCAATAAAATTTTATTTACAAAAAGAGGTGATAGATAGGATTTGGCCCAAAGGCAGTTATTTGCTAATCCTTTATCTAGAACAGTGCTTTAGAGAAATGAGAGAAATAAAATGAGCTATGAATGGAAAACTATATAATTTTAAATTTTCTAGTAGCTCCATTAAAAAGTAAAAGGAAGCATACAAAATTAATTTTAGTAATATATTTTATTTAATCCAATATATGTTAGCATTTAAGTAGGTAATCAATATATACACTATTAATGTGACACTTTGCAGTCTTTCTTTTCTAAAAATCTTTGATATCCAATGTGTATTTTATACTTTCACTATACCTCAGGTAAGAATAACCACATTTCAAGTACTCAGCAACCACACATAGCTAGTGACTATTATATTGTACATTATGTCTATATTTCTTATATCTCTGAATGCT
>NW_012116265.1:6546562-6583984 GCF_000951035.1 Colobus angolensis palliatus | reverse complement strand
AGTAGAGACGGGGTTTCACCGTGTTAGCCAGGATGGTCTCGAACTCCTGACCTCGTGATCCGCCCATCTCGGCCTCCCTAAGTGCTGGGATTACAGGCTTGAGCCACCGCGCCCGGCCACTATTTCTTTTTCTAATAAGAAATATTCTTATTACTTTTCTCCTAACACAGAAGCAAACATTAATAAAAATTTCAAATATTGTAAATAACTTCAACTTTGATCATTCTCATGACTACCAAGATATATAGGTCATATGTCTAAAAGTATTTTAAATGTTGCCAATAACAATTCAAAGGCTTCATTTATAACTAAATGATTCATACATATGATTCAAAATGTGTAAGTACAACAGAAGTACACAACAAAAAGTTTCTTTCACACCCAGTCCCTGTCATTCAGTTGCCTCACCAGTATAATCAACCAGAAAATGTATTCTTCCAAAAATATTTTCAGCTTTTCATTTTAATAGCTTTATAGCTCTGGTAAAGAACACCTAGTTATGTTTTCTGGCTAGGCACAGTGGCTCAAGCCAGTAATCCCAACACTTTGAAAGGCCTAAACAGGTGTATCAACGAGGTCAGGAATTCAAGACCAGCCTGGCCAATATGGTGAAACCCCATCTCTACTAAAAATACAAAAATTAACTGGGAGTGGTAGTGGCTGCCTGTACTACCAGCTGATTGGGAGGCTGAGGCAGGAGAATCACTTGAACCCGGGAATTTGAGGTTGCAGTGAGCAGAGATCTCACCACTGCACTCCAACCTAGGCAATACAGCAAGACTGTCTCAAAACAAACAAACAAACAAACAAAAAACACTTAGTTATGTTTTCAGTTCCGATGGGAAGCATAGAGACTAGTTTACATAAATAAATATTTAGGATATTCTCATTTATGTCTGCATGAGAATATTCTAAATACTTTTTTAACTAAGAATTTTAAAACTACTTGATGAGTGTCCACATGTACATTCTTGCTTGCATAAAATATAGCTCCAGGATTACAGAATAAATTTGAATTGAAAACTAATAGTAATATACACCACACAAGCTTATATTTATTTTTTTAACAGTTAAAAGTAATTTAGCAGAACAACAAATGCATTCTATTTATATTGGGCAATAGTTGCATATATTCCTGTGTGTATCTTTGTTTAAGAACAGTGGCTTGAATTTGAAGTACATAAGAGGAGATTTGTGAAAGGTAAGACTGATGATAAGTGCTGAAAATAAAATTATGAGACAAATCAGTTGTGGTTTAACACAAAGGAAATCAAACCTTGCAATTACTTGGTAGAAAAACAATAAGAGGTCTATTTACCCCAAAGACCAAAACCTTACTTATTTAATAGATTTAATAAATATATATTTTTAATTCCCAAAGCCTATGTCTTAATGACTTTTCAAACTATACAAACTATACAACAAATCTTCCACAAGTAATGAATTTTATTTGAGGAAATTAAAACACAGTTTATGGGAAAGGGCATTCAACGATGTATTAATGCCTCAATTTTAGGCACGATTTTTCTCCCAAATTTGCTATCACTGAACTGCTTCTACTACTGCTTAACTACTATTGCAAACCCAGTAATCAATTGCAGAGTTCCTTGCTGAGCGTTCAGCTCCTTCTTTTTCACATACTAACGTGTTCCCCACAAATGCCTAGTGAGTTAGGTATAATCATTCCCATTTTCTAGACAACAGAATAGAATCCTAAAGGAGTTCATTGGTCGAAGCCAAAGAATGAATCTAGTCATTAAAGACTGCGTGCTTTGAAATCATGGTCACGGAGCTGAAGACCGATTCAGCCCCTTAGCAGCTGTGTGAACTTAGAAAAGTGACTTGACTTACCGAGTCTCGGTTGGAAATTGTAGGATTGGTACCAGATGGTCCCTAAGTATCTGATATGGTTTGGCTGCGTTCCCGCCCAAATCTCAACTTGAATTGTATCTCCCAGAATCCCTCGTGCTTTGGGAGGGACCCAGGGGCGGGGGGGTTGGTAATTTATTCATGGGAGCAGGTCTTTCCGGTGCTATTCTCGTGATAACGATGAAGCCTCACGAGATCTATGGGTTTATCAGGGGTTTCCGCGTTTGCTTCTTCCTCATTTTTTCTCTTGCCTCGGACGTGAGAAGTGCCTTTCCCTTCTCGCCGTGATTCTGCGGCCTCCCCAGCCATTGGGAACTGTAAGTCCACTTAAACCTCTTTTTCTTCCCAGTTTCGGGTGTGTCTTTATCAGCAGCATGAAAACGAACTAAGACAAAATGTATGCAACTCAAAGTCTCTGACTGTTTCGTTTTGGGGGTTTTCTGTTTGTTTGTTTTCGTATTTGGAAGACTCTTCCTTCTGCTTGGGCTCCCTTGAAACCTCCAGGAATTTAATCACAACTCACACCACCTGTGGTTGCCTCAAAAATTAGCCTCAATACCACTAAATTCCATGTCCCCTAATGGGAATCCCTACCCCTAGAGTTACCCTTAAGGAGCCTAATGGCAATCGGAATTAACCTCTGTCCATGAGTACATGGTGGTGGTGTGGAAGTAATAAGGTTTCCTGAGTGAGGGCAGTGGGTGGAATGTTCACTCTCCCACATATTTGGTCGCTATCTTTCAAGCTCCATCGGCCACCTATATCCATTATTACATATCCTTGAGCCCAACAGCATTTTTGTCACGTTTTCATTAAATCAGCTTTAAGCTTCATTTTCTGTTAAATGTGCTGCAGAAAACCTTGTAAGCAGGTTAAGAAGCCAAAGAAAAGACAGAGAAAGAAAACCCATTTGAGATTGTTGATCACTATGTGAATTACTTCCTTTCTGCTTTTGATAAAACAAAATTATTTCAAAACTACAAGACTTAAAATGTCATTTATCTTTTGATTACTAACAGGCAGAGCCTTGAGTTCAGTGAACTTTCACTGTAAAAATGAATTTTGAGCCATTGTAATCTCTCATCATGAGACGGACTTACATCTATATATTAGAAATAAACAAAAAAGGCCGGGCACGGTGGCTCACGCCTGTAATCCCAGCACTTTGGGAGGCCGAGGCAGGTGGATTACAAAGTCAGGAGATCGAGACCATCCTGGCTAACACGGTGAAACCCCGTCTCTCCTAAAAAATACAAAAAATTAGCCAGGCGCCTGTAGTCCCAGCTATTGGGGAGGCTGAGAGGGGAGAATGGCGTGAACCCGGGAAGCGGAGCTTGCAGTGAGCCGAGATCGCGCCACTGCACTCCAGCCTAGGCGACAGAGCAAGACTCCATGTCAAAACAAAGCAAAACAAAAAATAAATAATAACAACAACAAAAAAGAAAAGTATTTCAAAAATATATTGTATTCCAAAATTCTAAAGCAATCTTTCTCAGTATATTGAAAAGGGCTTGAACTTTCAAGTCAGAAAGACGTTTGAGTTTCTAATGCTCAGTGATGTGTGTGACCTTGAGTAAGTTACTCAACCTCTCTGAGCGTTTCCAGTGACATAAAAATAATAATAGTTACAATAAATATTTTCAAGGAGATTAAATGAGATAAAATTTAAAAAGTGTCTCACACAGAATATCGTACAATGAAGCCCCTAATAATTGCTGGCTTCCTTTATTAAAGAGACAAGTAAAATCTAACTTCTGGTTCCTCATTCCTAGTGAATGAGAACTGAAGGGTGATATTTATGCTGAAAAGAATAGTACTCTCGGCTGAGCTTGAGCAAACTGGGAGCTGTGCTTTCTATCCGCTTAGAATTGCCTATGCCAGGAATTACTGGACAGATCCGTTTGACATAAGAACTTTCATACCTGAGCCTCTGCCCGGAAATTGTGGCACTACTTCTGGGATGTTTTGCAAACACTTTGAACTTATTTGCTAAAGTTGCTTTGCATTCAGTACTGCTGGGCCCCTCTGCACATGCATGATTTGGCTGAAGCTGATGTTGGCTGTGCCAGCATATTTTCAACCTGATCAAGGCATGGAGTCCTGAAAATTTCATGAGATTCTGTTTTCATGGGATTTCCAGATTTATATCAAGCTTTACAGATCCCCAAATGCATAATGCAGAAACAAAAATAAGAAAGGGCCTAACAACTCAGACACAACACTTGATATGCTTAATTCATGTTGAATTAGGACTCATTTGGGACTGTGAGTTTTTATTTCACCTTTAGTGGAGAAAACCTTTTATCATTTTACAAGATGTGTTTTTCAAATTTAACAATAGTAGAAAGTTTTTAGAAGCTGGAATAATAATACTTGGCAACACTAATAAAGACTTAGAGTTAAGTCCTAGATGGATCCAAACTAGGTATGTGTTCTCCTGGATTAAACAATAAATTTGCTTGCTTTTATGCCTTCTTCATGGAGTACTATCCAATGGATCCTCTGATAAGGAACTGAGGTACAGTTCCTTATTTCCCTTGTCTGTTGTTTTATTGCAGTTGTATACAGTATATTCAACCACCAATAATAATACATTTCACAGTTGCTCTTCATTAGTCACTTCTGGAAGGATTTTTTTCTACTCAACTACTTTGTTATGTAACAACCAATCAATTTCCTCCTTTTAAATCAGACATATAAGTATCGATCATAGTTTCCGTGCAACATGAGGCATCTTACATGCCACATTGATCTGATTCGTTCCAAGCAAAAGGAAAGAAACATGGTGATTTAGCTAACCTAGAGCAACTGTATTGTAGAGAAGGGTTCAGTTTCTGTGGCACTTCTAAAAATCCTGAAAAAAAAAACCTGCTTGATTTTCTTTGCTGATTTATAATGAGAGTTTCCAGACTGAGAACCATCATTTTTTTTTTAATTCCATCCGTCTATTCTTTCATTCAGCAAACAATTTTTGAGCATGTGTCCTGTACTACATGCCAGATAAAGACACAATATATCCATTATTTTATGCCTTTGTCAATGTAGATCGTGTAAACCTATTGAAAGGTCAATCAATATAAGGATTCAAATAAATTGGTTTGATTCTTGTGAAAGTAGAATGTTCTTTGCCTCAGTAAATGTATCTAAAAGTTAATATAAATTGTTGGCATTGATTTCTCCCTACTCTTGCATCCTTGCCTTATGTGGAAAGAAAAAATCTAAGTTGGTTCACCAGTGTTCTGGGTTTTTTAAATAAATTTAAACCTATGTGAAAATGGATAAAAAAGACTTGTTTGGGTCAGACTAGTCTCACATAGAACCATAAAAGGTAGAGACTAACATGACATAAGAGACATGTCTTCTACTTTACTTGCATTTCTCATGATCACTTTACTCAATTCTCATGGTCAATATGTTGTCCTCTAAAATTCTTCTTATACTAAACAGGAAAGGGAATAAAAAATGGGTTATATACTATTAGAAGGTTAAAGTGGAAAGATGTTTTTCTAGCAAGTGTTAGAAAGATGGTGAACTCTTTTCCATTGACATTAATTAGTTGATCACATCTGGCCTTGGGGATCTGGGAAACAAGTCTTTAGCATTTGTAATGAGTAGTCAGAATCATCTAGGGGAAGAAAGCCAAGATTTTGAGCCGATAGACCTACATTTAGGTTTCAACTGCATCTATTATTAGCTTCGTAACTGAGCAAGTCATTTAATCACTTCAAGACTAGGAACCCTTATCTATAAGATGGGATTATATAAATATCTATTCTAGTCCCATCTCAGACTCAAAGCATCAGAAGCATTACCATGTGAATAATGACAAACTTTAAGGGTTCACTTAAAGAAGAATAAATAAATTCCCTTTCAAGCGCCCAAGAAAGGGCAAAATGAGTAGAAAGAAGAGAGAAGATTTTTTAAATCAGAGTAAGTAACACTAAGTGCTGAAACAGGTAAATCTTGAAAGCTCAAAACCTTGATACAATATAATTGCAAGTACAACCGAAAGAAATTCTGGAGAGAAATTCTTTGGAATCTTGGAAGGGTGACTCTGCTCAAAGTGGTATTAGTGACCCTTGTAACCATGAAGGTCTGTGATTAATTCTCTGTATTTGGCTAACCAGAGAGCAAAAAGAGAATCTCAATGAGAAAAAAAAATCTAATTGGGAACTTGGGGCCAGACTTGGAAGTGGTATATAACCACTTTGTCCACTTTCTGCTTTCTGGAATTAATCCTGTAGACACACCAAGATTGTGATTTTCTTCTTCCCATGTGCCTATCAAAAAATGAGAAAAAAATAGTGAATGCATGGCATCCAGTGAATCACAAAGCATCCTTAAAAGAGAAGACATACTAAAGGTATCCAGAAATATTTCTGAGGACAAATGAGAGATAAAGAATTAAATTTCTAAATCGTAGATCACAAAGCGTTGTTCTCATTCTAAGGTCTCTGGATGTCTAGATATTGATAATAACAGCCTCCAGAACCTTCAGGTTATTATCTGAGTAAAACAAGTGCTTACTAATTAGAAAGTAAAACAGCATAAGGTATCTAAATATCAAATATATAATTAAACAAGGTAATTTAACATCATTTGGAAATTACTGCTTTTATTGTACAGACAGTTGTTTTTATATCTGATTAATGTAATATTAGAGGGTGACATATTTTTCTTATATATAATTTGTTTGGTTGACAAGAAATTTCAAATACAGAATCCTTTGAGGAAAGTACATCCTAAAAGGATTATAAAGCAGTGGGGAATGATCACCATGCATATATTCACTAGACTGAATGTGTATTGTGAGAAGTCAAATTTGAAATAAGCAAAAGGTCTTTTGTGGGTGGCCCTTCACCAATCCCTCTAGCCATAGTCTTCAAAGATTGATTGAAATTTGTGGGTGGATCTTTAGTGTTAAAAAAATCAACCATGGCATCAACAGAAACAGTCATGTTCTTAATGGCCATGACTTACACCCTGACTACATGAACCTTTTTCCAAAATCAGCCAAGCAACTGGCAGGTTCTGAAAATGGGTGCAGTAGTCTGTTTTCACACTGCTGTAAAGAAATACCAGAGACTGGGTAATTTATAAAGAAAATAAGTTTAATTTACTCACAGTTCTGCATGGTTGACTCCCCAGGAAATTTACAGCCATGGCAGAAACTTACAATCATGATGAATGGTGAGGTGAAAGCAAGGCACATCATCCCATGGTGGAGCAGGGGAGAGAAATAAGTGCAAGGCAAAGTGCCACACACTTTTAAACCACTAGATCTCGTGAGAACTCACTCCCTATCACGAGAATAGCAAGAGGGAAATTCGCCCCCAAGATCCAATCACTCCCACCAGGCCCCTCCCCTGATATGTGGGGATTATAGCTCTACATGAGAATTGAGTGGGAACACAGAGCCAAACCATATCAGTGAGGCTCTGCAGTTACTCCCCAGTCCTGTTCAGTCATGTCCATGTAAAGGTATGGGCATGATAAACTCAAAGTGTTCATTTTATATTTTAAAAAAACAGAAGTTAAAACAAGAAATATGCTTTATATTTAAAATAAAAAATGATTTTTGGTGTTCCAGCCCAAATTTTTCATACTACATTAAATGTATAAGCCTCAGGAAGTTGTTCATCACTTATTGACCCACATCATATCTAAATTCTAGACTGAGACAAGTTATGACTTGTATCACTGTTTCAGAAATATGAGTGAATAAGAAAAGAAAAATAAGGAACAGAACAAGACAAAGAAAGAGGACTCAAAAAGGTCTCTGTGTGTGTGAGTGTGTGTGTGTGTGCAATTATCATAATGCAGACTTATTTTACTTTTGCTCTTTAAAGAAAGGTTCACTCTTTATTTAGTAAAGCAGACCAAATGTGTCCATGTTAGCATCTCTTTTACTTTGGAAATGGAAGTGGGTCAGAAGCTCCCTGTTAGGCAGAAGTTGAAAATCTGTAGCTCTATGACCATTAGATGAACTTTTTATTTGCCCACATTCAAATTAGTTGCCAAAAATAAAACTAAGAAGATTGCACAGAAAAAAAAAAAAAATCTGCATTGTGCACTTTTTTTTTTTTTTTGAGATGGAGTCTTGCTCTGTCGCCCAGGCTAGAGTGCAGTGGCGCAATCTCGGCTCACTGCAACCTCTGCCTCCCGGGTTCAAGCAATTCTCCTGCCTCAGCCCCCTAAATAGCTGGGACTACAGGCGCATACCACCACGCCCAGCTGATTTTTGTATTTTTAGGAGAGATGGGGTTTCACCATATTGGCCAGGCTGGTCTTGAACTCCTGACCTCATGATCCACCTTCCTCGGCCTCCCAAAGTGTTGGGGTCACAGGCATGAGCCACCGCACCCAGCTGCATTGCCCACTTCTTTTGAAAGATGATCTAAGACTGAGTCAACATTTCTGGAACTGAGTGGCAGGAGAAATTCTTACTATGGATGTATACCCTGCAGTTCACCAGAGGCTCCAGCACTCCTCAGTGCTTTACCTAAGATCATCAAGCACTATCACCTTCCTGCTCTTAGCTACTGATGTGCCACATTCTTGGTGCCTAGAGGCTTCTGAGTTTGTGATCTCTGTCCAAAACACTTTACCTTCCATCTCTGTGACTTCCATCTCTGTGACAAATGAATTCTACTCTCAGTGTTCCCATCCGACAAATGCATGTGACTAGCTCTATTTTACAGCATTGTTTCTTCGATTATATAACATCATATGTGAAGGGCCTTGTGCAGATTCTGGTGCCTATGATGCATAAGTAAACCCTGCACCCATTCCAAAATTTCAGTAAATATCGTGGAAGAATTAAGCTGCTGCAATTTTCATAGTGCTTAGCAACATTTTAACAATGACTCTGTTCTAATTGACTAGATTATCCATCAGATTTATATAGCTAAAAAATTAATTATAATAACAGTAGCCAACATTTATCAAGTGCATGTAGCATGCCAGATACTTTGTTTAAACACAGTAACATTTTTAAACGTTAAATCATGTGCCTGTTTTTATGTGTCTTATAAAAATATATATAATACATCCCCTCTATGATTTCCCTGATACTCTTGCATTGATAAAAACAGAGCAGAGTTGGGTAAGGAGGTAGATGAGATCACTGAGTTCATTTAAAGTCTACCTGTGTTAGTCCGTTTTCACACTGCTATAAAGAACTACCTGAGACTGGGTAATTTATAAAGAAAGGATGTTTAATTGACTCACAGTTCTACATGGCTGATGAGGCCTCAGGAAACTTACAATCATGGTGGAAGACAAAGGAGGAACAAGCACCTTCTTCACAAGGCAGCAGGAGAGAGAGCCAGGGGAGGGGTTAAGTGTCACACTTTTAAGCCATCAGATCTCATGAGAACTCATTAACATGAGGACAGCATGGAGGATACATGGGGATTGCAATTAGACATGAGATTTGGGTGAAGACATAGAGCCAAACCATATCACTACCTAAATAAAAAGTCACGTAAATAAATATGTGACAGATCTCCTCTTGGATATAACAAAACTATGATGATTATTATCTAATAAATAATCATTCCGAAATACCAATTTAGGAGGTTAATACCTAACCGGCTCCAATTCTTAGCCTCAACAAATGCTAGCACAAAGGGGTGTCTCATATCCAATACTTGTGCGCTAATGGCCAAGCTGTCATGGTTTCAGCTTCTCCCTTGTAAGCGTATTTCTCTTGTGGCCTTTCTTTGGTCAGTGCTGCTTTACAGTGAGAATGTTACCTGTTTCTTCCAGGAGACTGCACACCTGTTTCTGCCAGAAGACAGGTGGCTTTAGAAGGCAAATGGGTCTTGTTCCTATGACATTTTGTTAAACAATGAATCATGCAAAACAAAATCCTTTATGGCTCATGAAGCCAGGCTAATAAGGCAGATGTCCTCTAAACAGTTCCTTGGGGCCTAAAATGCAAATATTAATGTGCTGATGATCACTGAACCCTAGTTTTAGTAACTGGTTTTATCTTCATTATCTCCTATTATTCTCTGTGAAAAAAAAAAATCCATTCTCAGCTAATGATGGATAGAAATACAACTGATATCAAAGGTTTATTTGGCCTCATTATCAATAAATGGAATAAAATCTCTCTTAAGTGGTGATGATACTCCAGAAAGGGCAACAGATAATAAGACCATGGCAATAGAACATTCTGTGATGATTCCTTCACATGAAGGAATCATTGCTAATTGGTCATTGCTACCTATTATCTTAGGCATATTGGATATGTTTTCTTATAAATGTAACAACTCTAAGTCATTTACTTCAAGAGAAAATCTTTACTGGCAGTACACATGATTAAACTATGCAATAGGGCACCATTGTTCAGCTTAAACAATACTAAAGAATGTTATTCTGCCAAATGATCTAATTAAAAGGTATCCATGTTTCTACTCAATGACACTAAATCCAAAAACAAGTTTTGACTATGAGAATATCAACTTTTTGCCAATCTCATTCCTGATTATTTTCATTTTGCTTTTGTTTTCCCTCAATTTTCTAGTGTGTTCTTGAATTATGTTCTGGTAAAGCTATGATATTTATGTATGAATTACTTAATAACAATACTTCTAATCATAAATAACTTGTCCATATAATAAAAACACTAGTAGGAAAGAGTAATTGGAAGTAGCAATGGAAGGGTTAGACTCTGGCAATGATGTGTAAGTTTGCTGCCATCTATAGGCTGGCAATAAAGTTCAAGGCCAAAAGGAACCTTGACCAGATTTACCCACATTGTTAATATAAGAATCATATGTTTCCTGGTAATTACGAATTCTGGGATTTTCAGGAGAATGGGTAGTCAACATAATTTTGCTTAATTTCTCTCTATGTAATAGTTGAAATTTTTATGAAGATTTAGGGTGAAGACTTGGGTGGAATTTGCATGTTTAAAGTAATATTAGAATAGGCAATTCTTTTAACAAAATATATTTTCTTTCATTTGATGATAAGTAAGTTTTTTTTTTTTTTTAAGCAGGAATGGAAATGAAGTATTAGGACACATTTATGCTTTTCAATTGAGATACATTTGGAAGTGATACATAATTTACTATTTGCCATTTCATATTCTCTAGCCAGTAATGAAACTGTCTTCTTTACCTTTATATACCATTGTTTCTTCCTAAAAATCTGAGTCATGCCTAGTATCTACAACCCCTCAATAAGATGAATTTTTAAAACACTGTTTTGAAACCATGTACATGTATTTATTCACAGATTTTTCTTTTTGGCATAAATATCCAAGCCTCTGTGAATTCAGGTTTTGACAAGAGCGCTGACCTGTACGTGTTTTTGCAAAACATTCATCCTTTATCACTCTTCTGCCTCTGGACTTAAGAGCTGGTGTGGGGCCCTGTGCAGAGCTCCCCAGAGGCAATGCCTGCGGAAAAGAAGACCAACCTGGTTATGGCCCAGACAGCATTTCTTCAAATATTCAAAATGCAATGTACTTGGACACTGCGGTGCTACAGGTCTTGCCTAGGGGCTTGCTGAGGGGCCTAGCAGCCGTTGCCACCACAGGTGGCTTCCAAAGATATATCGGAGAAAGAACACAAATCAGTTGTTAACCATTCTGTTTCACTTCTGCTGTTAACACATGTCTGAAAGTCTCTCCCAGCCTTGTTTCCCTGCCCTGGATTGGAAATGCAGATGTTCAAGACTTATCTCCTTAGCTAGATTGTCAACCACTACTTAAGAATAGAGGCTTTGTGCCTCTCATAATCAGACCTGCAATGTTTTGCACTTACTAGAATCAATTAAGTAGTTACCAAATAACTGAAAAGATTAAGAAGCTAAAAACAATCCCAGCACTTTGGGAGGCCAAGACGGGCAGATCACGAGGTCAGGAGATGGAGACCATCCTAGCTAACACGGTGAAACTCCGTCTCTACTAAAAAAAATACAAAAAAACTAGCCGGGCGAGGTGGCGGGAGCCTGGAGTCCCGGGTACTCGGGAGGCTGAGGCAGGAGAATGGCGTAAACCTGGGAGGCGGAGCTTGCAGTGAGCGGAGATCGCGCCACTGCACTCCAGCCTGGGCGACAGAGCGAGACTCCGTCTCAAAAAAACAACAACAACAAAAAATGAAGCTAAAAACTACTGCTGTGAATTAAAATGTGAAACATGCAGGTTTAGCCCTGGTAAAGAACTAGAGATGAAGTCTCTCTGCCCATCTCCGCCAGCCTATGCAAAAGTTAAAACAAAACAAAACAAAAAAAACATTCGAATTCTTGCCAATTAAAAGGCTATGATCTGGTCGGGCGCGGTGGCTCACACCTGTAATCTCAGCACTTTGGGAGGCTGAGGCGGGTGGATCATGAGGTCAGGCATTTGAGATCAGCCTGGCCAACATAGTGAAACCTCGTCTCTACTAAAAACACAAAAAAATTAGCCAGGCGTGGTGGCAGGCGCCTATAATCCCAGCTACCCGGGAGGCTGGACCGCTTGATCCTGGGAGGCAGAGGTTGCAGTGAGACGAGATCACGTCACTGCACTCCAGCCCGGGTGACAGTGTGAGACTCTGTCTCAAAAAAAAAAAAAGGCTGTATCTGCCCAACCCTTCTCCTTTGCCTCTGAGTTTTTCCCCCAGGCTCTTAGACCTGTCCTATATCTATATAACTATAGTAATCATGACTGACATTAATTGAAAGTTTCTTTATGTTCCTAAAACTGTACTAGTTCTCAAAACACTAGAAGGAACATCTTAGAGTATGCTTTATTCCATCTAATTCAGTCTGCACATAACACACAGTATCAGCATTGACTGAATCCCATATTCAAGTTGTGCCTTTGACTCTGTGCCTCATTCGCACCTACATGATTCTGCTGTAGAAAGATCACTGGCCCAGAAGTCAGACGATATAAGCCTAGTCCCAGTTCTTCCAATTATGAAATGTGGAGTTAGTAAGACACTTAACTTCTCAGTTTCCCTGTATATATAAAAGTCCTAATGCTTTTTAAAAATATTCTTTGTTTTGCAGATTGTGTAATACTATTGAATAATTTATTTGAAAGCTCTTGACATTTTGATACAATAATTTCATGTTGATATGGCATTTGTACTTTATTAGTCTTATTTAATAATTACTATTATCATATATAGAGAGAATATTAGATTTGTTGGCTTGTTTGTTTTTAATCACTTATACCTTAAAACTTTTTAAAGAACAAAAAAAGGGTACAAATAAAGTAATCAAATGATTTCAATTTTTTAGGAAAATAGATCTATACTAAATGAAGTTAAAAGATTAAAGAGTAAAAAGAGATGTAAAATATCTTTTAAATTTACTCACCTGGTAAGAAAAAATAGAGAACAAAGAAATGAGTTACTGCAGTTAATTACTGAAAGGTTGAATTACAAAAAAAATATGCTGAGTTAATTTGGAAGTTGAAAGTTGTCTACTAACACAGAATGATGGAAATGACATTAATATTGGGTTTGAATTATTTGGATAATTTCTTCAATTTTTCATCTTATTTTGCCTTTAAAAATCACACCATACCCCATAAATAGGTACAACTATTATGTATCAATTAAAATCAAAATAAAACCTAAAAAAAAAAAAAAACCTCTTTGGATCATCAAGTGTTAGCTATTCAGTAACGACAGATAGGAAAAAAGATTTTTTTTAAATGTGTCAATGTATGTGAAGCAGTGTATGAACTATAAGCTCCTATGTAAATACATATAGATCGATAGTTATTGCTACCAGATTAATACTGGAAATCAATGGGGTGATGGGTGTTATAGGCAGATCACCCTCACAACATGATTACACTCACCTTCCCGGGGCTCTCTGACCACCCAGTTTCCAAGAGTCTTCCTTGATTGAATTAGCCCAGGTGTCAGTACTTTCTGCTTTTTTGGACCTCAGCTGTGTTGTCTTTAATAGTCCCTGATTTGTTTCAAATATTCCTGTTTTCTCTGACTTGCTTATTGAGGTCTTATTGAGGTCAAGGAGGTTTTTTTTTTTTTTGGCTTGATTTTTCCCTAAGAAACCACTTCTACTATACCACATATTCACCATACCTAATGAAGGACCATTGCAAAATAAAGATAAACATCTGAGAATAGCCTTACAAGGAATCTGTTTTCTATTATCAAATCTCTGCCTTGCACCACTTCAAAATCTTCTCACCCCACCTGTGACTCCAGCTATGTCTGCAGGAACTAGTTTCCTGCTGGTTTCCAAGGGATCCTCTTCTAGCAGGTACAGCCTTTTCCTGAGGTTGACGAAGTAGCTCTTCCTTCTTCCTGGGGTGGTGAGGAAGGGATCTTCTTGTCTTATACCTTAGCAGCTAAAGTGTGTGTATGTGTGTGTTTAGGGTGGAGTCAATGCCTGTGGGGTCATTTTTAATCAACGTGGTGAGAGCAAGTGGGTGTTTCCCCTTTCATTCTCATGGAACTATTTCAACTGTATTTCTTAAGCCTTTTCAGAAAGTCCAAGCAGCATTGGGCCTTAGTAACCCCTGGGTATAGCCTCATAGATAGATGACACCTTTCTTTCACCTTTATTCTTCTCTGTTTTACTCCACTGTCATCTATTTCTGTCCATTGGGATAATATTACCAACTAAACTACTGAAATATAAGCAACAATTTCAGGAAATCCTGGTTAAGAAACCATCTCTAAGACTTGAGCAATAATTTGGCATCTGAATGACTTGAACCTTAATGCAGTAAATTGACCTTTCTTTTTCTCTACGCCATGCCTTTAAATTCTAATGCTGAGTCTCTATTATATTATAGCATAAATATATGTTCATCAGGGAAATAAAGACAAGGTTTAAATACGTATAAACAGGCCGTCCACGGTGGCTCACTCCTGTAATCCCGGCACTTTGGGAGGCTGAGGCCAGGAATTTGTGACCAGCCTGGGTAATATAGTGAGACTTCATATCTACAAAAAAATAAAAGATTAGTTGGAGATGGTGGTGCGCGCCTAAAATCCCAGTTACTTGGAGGCTAAGGCAGGAGGATCACTTGAACCCAGGAGGCGGAGTTTGCAGTGAGCCGAGATTGTGCCACATTCCCTCCAGCCTGGGCAACACAGCAAGACTGTGTCTCAAAACAACCAACAAACCAAACAAGCAAACAAACAAAAAACAAACAAAAGACACATATAAACAGGTTAGGCACTGTTTTCCATCTGAGCTTGTGCTAAGTCATACAGTCACGAACCTAAAAATTCGCTGAGTTTAGACAATCAATCAAATGGCACCCCAGTTAAGTGACTCCTGACCCACTGAGATAGGATAAAATGATGGCATTTCACTTCTGTGGGAACGCAGCCTTCTTCCTGTAGCCTCTGCAGGAACTGGAAAAGTAAGCTATTAACTAAATAGATAACACATATTTTTGTATGTTTATTCCATTTTACCATATGATCTGTCTCCCAGAAAATAAAGACACTCAGTGCCTACTATGGAACAAACTTCATGAGGATTATGTTAGAATGAACCAAAACTCTTAGTTCAAGTACCCCATTCAAGTACCCTGTCTGTGCTGCTTCCTGAAGAGAGGTGCCCAACGTCCTCTGCAGTCTAAGAGCTGCTCCCCAATGTAAGTTATAATCATAACTAAAAAAATTAATAAAAATAATGACCAGAATTTATTGTGCCAACAGCTTAGAATTTAAAGAGTTAGGAAACAGTTAAGCCAGCTAGCATTCACTCCCTCTACTACCACCACCACCAATGAGAACATAAGACACTGCTTCCCAGAAACCATGAGCATTTCCCCAAAGTCACCAAGATGGGAAGTAGTGGGTCAGGATTTGAACCTGAGTATTTTTTATTTTAATGCACTAAATTCAACTGTATAGCAGACATCGTGTAAGAAGTGGGAAAATAATGTATTTCTTTAATACTCTTTATACTAATCTCTGGACAACTGAAAAGGAAACAAGAGAAAGCCTAAAAGGCATCTCACACAAAGCTAGTCAGTCTCCCAAACCATCAGATACCATATTTGCACCAACCCACCTTAAGTTTTTCAAGTCGTGGAAGTCAGGAATTGGATAAGCCCTCCTTGTAACTGAGTAATCAGTGGAGAACATGGATGGAGTTCTGTGGTGCCCTCTAATCACTGTTCCTTCTCTTGCATGGTGATACTTTATTTGCCAGAAAGTTTCTTCATCCCTTTCGGAGTAGAGTTCTGGTAGGACTGGCTCTGACTGGTTAGTAGGCCAGGCAGAGGCAGTCTCTTTGGATCATCCCAACCCAGGCTCCATTTGAAGCTTAGCTAGCCTCTGAAACTCCCATGCAGGCCCGCAGGCAGTGTCCTCGTCCCCAATGTGTTGTGTTGATAATTAGGAGGAAAGAGTGGACCGAGCTTGAGTCACAGTGTGTGGTCAACCCAGCCATATTTTAGACAAAAGTGTAAATAGCTCAGTAGCCAAAAAGCTAACAAATCTCTGCCTTCATAGTCACCCCAACTTTTGCTCTGATTATAAAGAAAAAATGTCATGTTTTATATCAGTTGTTTGCCAACTTTATATACTATACATAAGACACATCAATGATGTTTATTTAAAATGAAGTTTCTCAAGCCATATACTGAGTGACTTTTATTTATAACATCTAGAATAGAAATCCTAGAGATTTGCATATTAAAAATATGATTTTGAGCTGGGTGCAGGGGTGTGCCCTTGTAGTGCCAGCTATTTCAGCAGCTCAGGTGGGAGGATCACTTGAGACCAAGAGTTCCAGTTCTGCCTAAACAACATAGGAAAACCAATCGCTAAACAAATTTTAAAAAGGGCCGAGCATGGTGGTTCACGCTTGTAATCCCAGCACTTTGGAGGGCCAAGGTGGGCAGATCACAAGGTCAAGAGATCGAGACCATCCTGGCCAACATGGTGAAACCCCGTCTCTACTAAAAATACAAAAATTAGCTGGGCATGGTGGTGCGTGCCTGTAGTCCCAGCTACTTCAGAGGCTGAGGCAGGAGAATGTCTTCAACCTGGGAGGCGGAGATTGCAGTGAGCCAAGATTGTGCCACTCCAGCCTGGGCAACAAGGGCAAAACTCTGTCTCAAAAAAAAAAATAGATAGATAGAGAGATAGATAGATAGAGCGAGTTCCAGAAACAGTAAATATGGCACAAATGTTCATTAGAGGTGGCTGTGATAGCATTTGGCAATTATATCTTCTCTCTTTCTTACATGGCTAGCTAGTACAATGCTATTTACCCAGAAATTTAACAATATTCTCCTCAAGAAAGTATGTTAGAAAATTTTGTAACACACATAAAAGCAGCAGAGTCCAAATGCCAGAGAAATTATGAGTATATGATGAATTAAATGGTTAATGTCTTTTATGGGAGCTGAGAGAAGATTCAGATTGACGAGTTCTAGAATATTTTTCTGAAGTATTCATGGAAGAGCCCTGAGGGTGGTCAGCCACTTTTAAAATTCCAAGTGAATGTAGGTAGGGCTGCTCAATACTGCAGCAACTTATGGAAGGAATGAATTGAAAAACCTATAAAGTTTGTGGGAATTTTCTTGGAATATACCACAGATTTTCCCCTTAATCCCTTTCTGATCACTTCAGCTTTTATTCAGTGATTCAGGAAGGATGGCACACACACACACACACACACACACACACACACGCACACACACAGATATAGTGATGTGATCAATAGGACAGATGCTGGTAAGTAATTAATAGAGGTGCAAAAAGACTGGAAAATGGGCCGAGTTTTATGAAATGAGTGCAAATTCCTACTCTTGGGACCAAGAAATTTTACTGAAATTTGTGTGCCCTTTCTAAGTTATTTATTTTTATAAGAATTTTTAGCCAGTAAGGCTTTTACTTCTTAACAATGAATGGTTCATGAAAAGTAAAATTAACCATGTGTGCAGACTCTAATTTGTGAGCCTTGCCTTGGAACTAAAACCTTAATTAATTTAAATAATTTGTTACCCAAAAACATAAATCACTGGGTCCAAAACTGATTAAGCATTAGAAACCCACGTCTTAAAAATGACAGAGAAGAACAATGGTCATTCTTTGGTTTTGGCCATTCACCATGTGCAAGAAAACCTATTTGTCTCTTTTAAGTAGATAAATACATGTAATCATGACTCATATTTCCTAATATATTTATTATATTTTTGAACCAATTAATAATATATCACTATTAGGTTGAGTTATTATAGCTGCCATTTTTTAAAATGCACCAAAATTCCAGTGGGTTTAGCAAAATGGAGGTTTATTTCTCTCTTATGTAATACACTGTGTTCTTGGTTAATGGGAGCTGACTTCCAGGTGATACTTCACGTATGCCAGTTCTTTCCATTCTGTGCTTCTTTTCTCTGTTTTCTGGGACCTCAGTGTTCTTTGCATCCTCCTAGGAGAAGGACAAGCGATACGGTGGAGGCATACCTGGCTCAAAAATACTTGAGCCCAGAAATGATACTCGTTAAGCCCTTTCGTGTTCCATGGATAAGAACTCAGCACTTGGACTCACCTCAATGCAAGACAGGCTGGAAAACATTGTTAATAGCATGACCACTTTTCAGTGAAAGCTCTGAAACAGGAGCACAAATTTTAATGTGCAACTAACTGTCTCTGTCACAAATCTTAAGTTAATACTTCAGCCAAGATGGTACATTTTGATCCCAGTGATTCATATCCCATAAGAATAAAAACAAAAAACAGGAAGAAAATGTGAAAAACACAAATTCTAATCATTTTAGGACTGAAAAGCTATTTTCATCTGTGCAATAATTTGAATTTACACAGAGGGTCCTGTCCTTTCAGATGACAAGCAATTTCTTGCTTTCCCAAATACAACTTCTCTTGAATAATAAATAGATACTAGGGGTTAATAGTTGCATAAGAGCAGAGTACTTGGAAAAATTTGTTGTCATGATGTACATGAATTACAACAATGTAATTCGCATTATTAATAACTTTTATGGTATTTCCTTTTTAAACAGGTGAAATTTAAGAAAAGTTTAAAATAACCTCTAAAGTAACAGAAAACTAGGAGACTTTTATTAGTCATAGTCATATTTCTACCACTTGAGAAGAATTAGAAATAAAGAAAATTTCCCTGTTGTCAGCTTAGATGCACATTGATTTTAAATGAATTAAAATCTGCTTTTAAATTAACCCTGGGCAATGTCCTCAAACATGTATGTGGAATACATGTTCATGTTTTAGTAATTCTTTATGCATCAAATATTTTCTGTGCATATTTTGTGTGTCCTTTTGAATCAGGAAGGGAGAAATACAATAAATAGCAATGAATATAGTGTTCAGAACACTGAAAGTGTGTACAGTTTAATCCAGGTCATTGGGGGAAGTGCTACTAATTTCAGATGAATTAACTTAATAACATATTCCTATCTATGCTGATTCCTGAGTACTAAATTCCACTATTCCTCTCCTAACTTGTGACTCTAGACTGCTAGGGAAATTACAATTTTTACTACTTACCACACACACAAAAAAAAAATCCTAACAGTATATTAATGCTCCAAGACCGTGAAATTTCATTTCATTTCCCCATCCACATTTGACCTACATCTTCCTTCTCTACAGGATATTAAAATCCGTATTTTTTTTTTTTTTTTTTTTTTTTAATTCAAAGGCGCAGGAAGAAAGAATAGACTATAACCCTTGCTACACCTTTCTCATTTCCAGTTCTGCTATCTTTATTGTGTGGAGATGTTAGAGAAAACTTATGTGATAGAACACCAATCTCTGAACTTTGTAGAATACTAGCCCCTCACAATGGTAATAGGTAGAATATTTTTCAAAATAAGTTTTCTTTCCAAATGTTTAGGAAATAGTTTCAGCAAAGTTCAATAGTTTTGCTCCTCTCTCTCTCTCTCTCTCTCTCTCTCTCTCTCTCTCTCTCTCTCTCTCTCTCTCTCTCTCTCTCTTTTTTCCTTAGCAGCAACACTGGCAATTACCAATACGACTTCTGTGGAATATGTAGGGATTTCCCAAGCATATTTGTAATGGAACGCTTCTCCCAAGATCTCTTACAATAAAAATATTCCGCTCACTGTTCTCTGGAAATGGTAAATAAAATTCTCACACAGGCTCCCTTTAACTTGTAACCCCTAGCAGCTCCTTAAGACTTTTGTATTACCAAATATTAGTCCTATTTTTAACAGTAAGCTGTTCCTTACCCCACTCCCTTTTATCTATGGCTCCAATATTAATTTCACAACTTCTTTCATAAAAATCATTACACTAAAACAAACTTTGCCACACACAGGAAACAACTTGTGCTAGGGGAGGACAGCAGAAAACATGACCCCTTTTTCCCACTCAGCTTTGGGTTTCAATATGGATCCTTGTAGGACAAGAAATTATTCTTCTACAAGTACTTGCACAGGAGTAAGGCTATGGACTTCCCAGTTATTTCAGTCCATCAAATAATAGGAAAGAATGCACACACATTCCAAATACAAAATGGTCCTTCCAGGAACCTTTGATTTTTAACATGTTAGATAATTTTGGACTTACAGGAGAGTTTCAAAAATAGTGTAGGGAATTCCTGTTATCCTTCACTCAGCTGGCTCCCTTTAGGTAAACATCTTATAGAACCATAAAATTTTTATCAAAACGAAGAAATTAACTTGGGACAATACTATTAACTAATGTACAGAGCTCGTTTGGATTCCACTGATTTTTTTCACGAATATCCTTATTCTCTTCTCAGAGAACATTCCAATCATTCCATTCCTGACATTGTAGATAGTCGTTGTGTCCACTGTAATCTGTGACAGGTCCTCAGGCTGTCCTTGTCTTTCATAACCCATACACTTTGGAGAGAACTGATTGGTCATTTTGTAAAATTCCTCTCAATTTGAGTTTTTCTGGTATTTTCTCATTATTTGATTGAGGATGCAGTATTGATATGTATTATCAATTTTGTTAAACTTGATTACCTGGTTAAAATGGTCTCTGATATGATTCTTCACTGTAAATTTACTCACTGTCCTTTGTAATTATGAAATATTTTGAGGAAGGTACCTGGATACTATGCAAATATTCCTGTTTCTATTTAAATTTTTGCCCACTCATTTTAGCATCCATTAGTGGTTCTTGTCTATGGAAATGATGACTGTGGTATTCTAATGGTGATTTTCTAATTCCTTAAATCCTTCTGTAGTTATTAATTGAAATTCTCCTTTAAGAAAGAGTTCTTACTTCTCCATTTATTTATTTAGTTACTCATTTGTATCAATATTAAATCATGCCTATTTAATTCTTTGTGTTATAATCCAATATAGTTATTTATTGTGTTGCTAAGGTTGTTCCAAGCAGAAGCTTTTAATAAGCACCAATTAAAAATAACTTTGTCATCCTTTATAGAGTGGCTTAGAGTTTTGCATTTGTAATGCAGGAAGTACAGTGAAGTTGGTGGTAGGAATGGAAGTGATTTGTTCTGGAAGCCTTACTTCTGCTCTGGTTGAATTGTGTGCATACTGGAGACAGAACTGTATGCTTATTAGTATTGTGTTCTCCTGTGCTCTCTCCTTCCCCTGCTGATCTATAGAGCCAAATGAGCCAAACTCCAGCAAAAGTTATTCTCAACACTTGCTGCCCTATGTGCATAATGAGCACGTGGCTTAGACCTTGATAATTGTTGAATGTTGGCGATCTAGTAGACTCATGCAAGGTTCTCATTTATGGAGGCAGAATTTGATCTTCTTTTTGTATGTGTGCTCTACCTGGCAAATTAAATGGGCATGATTATAAGGTCAAATAAATAGTCTCTACGTGGTCATTCCAAATGCCTTCTCCCGCTCATCAAAGAGAAGTGGAGTCCCATTTAAACCAGAATGACTTTTCCTTGGCCAATGAATAATGATGTACCCCAAAACATGCATTTCTATTTAATGTTAGAGCTGAGAATCATCAATGCAATCACAAACTTAGCTAAGGCCACTTGAAACAGCCTTTTGAGAAGGAATATGTTTGAGTATTGATTTAAGTCCAGGTAATAAGAATCAATTTACCTTTTTTATTTTCATTATTTATAGGTTTCATATAATGATTCATCCCTTTAGATAGAATAAATATGAAAAAGCTACTTCTCTGGAACTCTGAGTCATTTTATCAAGGGAGCATTTTGACCAGTGGTGCTTTACTGTATTGGGGCAGGAGCACCCCATATGATAGACTCTGTTCTTAAGTCTTGACATGTGTGAACTCATATAATCCGCTAACAATCCTATGATGCATGCACCATTATTATACCCATTTTACAGATGAGGAAACAGAGATGGAAAAGTTAAGCCAATTACCCATGGTCACATAGCCATGGGTAGTTGGCATAGCTTTGAACTCAGGGTTCTGACATCTTAATCATTGACCACATAATAAATCTCAGCTGTAAATTTTACCATCTATGCAACTTTGGGCAAATTTCTCACTGCACCTGTTTTATAATTTGTGAAATGTACAGGATAATGTCCATTTTTCAGGGTTGTGTCCTAGAAATTGGAGATGATTCATGTAAAGGGATTACTTCAGTAATGTTAGTAACACATTTTAGGTACTCAATAAATAGTACATTTTTTTTTCTGATTCTGCTCTCTTAACCACTAACATATCCCTTAATCATCAGTACATATATTTATATTTTACATATACATATATTTTATGTATTTTTCCCCACTAGCATGTTCTTTATTTTATTGGTCTCTCCTTTTTCCCACCACAGCCCTCATTTATTAAGCTTATTAATAATAACTGTTATTATAATAAGGAAAGAAGAAAGAAAGAGAGAAGATGATTTAGCACTTCCTAAGTGTCTGTTCTAAGTGAAAATTTCATCTCTATAGAATCCCAAAGGGTTAGATACTATTATTAGTTTCAATTTACATAAAAGATGACTGAGACACAAAACAGCAAAGTAATCTGTGAACTACCACACACTAGCTAGTAAGCAGCAGAACTGGGCTTTGAGATAGGAAGTGTGGTTTCAGAGAATTGCCTCTCTGGCCAATATGGGTTATAGGTTATAACAAGGTCTTATTCAGTGACACTCCTCTTTGTCAATTTAAAGTCCAATGAATGTACTCGTTCATTCTTTCATTTACTATGTATTGAGATTTTGCCCTGGGTTGGGCCTGTGCCAAATGCTGGGAAGGGATTGGGGAAAGAATAAGAAATAGAGCAAGATAAGGGCTTGGTCTTTAAGGAGAGAGACTAACAATTTGAAAACTTGTCCCAACTGCTGCTGCTAAATAACTGCTTTGAGAATGACGGAAAGAAGCAACTTACCATGGCTCAGGAAATGAGTGGGGTTTCATGGAGGAGGTAAGATGTCTTCCAAGCATTTAAAGCTGAACAGAGAAGAATCCAGCATGTTGCTAGTATTAGCAACCACTCGCTCAAAGCACCAAATATCATGGTGTGAAAAAGAAAAACAAAAGAAGAACAACAACAAAAAAAACACTGTGAGAGGTTGGAAGTGGCTGGCGTTGAAAGCACCTGATGACAGGAGGTGATGGAAGTGAGAAGGAAGAACAAAAGGAAATAATGCTAGAGAAGCAGAGAGGTTTCAGCAGATCATGAAATGTCATGTATCAGAATTTGGATTATTTTCCTTTGTGAATGGGAACCACTGCTAGTATAAGAAGAAATAGACATAGGTCTGGACTGGGTATCATGTTTTGTCTGTAGCTTGGCTGTAAACAAGCTCTGTGGAGCGATTTTTTTAGATGTTAGTTACCTGTCTGCAAAGTAAAGACGTAGGCTCATATTATTTCTAGGATCCCTTCCAGCTCTAAAACCATATCTATTTCCATAATTATCCCACTTGTGGCCTTTGTATAGGAAGTGGTCTGAAACACACAGGGAAATAAAATGCACCACTAGATCCCAGCCTAAGAGGCCAGGAACTTTCGGAGGTAATTGGTAGCATCCGTCACAGACCATCAACATTTATTGCTCCAGAGGTTGGGATTCTGCTGCTGTTGCTGCACAGACTTGTACACCTCGGTGCTGCCCAAGATTTATCCCTTGCAGTTCTGCAAATTGTTATCCTAATGCCTATAGGGATCAAGTTTCATAACTGTAAGCCACTCTATCAGAGGACTATTTGGCCCAAGGTATCTTAATTCTTAAAGCAAGATATTTTATTTAGATTTCAAGGTTCTCATGGGAAGTGGGAGGCTCAGCATTTAGATGCCTAACACAGTTTTAAAAACTGGGGAGGAAAAGAAAAGCTGCCATGCTATTTATGCATGTGATTGTATGTGTGTGTGTGTGTGTGTGTGTGTGTGTATTAGTAGCTATGGTATATACATTCATTCCTTTTCTGAAATACCCTTATGTAATATGTAGGATGACCAAATATTTGTTTTTTATTCAGCAAATATTCAATGGGGTATTTTAGAGAATACTCACGATTACACACACACACACACACACACACACACACACACACACAGGTCCAGGGCCAGATATAAAGCTTCCTCTTTTCCAGGGAAAATAATTTAGCTGAAATGCATCCCATACTTGTACCTGCCATGCGGATTCTTTTTTCTCCAAGGTCGTGTATGAGTAGGCATCTGCAAAATCAAAATGCCTGTGAGACTTTCTCCACTTCCTTTGCTTTCTGTTCTTTTAGAGGGAAAAAAATCTGCCAGAAAGTGAGAAAATATTAGAGAATGCCAAGAAAAATGTCTTCCTGTTCAATTCCCATGAATTTGAGAGCAATCATTTAAGAAGGTCTCTCTCCTTGGGACACCAGATTCTCAGAGGAAAGGTCCAAGGTGAGCTTATATGTGCAGTCAGTTCAGAACATCCAGGCCCCAGCATCCTGGACAGCCTGGCGTAGTAGTTCGAATCACCTCTTTGGGGAAAGTGCGAGGAGGCTGATATCGCATCTCCGATTTCACTCATAAAGCACATTAGAATCATTTCTTGTTATTCGACTGTTTCCAGTACTTGTGTCTTCTTTTTTAAATTTCCTAGTATTTTTTTTTCCTTCTAGTCCTATGTAAGACTTCCTGCCCTGTAAGTAAGTGATGGTGACCTAAATCCACAAAGTTTTACAGCCATCCTATTTGCTTTCTTTATTCCTTATTATTTATTTCTTTATTCTTTATTATACAGTATAGAGTACCATATTCTGAAGTCCATTCCTTTTATATCTTATTTATTCAATTTATTCACCTGCTCTCACTTCCTGAGCTCTCTTTGAAGGTGACAGGTGCTGCATAAATTCATTACTAAGGTTCCCAATTATTTTAATTGTGTGGCTGAAAGGCTAATATGAACCCTCAAGCTTACTTTCTGCTGGCTACTGAACAAAAGAAAGCAAGCTTTTTGTTTGTTTTGCTTCATTATGGTCTTGCTCTTCTCCAGTAAGTTTTGATAAAAGGAAGGTATAATAGCAACAAAATACCAAACTCTCTCCAAAAGCATTCTTGCACGAATGACATAGATATAATGCCAGAACTATGTTCTTGCTTGAATATTTACTTTGTTTCCTGAACAGCATGGAATGCCTAGTGAACATCTACTCATATTTTAAGTCCAAACTCAAGGCCTTCCTCTTTCATGACATCTCCAGAGCATCCTGCTCCTTTGTTCTAGGAGGCCTCAGCACTTTGTATGCACCGCACTGATTGTGGTTTGCACCTTGTGGTCATTAGATGCTTGCTTGTCTCCTTCCCAGACCGCTATGACTTTCTCAAGTGCAAGGATTATGTGTTATGACAATTTCTGTCCAAAATATAAAGTGTGTCATTTGACCACCTAGAAAGTACTCAAAAGAGACTGATACACTGAGTGAATAAAGAAATGTGGGAATAGCTGGATCCGTGATCAATAGGAAGCAATTTGAATTTTTCCAGTCCTGAAGAAGAAATTTAGCCATATTCAGTTTCATTACTTCTCCCTAGTATTTCCATCTTCTTTCAAAAGCAGGTAGTGATGAATCCCAAAAACTATGATTTTCATTTTCCCCTCCAGCTTCCAGTCTAGTAAAGAGCCCTGTCATACTATGCCTGTCCTTGGAATATTGATCAATAGGGAATTTGATCATCACTCATTCCATTTTATTTCTTTTGTAGCATCTATCTGCTCATCTAAATCAGGACTTTGCTCCTGGGCAATTTTAGAAATGAGGACAAAATATATTGCTTAAATCTAGCTCTGGAATTTATTCTTTTCTTTCTGGCAGGAACTCATTTTCAGTAGACATAGGCCTTTGTGTTTGGCTGAAGGACACATGCAGCTATTTCTGAAAACTAGAGGGGTGGATAAACAGGAAAAGAGCAGCAGCCAAAGGGACTGCACAGGGAGAAAGAGCCTGGGACCATCTATTGCACCCTCTTCCTTCAAATGCCTGATTAGACACTAGCCACAGTCTCCAACACTATTTTTATTTTATTTTATTTATTTATTTTTTAAAGACAGAATCTCGCTCTGTTGCCCAGGCTGGAATGCAATGGCCCGATCTGGGCTCACTACAACCTCTTTCTCCCTTTGGTAGAGACAGACTTTCACCATATTGCCCAGGCTGGTCTTGAACTCTTGAGCTCAAGTGATCCATCCACTTTAGCCTCCCAAAGTGCTAGAGTTACAGGCATGAGCCATTGCACCTGGCCAGTCAATACTATTTTGTTTTCCATGTCAGAGCCTAAGAATCGCCTCAGAGCTTCCTGGCGTGAACATTGCAGGGCTCTTCTCTCCAATTGCTATCTACACTTTGAATTAGCACCCAGGTCATTCTAATGCAGGTATTTTCCATTCTTACTTAGAGCAACCCCATTCTTTAATGTGCCAAGAGTAAAATCATCAGCTGTTTTTGGCCTCAGTCTCTCCATTTCAATCCTTCAACCACTTTCCTCTGGCCAAACATCTTGAAAACTTACTGCCCTTTTATTCTTCCTTCACCTTCACCTTTCAAAGTCTTTTTGGTTCTTATTCTTCATTCTCAGACCCTTGACATATGTTCTACTTTGGTCTGAGATTCTGCAAGAAATCATGTAACTCTTCATGTCATCATTACAGAAGTATGGTTGCTAACTTCTACAAAATCTCAATTTGGGGGAGCTTTTTTTTAAATAAAAAGGTTTGTTTTTTCCCCATCTTTTCATTGGTGGAACCTCCAGATATCCACAGATTTTCTCAGTTTTCTACTGTTTCCTTTCGCAGAACTTGAACTTGACCCCCATTAGTTTCAAGAACACAGATGAGTTCAAGATTAAATCTTCGCATTTCCCCTTTCCTCCCAACACCAAAGAAATTCATCTGGCAAACATTGACTACTTCCTCCTCCTCATACATAAGCATTTATACATAAGCTAATAAAAAGTATCTAAGAAAGAAAAGTCTCTAAGTTGTCTTTCTCTTAAAAACTGACTTCATGATCTAAAAGTTGAATAACATCACCTTAGAAACTTGCTCTACAAATTTTACCTTTTTTCTGTGCTTGAACTTTTCTATTTCTGCTTGTTTTTTTTTCTGTGACTCTTACAAATATGTTCATCTACCCTTAAAAAAAAGAAAATATTTTTTCTGCTGACTCATCAAACTGTACCTCCATTGATTTTCCTTACTTCAAACGCAGTTTTTTTAAGTGAAATATTATTGCTCTTTTCAAATCTTCTGTCATTCATTCCTCAGTCTCTGCCTGACTCTCTCAGTCACTAAAATAAAACTCATTCATTGAAACCACCAATGATAACTGAAACATTAGATGTCAGCCTCATTGAAAAACTTATACTATTTGAACATAGAAATATAAAACTTATGTAGCTTGAAACATTCACCTTTATGTTTTTTATGAAAAGATTGACCCTCCTCTCTCCTCTTTGGCCATTTTCTTTCATGTGTCAGAGATCGCTAGAACTCCGTAATATCTAAATGCACCTCTTCTTCCTGGGCACACAAGTAGGCCACAACTGTCAGCCTCCCTGTAATTCCACGTGGCCGCAGGACTGAGTTCTGGAATGAAAATGTGAGTGTAAGTTATGTGATCCATTTTATAGACCTAGTATATAAAAACCTCCCCGATATAATTCTTACTATTTTCTCTATTGAATATTGAAATGGAGAGGTCATCAGAGACCTTCAGGAAATGATACCCCAAGATGAAAAGAAGTGCCCTTGAATATCTGTGTCAAGCATAGTCTTCCTGTTGGCCTGCACTGGATGGTATCATGAGCAGCTCTTCCTCCAGATGTTCTCAGAAGATCACTGCCATGTCTCATGCTACCCTAGTGCTTAGTGATCCAACAGGTTTTTTGAAACACCATAAACTTTATGGTTTAGAGGCTCAAACAATGCATTAGGAGTCTCAGAGAGGTCGTAAATTTATTTTTTTTTAAAGATAAATTTGTCTCACCCCTTGTATTAGTCAAGGGTTCTCTAGAAGGACAGAACATATATATATGAATTTATTAAGTATTAACTCACATGATCACAAGGTTTCACAATAGGCCGTCTTCAGGCTGAGGACTAAGGAGACCCAGTCCAAGTTCCAAAACTGAAGTTCCAAACTTGGAGTTGGATATTTGAAGGCAGGTAGCATTCAGCATGGGAGAAAGATATAGGCTGGGAGACTAGGCCAGTCTCTCTTTTCACATTTTTCTGTATGCTTATATTCTAGCCACACTGGCAGCTGATTAGATGGTGCCCACTCAGATTAAGAGTGGGTCTGCCTTTCCCAGCCCACTGACTCAAATGTTAATCTCCTATGGCAGTACCCTCCCAGACACACGCAGGATCAATACTTCGTACCCTTCAATCCAATCAAGTTGACACTCAGTATTAACCATCACACCCCTATTTTCCAAATTTATTTGAATATGAAATACAACCATCACGTAATACCCACTAATACCTAGTCCTTACTATGGAAAGTGATAATCTAAAGTTAAAATAAGCTTCTTACCATTCCCTGAAACTGAACTTTTCCTCACCACTAGACCTGGACAGTGCTGCTTCTCTTCAAGCCTAGGGATCCTGGATCTGCCTCTTTATAGCTTTGTAACTCTGGATGAATTATTTAAACTATTTGAGTTTTATCCCTCATCTCTGAACATTGGAATAATAGTATCTGCTTGACTGGGTGATAGTGAAATTTAATAAGATAATGTTCTTCAAAGTAGCAAGCACATAGTCAACAATAAATATACTTGCATTTACTTTTATTTATTAGAAGCCAGTGTAGTGAGGATTAAATGAGACTGATAAGCATGGAGTAATCCTCTTAATGTCCTAAATACTTTTTTAAAAGTGTTTCCTTGTTGGTGGAGTGTCCTCCTATAGCCAAATGTACTAATAGTCACATTCACCTCCTATAAAACCTCAGTTTAAACAAATATAAAACCAATCATGAAACCTTGGAGTAAACCCTTCGGTGCATCTGCGTTTTTCTCCTAATGTAATGAAATCAGTCAACATGGCTAACAAGGCCATTTGCAATAAGCCAGGAGGGTTAGAGGTGTGCTGAAAATCTGATTCTCTCTACTCTCATAGCCTGAGGTGGCCGAAATACCCAGACTGGTGCCTTCAGCTACAAACAGACTCTTTTATTTTCTCCAGGATGGCATAAAATTGTTATAATTTTCTGTGAATTCCATCAACCATTCTGTGGGTTTTCAAATCCCGGGTCTTTGAGCTTTTTGCTCCCTCTGTCTGAAAATAGCTTTTCCTTTAGTAATTCTCCAGTGGATGCCTAACCTCTACTCAGCCATCACGTCTCATCATTGCCACTGTTTCTTTTGGTAGGCCTTCCCTGAGGCCCCTGTGCAACATCTCCAGGCAGCATTAGGTGCCTCTGGGCTAGTTCCACAGCTGGGATCTTAGACCTGGGCTTTCTGCCTCAGTTTCTCCTGAGGAACAGCTTATTCAGCTGTTAATAAGAAAATGAGTGTGAGAAAGAAACTGTCCCCCTACACCTGGACACTTCAGAGTGATAAAGGGCAAAGAATTCAGCAGTTAGAAATAATTGAGCAGTTAGGAGAAAGAATTCTTTGGAGAGAATTGGTGATATTTTATGAGCCCCTCCCCTTTGTGGCAAGGGGGAGCCTTGCTACTTTACAACCCTAAGGGGTGTGTGTGTGTGTGTGTGTGTGTGTGTGATTGTGTATGTGTGAACACTCATACAGGTGGTGGTCGGGATGGGGAGAAGGAGAAATTTCAAAAGGAAGACTAGAAAAGCTCCAAAATCTGTTTCCTGTGTTGAGGAGACACAGATGTCATAGGGTGGGTTTATAAGAAAGCTAAACCTCATTGTGGACCCAGACCTGACTCCCACTTGGAAACTCAAGGAAACCTGAATTCACAGGCTGGGCGGCCAATCCAGGAGAGTGCTGTGGTCCTGGGGTTCCTGACCTCAGGGACTCTGTTGTGGGAGAAGTGTGAAAGTATTTCTTGTTCACTGGAAATTTTTTGAGGGCTTAGCTCCTGAGGGACCCAGAATGGAATCTTTTTCCATCTTGTCCATAGACTGCTTGAGGAGGCAGCCAAAAGCAGAAAGGAGGCATGCCACACAAGGGTAGGACTGAAAAAGGAGCTGCTGTGGAGAAGGCCTTACCACAGATCCCACAGAGTTATGAATCTGCAGGGCCCAGAGACAGTGAAGCATGACCAGGTAGGCTGGATACCCTTACTTCTCTGCTGCCCCCTCATTACAAACACACACTTAGAGGAGAAAAACAGCAATTCACAAGGAATGCAAGAGGTGAGCGGGAAAAGAAGTAGAAGATGACATCTGTGGCCCTTGATTAAGACTGAATCTGTTCTGAACTGGGGAAAGAAATACTAAACCCTTCGTGAAGTACAAGCTTTAATTCTTACCCTCAACTGGGCAGTCTAACTACTACTGCTTTGAGACTCTGTGACTTACGGTATCAACACCATGGAAGAGTAATGGGATCTGCTGGAGTTTTACTCTGGAGCAGGGAAAGGTTACTTCCACCAAAAACCTGAATAAAATTTTAGAGAAATTGGGAGACAGATAAAGAAATGGCTCTTGATCACAATTGATGTACTATCACACATTTATTTAAAGAATGAGACAGTTGTCATATAGACTAATTTCTGTAACACTGTACTACTAGTCAACGTGAGTTGAGCATCTGCTATTTGCAAGTACTGTATTAAGTGCCAGCAAGAATACAAAGAATGGTATATTAACCTTACCCTCCACTAGTGTTAATGATATTACAGAGGTGATAAAATAGTTAAGTAAAAAGTGTCATAAGGAATGATTCTTTCTCTCCAGTCTCTAACCTCTTTGAGGGTCAGAAACATGTGTTTCTCCAGCTCCAAAATGGGACACTGACTGGGAATATAAAATAAGCAGTCAAGGAATATTTGAAAAATGAATGAATAACTGTTATGTCATACAAGAGATTTTAAGATTGTTTAAAATATAAGGCAGTCGACATCCTGGAATTATAGTGCAGTTCCCTAAAAACAGATGTTTGGTTTCAATGACATGTGATTTTCATTTCTAACTTGTAGATAATGGACCAAAGGAACCTTGGGATTTTGCATGATAAAAGCTCCTATTAAAAGCCATTTACACAAAATTGGCCTTTTAAAAAAGACATTTAAAAAAAAAAGTCCTAAAATATTATATTATCTTTCTAGTTTTGCTTTTTAATGAAAAAGGGGTGATTATGAAATGCTTTCCATTAGGGAATTACCATTTATCTTATCATAATGTTTACTCTCTTTTCATGAGTCTTACTTTTTTTTTAGTGCTGAAGAACGAACTCAGAAACTCAACTGCATGAAAATAACGGTTGATTTTTACATCCAGATGAGGGTATATTTTCTCTATGATTCTGATGATTTTTCTAGTTAGAAAGAATATTAATATCAAGGGGCTTGGTGGAGTTGATTGTTTAATGATGCTGTGGACTAGATAAGACCTGATAGAAATTTGGCCCCACACATGTTCTTACTCCTTTTCAAGCACATCACTACAGGTCCTAAAATTTAACTCAATTTTCCATCTCAGAAGAGGCTCTGGGAAGAGAACTCATTGTGGGCGTGGGGGATGGGGGAAGTGGGGGACGGGGTAATGAAAAAAAAATGGATCCAGTAAAGAGCAAAAGAAAAACAATCCTCCCCAAACACCTCTATGCAAGACAGAGTGAAGAATGTGAGCTGTGGCCTGACTGCTACTCTAAGGAAAGGGGAAATGTCTGAAAATAAACACACCCATTTAGATGCAGCTGGAAAAACGAAGTCAGGTTTAGAAGGCCTGACTCCAAAGAAAATAGATTTTTAAAACTTCTCTGGGGGATGTCTCTCGTCTGCACTCAGCACTAAGCTATGTCTCTCATCCATCTGCCTTTCTCCCAATTAACAGATGCTGGGCACAGGGTAGCAGGAAAATAAAATGTCCCCTTCTTCCTCCAGAGAACTGAGGTGGCATGGACTTCAGATCCTGGCTGACCCAGGCCCCAGTCAACAGTTACTTTCTAGTACAATAAAGGATTTATCCAGTAGAGGAAGGCTTTCTCATTAAGCAAGAATGCATTCTCAATTGGCCAGTGCTTCTCTGCTGATGACAGATTTAGAGATGTGTTAATGTATTATGGCAATTCTAAGGTGTAATTATCTTTTAAAAATATATTTTTGGTTATGAAAGATGCACATACATAATAATACAAAGAGTTATTAGAGACTTTTTATGTTCTCTGCATAGTTCTAAGTACTCTTCATTAGCTTGTTTAGTTCTCAATACAACTCTGTGAAATGAAGACTATTATTTATCCATATTTTTTGGATAAGGGAATGGAGAGACAGAAGATTTAATATATGGCTAGGGTCATAAAGCTAGTAAGTGATAGAACTGGCATTTGAACCCAACCCAGGTATTCTGGCTCCAGAATCCATCTTTTTATTCTCTACATTTAATATATTAGTCATATAAATGTTGGACTTTTACACTTCATGACAAAGAGATTTAAAAAACTAATGGTCAACCATATAACTGACACATCCTACTTGATTGGTTTGGGGTGTGAATTAAATCACATATATTTTAATTACCAACTACCGTAACTCAACGCCCTTATCAGACCACAGAAAGACATCCTTCCTTTTTCTCTCCAAGTCAACTCCATTCCCTAAGGATGCATACTCACACAAATGAGTCTTGATCAAGGTTGCCTTTTGAGCTGAAATAAGGGTTCTGTCTGGAGACTCAGTGCTACTCAAATCCCCACCAGAAGCTGGTTATTTCAGAACAGAAGTTGTAGCTTATCCTCCTACCACTGTGAAAACACCTATATGCCAAACCAAAGGACTGTGGCCATTGACTAGGAGTTTATCATGGTGGTACCAGGTGATAACCTACTAGGAGCAACTGTGGCTAAAGTGGAAAGTATTCTGTCATTGTCATGAAAATCACTGGTGAAGCATGCTGGTGACCACTGCCATGTTGCTGTGCTTGTGCCTCTGCTGAAGTCACTGTGTCTCTCAGGGAGTGACTCAGCAACAAGGAAAAGAGTCTGTTCTTTGGTTATGCCACACTGAGTTCTTCCCATGCTTCTGTTCTTTTTATTATGACACTTTATTTAAAATTTATGTGCACTGACAGTAATGACAAAGTGTCTCCATAATACCAAATGGCTGGGTTAAGAGAATCAGCAATTCCCCATGATTATCAGGCCCGGATGTACAGCGTAGGTCAACAATTCAAGCTACTCGATCATTTGCTATTAAGTTATCTTATGAGAAAGAGCCATGGAGATTAGTGTCTTTTATTGCTCACTGAATTTACTTTAGGACTATTTCAATCTTGAGATCGGTTCTATTAATCATAAGGCTCAACCAGAAAAGGAATCGCACTCCAGACAGGCTTTTTCTCTCAAGAGGCTCCCTGACTCCCATGAAGTCGGCAATGTCTTTCCCAGTATCCTTGGATTCGAGGGAACAGGGTACATTTGTCAAAGTATATACATACCTTGTTTTGAGACTAATCTTCTCTAAGAGAACAGATAAATATTTTAGAGGACACTGATTAATTTTTAGCAAATAGGGTGGGTTTTGAGTTTTTGCTTTTTAGCTAATAGGTGTCAGCTCTTGTTAATGGCAGCAAATGCTTTAGGATATACTGTTCAGTGAAGAAAGAACCATGTGGCTACAACTTCCCTGAAAACTGAAGAGACAGACAGGAAGATAAAAGAAAATTACAGCTTCCTAGAAGCAGAAGCCCTGAGTAGTAGCCAATAGCTGTAAGAATAATTTAATCAATAACTGATGAATTACTAGATGTTCAGTATGACTAGTTTGAGACAAAAATTCTGAGGGGACAGAGTCCTAGTGCTGACCCCACACTTGAGAGTTTTACCTCCAGAAATCTTCCTATTAAATTCTCACTGTGAAGAAAATCTTGTTCTGCTTCTATCAAAAGGAGAGAAAAATAGTACCTTTGAAGTGCATCCAAAGCTCTCTGTTCTTGTTAACAAGGCCTTTCCTGCAAGGAAAACTATCAAAGCCTAACCAACATACATTGAAGGAAATACCCAACTCCAGGCCCATTTAGCCTTCCCTGTAGAAAAGAAAGATCCAACTCCAGCCTTCCCTAGTCTTCTACATGAGAGAAGGAAATTACCCAACTCAGTCCCGGAAAGACTGAAACCTGATCACAGAACTAAAGAATTCTGCTCTACCCTTAATACTTACAACCACCACAGTTACATAGAATTACAGCTAAAGAACTGCAAAACGCAGGTCCCATTTAAGAAGGCTTTAGGAAAACTCAAAAACAAAATGGGAGAGAAAAACAAGGACACTAGATATAATTTCAGCCTTTGAAACCACGGCTTACAGCAAACAGTATCCTAATTCCTAGCCACATAAATGTAAGACTCCACACTAAAGTGTGTATACCTAATCTCCATTTCAGGCTTAAGTTAAGAGTGTGCCCTTTCCTACTGCCCATCTGTAATAGGCCGAATAGTGCTCTCCCCAAATTCATGTCTACCACAGCCTCAAAAAAAAAAATGACATTATTTGGGAACAGTGCCTTTGCAGATCCAGTTAGTTAAGATGAAGTCACACTGGATTAGCATGGGCCCTAAATCCAATCACTGGTGTCTTTGTAAGAGGGAAAAGAGATTCAGATACAGAGACACACAGAGAAGGCCATATAAAGATAAAGGGAGAGACTGAAACGATGCATCTGTAAGCCAAGGAACACCAAAAATTGTTGGGAACCACCAGAGGTTAGGAAGAGGCAAAGAAGGGCTCTTTCTTAGCACCTTCAGTGTTGCCTACCTTGCCTGCAAAAATGATGCACTGACCCAGTTAGACCCTGTTCACTTTCTCCATAAGAGCAAGGCAAATTACCAGAAATGAAGGTTCACTGCAGCTAAGCAGTGATCTGAAAGATGTAGTTATTACCAAACTCATTCCTTTCAAGGGAGGAATCAACTGGAAGCATATCATTCCTTTATAGAAGTATAAGAAGTCATCGTCAATGAACACTAATTTTATCTTTATTTTGACTATGACACTCACTTATCCTTTTGTGTTTACTTTTAATGGCATTTGATTCAGTCAAACCAAGAAATTTGGGAACGTTTTTGAAAAGTAAGTCAATTCACAAGACAGTGCAGAAATCATTCTATAAGCGGATTCCTATAGGTTACCCGGCATAGTTGTAGGCGCTAAGCATTCAAAAGTGAAAAAAAGAAAAAAAAAAAAATGTGTTCTAATTGAATGAGTTTCCGTAAACAGATACTTCATTTTATCTTTACTAGACTACCCTCCAAATGCAGACTGCATGGGCAAGACATGATGAAGGCCTGGGTAGAAAGGCCCCATGTAGATTCAGAGGCTGGGGAAAGATAGTAGTTTTTTCTCCATGGCCTCATGAGCCTTTTTTCTCCACTAGTGTTCATGGGAATTCACATTTGGCTCACCAAGTGACTCTGTGCCCTCCACAGTCAATAGCGAGTGAAAGTATGATGTCTTTGGAGTTCAGCAACCCTAGACTTTACTCCTGGTTGACCATGGCACTATACTGTACATGTTAAAACTCGAGTTCTGTACATGACGGTCTGAATTTAAATTCTGGCTATGTCACCGCTGACTTTGAAACCTTGGGCAAGTCACCACTCTTACCAGTCACTCTTTTTTTTTTAAATCAGAAAATGAGAATAGTAATAGTGCCTTTCTCAGAGTTATTGGGAATATTAAGTGCACCTGCATGTCAAAGAAACTTGAGATAGTGTTTGGCCCATAGTGAACACTCAATAAAGGTAACATTACAAAGAAGGAGGAGGAGGAGGGGGAGAAGGAGAAGAAGGAAAATGCAAAGACTTTTTACAAGCTGAGTCATTAAAACAACTGGTTAAATTCATTCAGACTAGCTCCTTTAGCTGTAAAATTGGAGATAACACTATTTATCCCAAAACAATGTCTTTGATATACCATGAAACACATTGTGTGAAGCTTTCTAAAATTTGAAAAAAAAGGCTATTCCAATGAAAAATTGCTATTTTATAGTGTTTCTTTCCTCTACCATTGCAAGCCCCTTTTGACAATCATATACAACAGAATACTTGTAAGGCATGCCCAAGATTGCCAGGACTGCTGATTTTCCAAGAGAAAATGGAAATATTCGTCTTTGCACAATGCTCTCCCACCCCTAACTCCCAGTTTTAAATGTTTGTAATTATGTCAAATTGAAGAACAAACCTAACTCTCCTACCCCTAACTCCCAGTTTTAAATGTTTGTAATTATGTCAAATTGAAGAACAAACCTAACTCTCCCACCCCTAACTCCCAGTTTTAAATGTTGGTAATTATGTCAAATTGAAGAACAAGCAAATCAAGCTTTGGTACCCTAAATAAACGACGAGCTTCTGATATTCACCTCTACTCTACACAAGTGGGTGCTAGGCTCGTAATCAATTACACAGCAAGCAGTTAATTTATGTGTCATGCATGAAGAAGGAACAAATAGAGGGCAGATATAAGATTGCTGTTTCCTGTTCAAAGCATATAGAATATAACTTTGTATTCCTGCAGGCTAGTACATATAAACCCTGGGTGCATGGTAGTCACTAAATAAGTATTGATTGGAAGTATCATAAAATTCCATCCGGCAGGGCTCGGTGACTCACACCTGTAATTCCAGCACTTTGGGAGACCAAGGCAGGCAGATCACTTGAGGTCAGGCATTCGAGATCAGCCTGGCCAACATGACGAAACCCTGTCTCTACTAAAAATACAAAAATTAGCTGGGCGTGGTGGTACATGTCTGTAATCCCAGCTACTTGGAAGGCTGAGGCAGGAGAATCGCTTGAACCCAGAAAGCGGAGGTAGCAGTGGGCCGAGATCGTGCCACTGCACCCCAGCCTAGGTGACAAAGAGAGATTCCATCTCAAAAAAAAAAAAAAAATTAAATGGAAGTAATTTTAAAAAAATACTGATCACAACCTAAAAACAAACAAAATCAGAAACAAAAAACATTCCTGCACATAAAAAAGCCACCCACTGAAAATGTGGTTAAACAACGGTCTTGTTACCAAGAGAAAGTGTGTATGGGGGAAGG
>NW_012116265.1:6429407-6546487 GCF_000951035.1 Colobus angolensis palliatus | reverse complement strand
GCAGGAGAATCGCTTGAACCCAGAAAGCGGAGGTAGCAGTGGGCCGAGATCGTGCCACTGCACCCCAGCCTAGGTGACAAAGAGAGATTCCATCTAAAAAAAAAAAAAAATTCCATCTGTATAATATCAGAAATATCCAAAGTAATGATTATCAATAAACAGCACATAAGTGGCCTAGGAATAACTAAAATATTCTAAACACTTTTCTGACATCTCTTAGATTCTTCCTTCATTCATTCACTCAAAAAACATTCACTAGTCATCTACTCTTTGCCAGGTGATAAGCTGAAAGGTACTTCACTAGTTTGCTTTTAGCATGTACAAGGGCAACAAAGAAGCCAGCAGGTTGAAAAGGAGAGAGTTGGAAGAGATTCAACTGTATGGAGGCTTGCAGACTGCTGAAAGAACTTCCTTGTTTTCTCTAGATTATATGGGGAAGCCATTAGGTAGTTTTGATTGACCTGATTTAAGAGAAGCACATTAGCTCTTTTGTTGGGAATAGACCCTGGGGGCAAGTATGGAAGCCCAACACGCTGGTAAGATGGTTTTGCAGTAACGCACAGAGGTGATGATGGAAGTGTGGACCAAGGTGTTAGCAGTGGAGGTAGTGAGATGTTGATGGGTTTTGAATTTACTCTTCAAATATAGCCATCAGGATTTGCTGCTAAATTGAATGTGTGGAGTGAGAGAAGGAAGAAAGTGAACAAAAGAAGCCCCTAAGATTTTTAATCTGAGCAGTTGGAGAACTAGAGTTCCCACTCACTGAGATGGAAAAAGCTGCAAGACGAGCAAGTTTAAGGGGTGAAATCAGTTTAAATTTGATATGCCTATTAGTTATCCAAGCGGTGATGTCGAGTAGGCAGCTGGATATATGAGTCTGGAGTTCAAGGGAAAGGTCTGGGCTGCAGATATTAATTCGAGAGTTGTCATCATATAGATGGCATTTAGAGCCATGAAGCTGGATGACATCATTGGGCAGTAGATGTAAAGAGAAGTGGGAGGTCCAAACCCAGCCCTGTCTCCCCTCCTCCACCAAGTTGTTTCATGTTAATTTTTACGCTACATTTTAAGAGTGATAAATAAGCATTTTACACTTTGCAGTCTTTTGTGAGTCCAAAGAGAGTGTTTTAATGTTTTAAGATGTAAGCAATTTGGTGACACAGCGTTCTTTAGTCTAATGCAAATGTTACAAGATGAAGGCATATGGAGAAAAGATGAAAGCAAGTTTGCTTATTTTAGAATAAATTTATTTTCCTGTCTCCTTTGACGCACAAATGGAGAACTGGGAGTAATATTTTTCCTAACCATTCTTAATCTCTGAAACTATAAGCCATTAGCATTGTACTTGAATGTAAAGTGGATGCTTTCTGAATTATACTGGCCTTTTAAGAAGTAAGGAGAAAATAGTGGCAGTATTCCATGTCTTTACTTTTCCTGTCACAAAGGTATTTAGACTTGGATCTTGAATATGATAGCTTTCAGAAACAAAAATTAAATCTCACCATCAGTAAGTTAAAAGCTATGTCCTTGTTTTGTGTTAGTTTAAATCTAATTATTAACATAATAACAAGTTTGTCTGAATGAACTTGACTTCACCTAGTTTTAATCTCTCTGGATGACTATGGAGAAAATAATTAAATTTCTTATGGAAATTAGCAGTTTCTCATAACATACAAAGGGATGCCTTCTAATCTTTAACCCAGCGCATTTGGCCTTTTTCTAATTTTTATTTGTAATAAGAGTGAGTGATTTTAATTAATATTCACAAAGCAGTAAAAATTAGAAACATGAAATCAAAAATACAAAACTAGCTAAACTGTAGAAACTTTTCTAAGCACATTAAAAATTAAAAACATTTCTGAATTCTAAAATTTAGCATGGAAGATTTTATGTGATTTGATCAAGACTAACTGAGCAGTATCTCATTACTATATAATACCCAGAGCATGGAATGAGAAAGAGAAAAATCTATGGTGCTCTCCACTCCCCGTCAATTACTTCTGTGGAATAAATGTGACTCTCAATCCACTTGACAAACTCCCTAGACAGAAAATGGTATTGATCAGAAATGTTCCTTAAATCATGTATGGAGTTAAAATATACTACAGGAAGGTAATGAGAGAGGAGATAAAGAGCTAACGAGATGGAGTTTTTATGGGAACTGCAATGTGGATCATTTGAAATATGGTGACTAAGTCTACTTTGAAGTTAGAAATATATTAACTCCCAGTCCTAGGAATTCACAGGAACCAGAGTGTTTACACTAGGTGCACACACTATCCCTCATTTCCTTCTTAACCAGCTGCCGAGGAGGGGCTAGAAGTTGAAGTGTCAACAAAGCCATCTTTTCATTTCTTCAGCCTTTAGTAAGGGGAGAGCCGGGGTCATGGTTGGGATTTAAGCTTGTCAGTCTAAACACAACTCCCTAAATAAAAATAGTTGCTTTGTTTTTATTTCATTAACAGTTATGCCCCTGCTTTACTCACACTTAATCAAGGTCCTTTACACATTTAGGGATGGGGGAGGACTTAAAAGTTGCCTTCTCCCTTGTGATGTGCTCAGAATCCTCCATTAACATGGCCTGTGGATTTTCATGAACTGTTTTAAGTCAACTCTGGTGTGCTGGGGGCCTCCTGGTGCCTGTATTGACCAACACTCTGATTTGCAGCTTTAATGCAATTTCTGTGTGCACTGGAAGCTTATTTTTAGCACCTTCTTTTCAAAGATGAGGCAGTTTTAAAAATCTATATTCCACTAAGAATGCAATTTAAATCCTCTTCTGTGACATAAGAGTGTTTTTTGTTATTTTCCACTAACGTGATTACAGTGTAAAAATAATAACCCTTTTCTTAGGTCAGCTGTCTTCGTCAGTTAGGCCTGCTATACCAGAATAGGTAATGCTGGGTGACTTAAGCAACAGACATTTATTTCTCACAGTTGTAGAGGCTGGAAGGCCAAGATCAAGGCATCAGCAGATCTGGTATCTAGTAAGTGCTCTCTTCCTGGTTTCCAGACAACTGTCTTCTCATTGTGTCTTCATATGATGTATTAGTCAGGGTTCTCCATATACACAGATATTTGAAAGGGAGTTTATTAGGGGAATTGGCTCAGATGATTATAGAAGCTAAGAAGTCTCACAACAGGCTGTTTGCAACCTAGCGACCCTGGGATGCCAGTAGTATAGTTCAGTCCAAATTCAAAAGCTTCAGAACCAGGGAAGCTGATGGTGTAATTCTCAGTGAAAGTCCAAAACACTGGGAACCTAGGACCACTGATGTAAGTGCTGGAGCCCACAGGTCAGAGAGCCTAGAGTTCTGAGGGCCCAGGGCAGGAAAAAAAAAAAAAAAAACAGCAAGAGTGTCACAGCTCCAGGAGGGAGAGAGAAAATTGCCTTTCCCCTGCCTTTTTTGTTCTATTCCGCCCTCCAGCCCATTGGATGGTGCCTGACCACCTTTGAAAATGAATCTTTCGACGAGTTGATGGGTGCTGACGAGTTGATGGGTGCAGCACACTAACATGGCACAAGTATACGTATGTAACAAACCTGCACGTTATGTACATGTACCCTAGAACTTAAAGTATAATAATAATAAAAAATAAATAAATAAATAAAAAGAAAGTGAATCTTTTCCACCTGTTCAACTAAATAACAGGCCAGTCTCCTTTGTAAACACTCGCAAAGACACACCCAGAAATAATGCTTTACCAGTTCTCTAGGCATTCCTTAATCCAGTGAAGTTGATACTTAAAATTAACCATCACACATGGCCTAGAGAAAAATCATCTCTGTCATGTCTCTTCTCATAAGGACATAACCTCATTGATGAGGGCTCCACCCTCATGACCTAATTACCTCCCAGAGGCTCCACCTCCTAATACTCTCATGTTGAGGGTTAGGGTTTCAATATAGGAATTTTGCAAGGAAACATTCAGTTCCCAACAGCAGTCCATCTGCATATTTCCAGAAGGTCCCTTGGAGTAGTCAGACTGAAACTGCTTCATTTATTTGCAGTGTGAAAAGAGCACAGTCTTTGAAATGGGACAAATCTGGGTTCAAATCCCTCTTCTGTGGCAACCTTACTCAGCCTGTTATTTCATCTCCCTCACCTCCTCTGTGTCTTCTCTGTAATAAAGGACAAAGCAAATCTTTTGGGGAGAGTTATGGTGAGTACTCAAATTGATGACATGTATTAAGCAAGCTAACATAAGAGTTAGCATGTAATAGGTGCTCGGTGCACTTCAGTTATTTCACTTCTAGAATCCTGCTCTAATTCCTTAATATTATTTCTCATTGATCATATCCTATACATTATGCCCAGATACAAATATTTATTGAAACATGGCTAGGCCAATAATAGAGTTAGCCATGCAGAGGACTATGCAAAGCACTTTACGTGGATGATTTCTTTCATTGCTAACAAATCCTTCTCAAGAAGATACAAGTGCCTCACTTTCGGAATGTGAAACTGTGGCTATGAATGTTTAAATAACTTGCCAAATTGAGAAAGCTGGTGCTAGTAGGTATACCTTTGAGGATTGTCTAATGGAATACAGAATAACCCTGAAGATCAGTCCTGAACAGAGTTATACCCAGTACAGCACTAGAAGTTATACATTTGGGAGGCATGAAGTCCTGATCCTTGTAGTTCTGAAACCAGACACCAACCCCATGGTGTCTAACTTCTATTCACACTGGCAGTGTCTGCAATGAAGATGCAGTTGGACCCTGAATTTATAAAAATTAAGAGTAATTCCTAGCCCCAGCATTGAGACAGGTTTGTGTTATGACAAATTGTGAGGTGTGGCTAAATTAATGTATTTCTAATAACAGTAACCTTTCTGTTGCTTAACATTTAGTCACTCTAAAAAATGTAATAAATTTTAACAGCATCTTATTCAGTTGCACTCCCATATGCATTCCTCAACAGGATAAGAATGGGAGCAATCACAACTTTTCTATTTCTTCTAGACCCTCAATATTCACGGGCAATGTTTATAACACTAGTTATCACATGCAGAACACTGGTGTGGTCTGCAACTTACCACTAAAAAAAAAAAAAAAAAAAAATTAAGAGCTACGAATCTGTAGTGTAGTTGGAATTGAAGAATTTCTTCTTTTCTATTGATGCCCTGTCATGTCTAATGGGTTGTTCATACTTCCTGGGAAGAAATATAAGATCAAATTAAAAAATTAAGAGTCAGAGAATTCCTTCTAAGACCTCTGTGATCATTAATTTTGTTTGTTAACTTGACTGTACCTTGAGATGCCTAGGTATCTGATTAAACATTATTTCTAGAGGAGATTAGCATTTGACTGGAGGACCGAGTAAGGCAGATGGCCTTCGCCAATGTAGCTGGGCATCATCCAACCCATCGAGGAGCAATGGCCCGAACAGAACAAAAAGGCGGAAGAAGGTTGAATTACCTCTCTCTGCTTCCCTGATTGATCAGTCTTCTCTTGCCCTTGGACTGAAAATTACACCATGAAGAATATATATGTATTCCATTTCTCTAGATAACCCTACTGTTCCCTCAAAATATTATGATAAAACTGAGTATGAAAGCCACTGAAAGAAAATAAGAAAATAGATCCTCTTCATTTCTACTTAAATTATTGTATCAACATCCACGTCTTCCCCAACCCCCCAAAAATTCCTAGTGTTCTCTGTCAGAATGAATAAACTATCTATCCAACAATGACAAACTGAAGTGAAATTTCCACAGTGAATGTCTTTGGGAGGCTTCGAAGAATAGACAATATGTACTATGTATGTACTGGGTTGTGCTTTTTTTAAAATTTTTTCTCTAAGAATATGCCCTGAGGATGTCCTAGAGATAAACCTATCAGGTTATCGCCAAATAATGGTTTTTTTTTTGCATGTCACCAACTGTCTCATTCCTGCCCCCTGCAGCCCCATCCCTTGAGTGTTTGCCAGATTTCCTGCAGGCAAGCAAACACAGAGTAACCGGGTATCAAAACTGACATAAAGCGGATTCCATACATTTCAGGTTGGCTTTATGTTTGTTTGTTTTTTAAGTCATCATCACCTAGTTTTAAATAATAACATGACTTAAATGAGTCTAATGCTTGCATGATATTTGTAAACACAATTGTAAATATATGAGTAAACATATTTGCAAGCATTCAGAACTAGAATAAGGTTAAACCTTCAAGTCACCAAATGAGTAAGATCTCAAGTTGCTTAAAATACATAGCTGAAGTTTCTAAATATTCTTCTCTACAGAGTTCAAGTGACCAAAATTTCAAATCTCAGGGAAAGGCAGATGCATAATCACAGTGATGATTTTAATGAGGAAAATCATCAGCTGGTGAATTGACATAGGGAACATTTAACAAGATCAGACTTGCTCGACATTCTGCAACCTTTCCTAAATAAAATTATTATGCCATATCCAATTCATCTCTCATCCCTCACAGTTTTGAATATTTGAGACAGGATCACATTGTTTTCCTCCTGCCAAATCAGCTTCTGGATAGACATGTTCCAATTTGCATTTAGAGATAATTATCTGATTTTAAATGAAATGATAGCCTCAGATCCCTCGCCCTATACCGATGCCTGATTCGACCCCTAGAATTCACTCAAACTTTATGATATTTCTAGACAGTCTATTCTTCAAATGTGAAAGCATTGTCACCTTGAAATTATTCCAGATAATTTCACCTTGGGAGCTGAGCATTCATTCTCATTTTGTCTCAGTGGGTGCAGAGAAAAAATATTCAAAAATGCGGTTAGGGTATACTCAACTTTTGCTCACAGAATAAGAGTAAGCATTGAAATATGAGTCTGGTAGATGGAAAGGCAAAACACCCAAGGAGCAGGCCCCTGGATTTCCTAGATGACAGCCTTCCAGAGAAGATAGGATTCACTCTACACCAATGCTAGGTTCAGCGAACATACTACATACTCTTTAAGGATACTGAGTAGTTTTCCGCATTTAGGAAGCTTATGGTATTTTAAAAATTGTAGTAAAAAAAAAAACAAGGCCAGGCGCGGTGGCTCAAGCCTGTAATCCCAGCACTTTGGGAGGCCAAGACGAGCAGATCACGAGGTCAGGAGATCGAGACCATCCTGGCTAACATGGCGAAATCCCGTCTCTACTAAAAAATACAAAAAACTAGCCGGGCGAGGTGGTGGGCGCCTGTAATCCCAGCTACTCGGGAGGCTGAGGCAGGAGAATGGCGTGAACCCCGGAGGCGGAGCTTGCAGTGAGCTGAGATCTGGCCACTGCGCTCCAGCCTGGGCGACAGAGCGAGACTCCGTCTCAGAAAAAAAAAAAAAAAAAAACAACCAAGCACAGTGTATCACTGCAAGCAACCTTTTTTTGTGTCACAAATTTCAACTTTACTTCAATCAAAGATTTCCCTTCCTTCCTTCCTTCCTTCTTCTTTCTTTCTTTTACTCTTTCTCTCTCTCTCTTTCCCTTCCTTCCTTCCTTCCTTCCTTCCTTTCTTTGCTGTGTTCCTATGAAATCTTCAGTTTGTGTTCATAATGTGGCATCTATTTGGAGATCTAAATGACATCTCAAAAGACTAATCAAGAAAAAAATTAAAGTGATGGCTATTCCAGTTACCCTGATTCAGAATTTACATTGCACTCAATTGCACCCACATGGTATACAGTTATCAAAATATCACGTGCTCCAAAAGTATGTACAATTATATAATGATACAAAAAGACATTAATTCTGAGTTATTAAGTATTTGACATTATATTTAAATCTTAATTCTCCTCCACTTCCTTTCTCTTTTTCTCCTCTTTCTCCTCCTACTTAATTCATTTTTAATCTCTGTTGCTATAACACCACTGGGAGAGGCAATTAGGCAAAAGTGAAGCAGATAAACTTCAACTGAGTAATGTCACATCTGCAAGTATGACTGCTTTCCCCTGCCCTTTCTCATGTCCTCCTCCCCCATTTCTCCTCCTCCTCTATTTTGTTTAAGAATGGGAAGAGATGAGATAAAGAAGTGAGGGAAGATACATAAAGCAGTACCTATGGGTCTCAATACTTTCATTACCCACCAGTTATACAGGACAAGAGAATCAAATAAGAATGCAAACCAACAAAACATAAGCTTAAGAATCAAACAACAGGATATGTATTTATTTATTTATTCATTCTTTTTTTTTATTTTTTTGAGACAAGGTCTTGCTCTGTCATCCAGGCTGGAGTGCAGTGACGCTGTTATAACTCACTGCAGTCTCGACTGCCTGGGCTCAAGTGATGCTCCCAACTCACTCAGCCTCTCTAGTAGCTGAGACTGCAGGTGTGCACCAGCATACCCAGCTAATTTTATTATTTGTATTTTCTGTAGAGACAGAATCTCACTATGTTGCTAGGCTGGTCTAGAACTCCTGGGCTCAAGCAATTCTCCAGTCTTGAGCTCCAAAGTGTTGGGATTACAGGTGTGAGCCATGGTGCCCAAATGACAACTGGATATTTAAGTACTCTGTCTGTCATTTGCTGGGTAAGTCACATAAATACACTGAGCTTCAGTTACCCCATTTACAAAATTCAAAAATGCACCCATTTCTTCAGGTGTTTTTATGGAGATTAAATAATATAATAAATGAAGGGGTGGCCTGCCCCTCCACACTGTGGGTGTTTCTCGTTAGGTGGAACGAGAGACTTGAGAAAAGAAATAAGACACAGAAACAAAGTATAGAGAAAGAAAAGCAGGGCCCGGTGCTCAGCTTACAGAGGACCCACACCGGCACCCGTCTCTGAGTTCCCTTAGTATTTATTGATAATTATCTTTACCATCTTAAACATAAGGGAGTGGCTGGACAATAGGATCCTTTTAGGGAGGAAATCAGCAGTAAGACATAAGAACAAAAATCCCTGTAACATGAATAAGTTTAAAGGAAAATGCTGTGTCTTGAGATGCATATGCAAACATCTCCATAAACCTTTTAGCAGCATTGCGCCAGCAAGTCCCACCTTATTCCTAAAGGCGATTTTCTCCTTGCTCAGTAAACAAAGCATACAATCGGGTTTTACACAGAGATGTTCCATTGCCCAGGGATGGGCAGGAGACAAATGCTTTTCTCTTACTTGAGATTAAGAGAATGGTGATGACCTTTAACCAGCAAGCAGCCTTTAGGCACTTGTTTAACAAAGCACATCCTGCACAGCCCAAAATCCTTTTAACCTTAAGTCACCCCAGCACATGTCTCTTGCAAGGACAAGGTTGGGGGTAGGGTCACAGATTAACAGCATCTCAAATACAGAACCAAATGGAGTCTCTTATGTCTACTTCTTTCTATATAGACACAGTAACAGGCTGATCTCTCTTTTCCCCACAAATAAATGTAAAACTTTTTACTTATATTACAAAATAAAGTATACTCATTATAGTTCAAACATTTAAAGTTGCTGGTATATACTATAATTATTATCATCCATTAATATAGGAATAACTCCTTCCCAAACACACACACACATTTGTGTGTGTGTGTACAAAATGAAAGTGAGATTGGGGGTCCCAAGATTTATATGCCTTTCACATGTGACCCCTAAACTCACTAAGCCAAAGGGAAAAATCAAGCTGGGAACTGGGTTACACATATGTGCCTCCTATTTGGTTCCTGAATAAGATACCTACATAGACAGCTCTTCCTCCCTCCCTGCCTTCCTCTTCACTCTCTTCTTTACTGCCTCATGTCCCCTCAGTAATCCCTCCCTTTTCTTCTTTTCCCTCTCCCCTTTCTTCTTTTCCCTCTCCCCTTTCTTCTCTCCCCTCCTGCCTTTCTCCTCTCTTTGCTTCTCCTTTTTGTTCTCCACTTTCCCCACTTTTCTTACCCATGTTTAGTATTTTCTCTCTTACACCCTCTTAAAAAATAGATAGCTACAAAGATGAAAAGCTACATACCTCCCCGACAAGGAATTTCCTTGTGCGCTCCAAAATCTTTACCCTAAAGCAGTGCTGTTAAACTTCACCCTGGCAAGGCCAAATGTTAGCTTATCTTCACAGGTACAGGACAAAGGACAGAATTCAGTCACCACTCTACTCACCTGAGCCATTTGCATATCTGATTGCTTCCTCGGCTCTATTTTTTACACTGTCTTATGTAAAAGTGAAGATTATCTGAGCCAGATGAAGGCAAAAGTTACTATTTCCTCTACCCTACCTCTCACATGAAAATTGTGTATTCAGTGAAAGGCTGATGTAACCATTTGTCTCTCATCTACTGACAGGTTGTTAAAAATATTTCTTCCTTTTCTTCCAGTATCTGCCCTTTTCCCTTTACATACTGAAGCCCTCAAAATCATCTTTGGAGAAAGTCGTAGACCTGCCTCCCAGGCATGACGTCCTTAAGTTTTGCAAATAAACCTCCTGAAGGGCTTTGATTCTGTGTCCTCACCCAAATCTCATGTCAAAGTTGTAATCTTCAATGTTGGAGGAGGGTCCTGGTGGGAAGGCGTTGAATCATGGGGGCAGACTTCCCCTTCGCTGTTCTCATGGTAGAGTTCTCAAGTATGTAGCACCTTCCCCTCGCTCCCTCTCTCTCCTGCTCTGGCCATGTGAAGATGAGCCTGCTTTCCCCTTGCCGTGATTGTAAGTGTCCTGAGGCCTCCCCAGTCATGTGGAACTCTGAGTCAATTAAACCTCTGTTGTTTATAATCGCCCAGTTTCAAGTATGTCTTTATAGCAATATGAAAACAGATTAATACACCACCTAAAGTGATTGAGACTTTCCTCAGGGATTTACATATTTGCATATTTTATATATACATATATAAAACTTTTCATCATAGTCTTTAGATACTTATACTTAATTCATATCAGATTTCTAATTCTTAACTTTAGTATAAACTCTCTGAATTAAATCAATATCTCTAGCTTGTAGAGAGAAAACTAAACTATGATGCATTTACATTCTAGCAGTGTCCTGTCTATAGCTCTAAGTGAAAATTCGAATTGCTTCAGTGATAATAGGGAGATGTCAAATTGGCTACATTTTAATCACTAACATGCTTAATTGTTTTCTGTAGCATCTTCTTGGCTTTATTACATTACTCCAAAGTGCAGCATAATTTGTACCTGCTTCTATAAAAAGTAAATCAATATTCAAGAATTAAAACACAAACATATGTTCAAATAATTTATTTATGGGCTATTCTCAGATATGCTGTATTCTAGGCATAAGTACAATAAATGAGCTAATCAATTTGCAATAAAGACAAATAGCCAGAATCTTGCTTTAAGGAGGTCAAAATACTATAAAAAAATGTTGGACATTGTACCAACTCTAATACAAATCACCAAATTCAATGTTAAGTTATATTAGTTGCAAATTTGACGTCCTGTCACAGGGAATACCTGGTTTTGCAGCCGAGAAATAAATAAGCAATGAAGATAATGCATGGTGAACATCCTTTAGTCATATCACACTCCCACTAGTAGAACAGTGTCCCATCTCACCACTCTGAAATATTTAAGATAATTTTTATATTTTCTTGGTTTTATCTAAAATGATCAGCAAGTCAGGGTCACACCATTGTAAGATTGGAAATGGATGGCCTGACATCAACATCATGCATTTATTTTCCATCCAATATGTTGAATATTGACTTATCCTCTCAAAGTTCTGCATGCATTTAATACATGTTAGAAGAAAGATTATAAGAAAGCCTACTATATATCAGTCCATTCATTAATAAATATTTGTGTCATCTAGATGTTAGAAATATTTTCAAAGTTCTGGAAATTCAAACATGGAGACAACTCAATCTCTGCCTTCCAGAAGAATGAGGAACATATAATCATGGTGTATACATAGTTATGGTACATGTATAATTTCATACATGCGTAAATAACTATGGTGTATACATAAGTACGTTAATGTTAATGTGATAAGTGCTAAATGTTAATATGAAGACATTATTATCCACTGCCTTATTTTCCAGAAGATGCAGTGTTTAACTGCTTAGAGAGTTCAAGGAATGGTTCTTTGTAACATATGCCAGGTGGGCAATACATTACCATGGCCTTTTTAAGGAATATTATTTCTATTCTGCTACTGCAGCTGTTGGTGTTTCTACCATTATTATTCCAGCACCTTTAAGTATTCATTTAATTAATTAATTTATTATTTGTTCATAATTTAATATTATTTTATTTATTCATTTCAATTACTTATCATTCATAATACCAATCATTGACTGTCTGGACTGCCAGATACTGCTGACTCCTTTCTTTACATCATCATGTTGAATTCTTTAACAATTCATGAAATGATGACCATAGTTCTATCTTATAGGCAAGGAAACTCAAATTTAGAGAGATTAAGTGATGTTCCCAAGGTCACCAGCTAGGAGGAGGCAGGCCAGGATTCAAATCCAGGCCAGTCTGACATCAAAAGCCAGAATCTTAACTTCAAAGTTACGCAGTCTCCTATTCTAAAGTCATGGTTTATCAGACCTAGTTCTCACTCAGTAACTAAACGAGAAACTCCCTTTCAACTATTTATTTAATTTCAAGTTATCATATTAATTTATAGTTATGTATTCCAGAGTCTCAGTCTACCAATGACAGGTTTTGAAACCTCTCTTGAAGCATTTCAAAGCTTTCCATGTTCACCTTTGATTTGTTGCCGGCTGGGTTGCCCAGGACCATATCAATGGAGACCTTCCTACATGGCACATGCTTTTGGTGAGCTAGAAGCTAAATAATGACAAGAGGGACAGTCTGCATCTCTACTTAGTGCTGGAACTCTGCTGCAAATTCCTGCACAAATAGAGTCTAATTCCTTAATTAAGTAGGCCACAAGGTATCCCAACTTAATGTGTAGCAAAAAGAAAGGTAGCACACAAGAAGAATATGCAATGAAGTCAATAGTTTTGCCTTACACTCAAAGGATAAATTTTGTCTATTAATGAGAAACGTTTAAATGAAGTGAGATAAAGCAATCATCTGAAAGTGAAGTAAAAATATTAAACCTACCTATAATATTTCTCAATCTTTATTGTATTAACTTGAGAGCTTCTCAAATGTAAGAAATATATTTCTACCATAATGCAAAAGGAAGAATAAGCTTCAAAAATAATAATTTTTATATTTAAAGGAAATTCAGTGAACAGAGAATATTTAATAATCATGGTACTGGCTGATCGTGGTGACTCACTCCTGTAATCCCAGCGGAGGCCGAGGCTGGTGGATCACGAGGTCAGGAGTTCAAGACCAGCCTGTCCAACATGGTGATACCCCATCTCTATTAAAAATACAAAAATTAGCCATGCGTGATGTCATGCGCCTGTAGTCCCAGCTACTCAGGAGACTGAGGCAGGAGAATTGCTTGAACACAAGAGGCAGAGATCATTTTTAGTATCTACTTTCCCATATTTTAATAATATTGTTAATATTGCTGCTCCCTGATTTTCAGCTTTATTCATCATCTATCGACTTCCACTAAAGCACACGAAGGTTAGACACGTTCCCTACTCATCAGTGTTCCCTCCAAACCTCCCCCCAACATGCACACAACATATCCTTCCCATTTCATCCGATTCTCAGTAAACGTATACTATAATCTGCTTGGATGAATAGTATTTAGATCATTATTACTATGTAAGTGTTATTCAAAGCAAAACAAGGCAATTAATAAGACTCCCTTTCCTAAGCAGTGTTTTTATTTTCTCTGAAGTTGTAAAATGTTTTATTTTATAACGTGTAGCTTTCTAAGTCTTTACCATTCAGCTCTCCCTCATTCATGTGAACCTCCTGGTATATTCAGACATATGAAGGACTCTCTTAGATGTCCTGGAATACATTTTACCTCATGTTTTCTGACTTCTTCCAACCAGAACTAGTTCAATAGCTATTGTCAAGAGACTTTTCTTTGCTACCCTCTTTAAAATTTCCTTCCCCATTCATTTCTTTCTCCTTTTTGCTGACTTACCCCGTATATTTTTCTTTCTTAGTTTACTTCTTGTTTTGGGGAACAAATTCCTCTTTTAACTTCTTAAGAAATGGTACGTGGAAGGTAATTGTGAGGTCGTAAATAGTGATAATGCCTTTAATTCTGCCCTTAAACTGCATTTATTGCTTGCTATGGTATAGATCCAGATAGGAAATCAATTCTCTTAGACCTGTGACTATATCCCTTCATTGTCTTTTAGCCTGCAGAATGCAATGAAAATTTCAATTTGAATGTAATTCTTGATTCTTTACACAGGACACTTGTCTTCTTCTTTCTTTCTTGTCTCCCTGGAAGCATGTGGCATTTCATTACACTAATGTGATTTGGTGTGCTATGCTAGACACCAAATGGGCCCCTTTAATCTGAAAACACTCATGCTTCAATTTTGAAGTATCATTTCTCTAATGATTTTCTCTTCTTTTTCTGTCTCTTCTTTCTTTTCAGTACTCCCTTTATTTGGATGTTAGACTTCCTATACTAGTCTTCTCATTTTATTTTCTTCCCTCAATAATTTTTATAATTGGGCTTTCTTGCCATGCTTTCTGAGATATTTCTTAAGTTTTGTCTTCCAGTTCTAATTTTGAGAGTGGAGTACTGGAATTTAAAAAAATGAAATTTATTGTTTCAATTTTGATATGTTTGGTTTATTTCTAATAGCTTTTAAACATTCTCCAAATATTCTTTTCTTCAATATCATTTCTTATCTTCTGTGGATATTGCAGCTAGTATTTCATTTTGCTTTATTTTTCTCTAATCATCAAAGTCTCTATTTCTTTCAAGACATTTTTTTTTCATTGGGTTGATTCTCTTGGTTTTATATTTGAGGCTATGTCATCAAAGGTAAAAGACCAGCTACTAAAACACAAATCTCCAAATTACTATGGCCTCAGGAACATAGAATACAGAGAAATTGTCCTGGAGTGAGAAACCTAAGTTAGGGGCATAGCTTTGTTCCAAGCAGTCACTTAGAGTCCCAGGTTCCTTCCACTGTTTTTCTCTATTGTCACCTAGAGTTTTTGTCTTTGTCTGCACTGTGGAAGCTGAGTCTTATGCCCCAGGTGCACCATCTTGCAGAAAGAGGAAAAGAGAGAAATTCCAGGGTCAGAGTTTCCTTTGAAGCCAATGAGATAGATGTTTTATAAGTCACTTTTACACACATTCCAATTAGCACAGAGTTATCTGTAGCTGCCAAGACAACCATCTGCAAATTGAAGTTCTATTTCTACGGAAGAAGGAAATAGCAGAATTAGGGGACCACAAGGCATCTTTACAGAGTCTTTCACAAATGTCTAGAGATTTTTGGTTGCCTGCTCAGCTTTGGGAGTTGGCCATACACAGCTTTTGGAAGCTCTGCGTGGTGGCATTTGTCTGTTGCAATCTTGGCTGTAGGTTGAACAGGCTGTTGTGCTATTGGGCTTTTCTTGCTTGTTTTTGTTTTATTTTGTTTTGCTTTGATTGGGACACAGAAGTTTTCTGTTAGGCTGGCCATATACTTAAGAACATTTTTATTTTCCTGACTGGATGTTATAGATATTATTGACTGTTCTAGAATCCTAGCAGAGAAGTCTTAAAGTAACAAAATCTCTATGCAAGTTTCACTTAAATTTCATTTATTTAGATTCTGTCTCACCCACAACTATATCTGGTGCACCTCAGTACAGAGGCCTGTACATATTATCTCTAAAGAAGAAAAATTCTGCCTTCTGTAGGAATGAGGAGATCTACTGGCTTGACTATGCGGCACTAAGAAAGAGCTCAGGGTTCTAATCCCTTCATGATAGGATTTTAAAATAATTCTCCTGTTTTTGTCCTGACACCATCCCAATTTGTGTTGTGAGGAAGACTGTTACATAAACCAGCCAGTGCTTGGCTCTCCCACTGATGGGGGTCCATGGGTGCAGATCTCTCACTAACAGGCAGGTATTGAGTCTACAGCTCATCTGCTTCCCAATGCTCAAAATATTGTCAATGTTGCTCCTCTGCCATCCTCTTTGACCTTGTGTGTTGATTCCTTCTTTATAAAAAGAATTCCCTTATTATTATTTTAGTAGGGTTTTAAGGTAGAAACTAAGCAGATGTTTTCAGTCCACCACATTTCAATTGGAAGCGACCAGCAGTGTATGAATTGTTCATGTCATACCATCATTTAAAGTATTCAAGGGACCCTCATTGCCTCCATTGCAGAAAAAAAATCCGTATTCCTTAGCACTGCCTGAAATGTTATTCAAAATCAAGAACCACTTTCCCTGGCCCACTTTCTCTCTATTTCTCCTCAATTAGGCTACCTTCTGAAAACAATGAATGTTTTGCCATTCCCTGACCCCAATTGCTAATTTTGCCTCTACTGTGAAGTTTCTCCTGACTCCTCTTCCTAATTTTTGACTGCCCCCCCAAAAATGTATCTGTTATTTCTCCCTTAATACAAAGAAAACCTGTCATATTAATTTCCTTTATACTATCTTATATGAAGATCAGCTGCAAATCGGTCTGCCATTGCATCTTTCTCATGCTGTCTCCCATCCTTTGTGAGCTACAGATTAGGTTCTGGGTGTTTTAATTTTTGTATTAGTTTCACACAGTATAGTTACTAATACACAGTGTGTGCTCCTTGAATATGTGTGAAATATATTGTAGTATTCTGCAGGTGTATATTATTTAGGAAAGTTGGCAAGTATTTGGATTTGTGAGGTATATTTTGCTTTTACAAAATATGTTATATAATTACACATGTAATTAAACATATGTTTTTTGAGTACCTACTATGTACAGTGTTAAATCTCTAATATTAATCTCCTTGTGACAGCTTTCTCTAAGAAGAACAGAAATAATAACCAGTATTCCAAGTACCCTAAAAAATGGCTGTATGACTTTTTCACATTGTTCAAAAAATGGGCAAACTTTCAAAATTTCTCTCTCTGTCACACACAGACACACACACACATACACACACATTTATAGTGCATCGCTTCTATTACTCTTAGTTAGGATGGCATTGTGTGGAAACAGAATGAGCACTTAACTTGAAGCCAAACAGATAAGAATTGGAATCTTAGTCTGTCACTTATCAGCTAACTATAACTAAGTTTGCACATTCATAAAACAGTGATAGTAATATGAAGTTTATTGAGGACTAAATAAATTATTTCTATACCCCCAGTTTCTGATGAAATGTTAATAAATATCCATTGCATGGGAAAATGCGTGGATGAATTAACACTTTATGTTTGTTCATTCCAAGCCTGGCAAAGAGGAGGGATGAATAATTAGACATTTCGTCTCACCATCTTTTATAATTTTTCTTCCTTTCTAAATTCATTACTTTCTACTAAAATTTTTTTCCTCCTTGCTTCCCTCCTTCATTTCTTCTTTTCTTGCTTCTTCCTCCTTCTTTTCCATGCTCCCTCCCTCCCTTTCTGCTTGCTTTCATCCTTCTTGCCTTTCTCCCTTCCATCCTGTACAAAAATTCTTCTCCTCCAGTTGCTCCCAATCTAAGGAACACAGTAATGAACATCATATACATACTTCAAATAGGGAAAAAGAACTTCTACATTTGAGTTATTTTTAACATCTACATAATATATTACCCTGATATTAATAATTACTTCCAGGTCTCAGACGTCATGTCCACAGTGCCTTCTTGTGACATAAGTTTTATTCCATTGCATATGTGCTGTCTGGTTATATGTTTAGTCAATAAAATCTATTTTCAGTTTTTAAGATAGAAAAGCAATACTCTTGCAAAATATGACCACTAACTCAATTTCCATGTCCTTTGGAGCCCTTGCTGTGTCTATTGCAATTACTGAGTATCCACTTTGGGCTAACATATTATATTCATCAACTCATTTATTCCATGAGGCAATCCTACAAGCTGGATGTGATTCTACCTGTGCTGAACAAATGACAAAAATGAAGTTCAGGGAGCTTAAAAGTTTATTGTACAACATCTCAGAACTAAGTGGTAGAATCAGTATGCAAATTCAGCATTTTCAACAAAGCGCACGTTCTTTCCACCACACCAGGCTCTCTCTCTTGACAGACTCTCTTGACAAAAAGCAATCTGGTTTCCTTGACTGAACTTCTCATCTACTCTTGCTTTGGCATAATTATGGTCTGAGTTTCTCAAACACCTGGACAGAAATGTGTTGCCAAGTAACGTAAAAAAAAAATAAAAAAAAAAAATTACATCCCCCACAATTTTCATAATACAGCAATGTTGATGCAGACAGCAGCTGCTGTTTTATATGGGGCTTGCAGAATAAAGCCAACAGCGGGTAAGCTGGGCCAAGTGTGGGCGGCTCTCTGAGATTTTAAAGTCCTCCATGAATTGATGATGAGAGACTCCTCTGAGTCCCAGCTCCTTTCTTAACATATTGTGCTATATGAGGTCACACATATAGAGATATTTGAGAAGCATTTTCTTAGGAGAAATGCTTCGTGCTTCAGGACTTGTGGTCCATCTTTTTTGTTGTTCTGAACCCTGCCTTTTGATTTTATTTCTGCTGATTCTGATTTCCTTGTATTGCATATTTATTTTTTCTCTCCATTTCCACTGCCATTAACATCAGGCCAACTGCACCTCTTTTTTTCTTTTTTTTTTTTTAATTAAAACAACCTGTAACTCATTCTCTTCCTTCTAGCCTAACTGCCTTGTTAGTTTTCTCTTATTTTGTACCAAATTACCACAAACTTAAGGCTTAAAACAATTTAATATCTTACAGTTCTGGAGGTCAGAAGTCAGAAATCGATTTCACTGGGCAAATATCAAGGTGCCCATAGTGCTGTTTTCCTCTGGAGGCGCTGGGAAAGAATCCGTTTTCCTAGCTTTTTCCAGCTTCTAGATTCTACTCACATTCCTTGCCTCACAGTCCCATCTTCAAAGTCAGCTATGTAAGGATGAATCTTTCTTATGACGTAGGGATGAGTCTTTCTTTTGATGCCGTCTCTTTCATTCTTTCTTTCTGCCTCTGTCTTCTATTTACAAGGATCCTTGTGATTATATTGCACCCATGTGAATAATTCCATAACTCAACATTGTTAACTTAATCACATCTGTACAGTCTCCTTACATGGCAGTGTATTCACAGGCTCTGGCCATTAGAATATGGACATCTTTGTTCCTTGCTTTCTCTTCAATGTTCTGACACTTGCTCACCTAAAGACCCATGTTTCTAAACCTTTTCCCAAATGTGGATGAACCTGACCAAATAATATAGTGCCACTCTGCCTTAGTTTTCACCGTCTGTAAAATAGGAATATTAATAGTGTTTTTTAAAACAAGATTGCTATTAGAAGCATAAAACTCCATTCCTTGTCCTGAAAAAAGTAATAATCTGTGTTGATGTGTGTAGTTCTCTGACTTACATCTCTAAACTTTTCTATCTCATAAGGTAGCCACTAGCCACACGGAACTATTTAAATTTTAATACATTGAAATTAACTAGAATTAGAAATCTATCCCTTCCATAACCCAGACACATTTCCCACGTTGGCTAGTGGCTACCATATTGGGCATGGCAGATATAAACATTTCCGTCACTATGGAAGTTCGATTAAACCTTCCTTTAAACTACTATCACCTAATATTAAGTTGAACTTGTTAAATTGAGTTTAGCCTAAAACTGCATCCTTACATATTTTAAGTTCAGTCTAAAGGTGTCTCTGTACGTGGAGAACTACAACCTGAATGGAGTTATATACAGACCGTAGTCTATGCTTGGCCACTCAAAGGTGGCCACTGTTCAAACTGTATTCAAATAAGGCAAGTGATGAGCTGAAAGCAATCCAACTGTTTCTGTACTTCACTTCCATTTTCTTTACATCGCTTTCCTTTTCCTGTTCATAAATCTTCCACCAGGTGGCTCTGCTAGAGTCTCTGAGCCTATCTGGCTCAGGAGGCTGCCCAATTCATGAATCATTGTTTGCTCAATTAAACTTTTTAAAATTTAATTCAGCAGAAGTATTTCTTTTAGCAGATGACATTAGAAGTGGGATCCAAAACACAGCTTCTAATAACCCCCAGGGGTGCTGAGTGACCAAGTGAGGTCGCTGCGGGCCCATCGTGCCCATTGCTGTCTTGGAGTAGCTGGGGATCATGGTAAGTTCTCTCAGATTCCAAAGCTCCATGAATTTGTGTTTTGAGCTCTCTGAGTCTATTTGAGCAAATTTCTGATGCAAACTGGGTTTAGATGTCATGACAGAACCTGGACTGGGTCCAGAATCAGATTGGATCTAGTAGTTAACTGGTTTGGATCCAGTTAGAGGCCTCTCACATCTCACTGTGTCAAAAATAAACTAGTACTAAATGGCAATACTGCAGGGGGTGTAAAATTTAGCTTTCGGAAATTTGCAGGGATTTTTGTGTTCTACCTCTTTGTTACATTTTTCTTGAGTACTTAGGTAGGAAAAAAAGTCAATATTTGAGGTAAAAATGGAATCTTTAATTTCTAAAGAACTGAGTTCTTTCCAGCTAATACATACATTAAGTATTAGACCCCAGAAGCAGCAAACTTACAGAAATGGTGAAATCTTACTAAAGATATGTTACAGTGGAATGTTCCAGATGGCTACCTTGCACTGAAGTTCATTTGAAAGTGAGGTCTCTCAAATTAGTCTCATCCAGGGATGTCTGCTGATATGCAGAAGCTTCTAAAAATATTTCAATACTTTTATTTAAAGACTTTATAAAAGGCAAATAAAATGCTTACGTGACTTATTGAAAAAAATTAAATTCGCTAAACTTTTGTCCTAGTTACTATTCCATCCCATAGGTGAAAGGAAAGCTATCCTACATAAGGTATGTACATAAGGTAGGCCGTCAGGTAATGGGCTCATTTCTTTTTCAGATCTATCCATGCTGAGTCCAGGCTTATAATGCTTTGTTAACCCTATTCCTTAATGGGCTTGACCCATTACCCTGAACTGAGTAATTTTCGCTAAAAAACAGTAGCTGTTTTAACAAGAACACCCTATTAAACTAAAATACACCTTTTTGGAATTTAATTGCCTATATTGAAACTCTTTTGTAAAATAAATTTACATCTATAAAGGAAATCTGCATTTTTAAGGATGTCTGCCCCTCCCCTCCCACATTAGGAACTCATACCATTCTTTTAAATTTACGTAAGAAGTCAGATGTTTGTTTAAGGTGCTTTTCTGGCCATCTTAAGTGAACTTCAATTTGAGCAATGTTTTCCCCCTTGGTTTGAGCAAATGATGATACATTATTTAGACCCAAAATCTTAGCTCTGTGCTTATGAAATATAATGTTTTGTTCCACCTATGAGTTATCCTTTTAGAAATGCAAATTTGTTGCCTAGTTAAAAATACTTAGGGCAATGAAACCAGTAGTTGGAATATTGATAGACAGAATGTGGAGAAGAAAAAGTATTTAAAAGCCTGCAAATGAAAATCCTTTGTGAGAGCTATAGGAGCTGCTTCTGTGTGTTTGTATGTCTATATGTGTTATGTGTTTGTGATATTTGGTACATAAAACTGGTTTTTAAATTGTTCATAAAATGGAAATTATTACAAAATTATCAGTTAAATATAATTAGCTACTTGCTTGATTTGAATGTGAGCTTATATCTTTGGTTTAGAGTCTCTGGATTCAGAGGTCTGGATAGATGGCTATAATCAGGTCTGGATAGATGGCTATAATCAGGTCTGGAGACATGTTCTTAGTGCCTAGACCAGCAACTACAATCCAGACTCAAGCCAGATAGGGCCCCTTTCTCCCTCTGCTTTCCCTGTTTTACCTCCTGGCTATTTGGGGAGGGGTTGGATCCTCCAGGTATAGCTTTCACAGCTTTGACTTCTGTCCTGATGGATGCAGACAGCTCTTGACCTTCACAGTCCTCCTGGGTGCCACGTGTCTACTTGGGACCTAGAATTACTGGGGGAAGACATTAGGGAGGCTACCAGTGTAGTCTGTAGATTCAAAATTATTTCCAGTAATCTAAAATCTTAGACTCATGTTATATTAAAATAGGTAACATAATCATAAACTGAGTCATCTTTAAGATATTGAAATATTGATTATTAAACATGAGTTTAAGTTTACATACCTTGACATGTTGTTTTATATGGCACAGAAAAGCTAAATATATTTAAATCTGTTAATAAACAGTAATTTGAAGAATTGAAGGTTCTTCAAACTTTAGAAAATTGAATTTTGAAATGGAATTGAAATTCCTTCAAACTTCAGAAAACTTTGGAAAACTATTTTTCTAAAAAAATTATAAAATTTTTTTGTTTACAAATACTGATATAAAGTTACTTTCAAAATTACTTTTGAGGGTTTTCACTAGAAATTTTTTTAACTACTAGATATGAAAGAAACAATTCTGTACGCAGAGTGTGCAAACTAATGCAAAATATGCATTTAATGAGGAAAGTTAAAAGGGCATAAAAATGTGTGTTAAAAATTTTGTCTGGTTTCTTAAAGGTTTCAGACTAAAGGAGTAAAAAATTTGATAAAATGAGATAAATATAGAAAGTTGGAAAAAATGTAAAATGAAAAGTTTACGAAAATCTTGAGGTAAAAGATGATAGTTTTGAGAAATTTATTTATGATGTTTTATTAAAATTAGTTTTAATATTGATAATACACTAATACAAAAATAAAATTTGGTTTTCTGTTTTGAACAAAAATTTTGTGTATTATTAATAAGACACACTAAAATATTTGTATTCACCTTTTGAGTAAACCAAAAAGGGGGAAAATGGGGAGAGGAAAGAAGGAAGAAGAGACAGATTTCATCTCATGATATCTTAGGTCTTTGACGGTTTGGAAAACTGAGTCTTCTTTATCAAAGAGTACAGCTTTTTGTTTTTAAAAATATTTTAATTGTCACTTTGGTTAAATGAGTGACTATTGCTTTACAGTGACCTGTCATCCTATTTTGGTCAAGTATTTTAAACCTTTTACATAGTTGACAGGCCTCCCAAAATCAAATTTCAGCTTCAAAATTAAGTCGTTTTTGCCCTCTAACTTAGGGATGCTACAGAGAGCACCTGAAGCACCCAAAAGAGAGGTAAACAAGATTATTTGACATGCTAAGTTAGATGGGAATCATTGTCAAATAAGAAATAATGTTTAACCTTCTTCAGGTTATATTTTAACCTGAACGTGTTACAAAATTGTATGGAATTTCTAAAATTTTAATACCTGAATATGTGCTATCAATTATAATTATGGTTATTAAGCAATGGTAGACCACAGAAATAACCAAATTTCCTTGTCAATTGTGTCTTTAATTATGACTGTTTTAAATTCACAGTTAATTGTTTAATTCTGATGCAGTTTCTGAAAACTCCACCAGCACTCAAAATCCTAGAATATGGTATCTTTAAGGAGGTTCATGAAAGGATGGAAAAGACCCTGAAAATTTACTCTTGAATATAGGTTTCTAATAACTTTAAAATAATATTATTTGAACTGGGTGAGAATTCCTGGAACTTTAATGGAAAGACTGACTGGTTTATAAAACTGCTAATCCAAGTAGAACAAAAATTAATTGAATACCAAGATAATACTTTGCCAGATTTGTATGTCAAATCAGCCAATACTGTAATTGTTTAGATATACAATTTGAATGAACTCCATGGTCTAAGTTAAATTACCTATGATAACCCATCAGTTATCAGTGCTATGCACCTAAATTGGAGAATCAACTAGTATTCAAGAGGACATCAGTCCAATGTTAAGCATGGACTCCTGAAGAACCAGAACAGCCACCTTGTCCTTCTTGAGTCTTTAAAGCTTTTATTATTAAGAGTTTTGCATCCTATGACTCATCGTGGAAAAAATAAAATGATCCAAATTTTATATATGTGTGTGTGTGTGTGTGTGTGTGTGTGTGTGTGTTGACTTCTAAATTGCTAAAATTGTTTGTGACCAATGTTTGGTTTGTCAAACCCATGTTCTTGGGAAGAAAATAAAAACTTCAGGTGCATTCCGCTACCTGATGGGTCATTTAAACCTTTATAGAGGGATTTCATTCAACTGTGATTTCTTTAGTGCATGTTTTCTGGTTATTTCAAAGCTTTTCCATGTAGAAGGGCTGATATTATAACAGTAGCTTATTATGTCACGGAGTATTTTCACCATGTAATGAAAGCTTATCATGGTTCACCAACTGAAGACAATCAACCCCTTACAATCAAGAACCAAAAGATCGGATTTTCTGAGAACATCAGAGAAAGAGTGCCCTTGCCAACCACACTGCAGCAAAACTTTGGGACCTTAAACCTTGGGTTCATAACCTCACGACTCAGGAAAGCCCCTCCACACTCTTGGAACTGTACACCCATTGGAAACCTTAAGATAAATCTAACCAGGGAGGTTTCTCTCCTGAAGAAGACAGCATCCTTGATATGGACAGCTTTTTCCTAAGATCATGGATCAAGATTTCTCTATTAACATGAGACTCTTAACTTACTTTTTTTTTTCTCCTTGCTTATGCCTCTGTGAACAACAGAAGTGAAAAGGGGGGCTACTGTGTGCACTCATGGGGTATACTTTTATTTGTGAAGGATTTTGAAGCCAGCCTTATGCATGGATAACCTTATGACTTGATAGTTGGAAGATGAAGGCCCAAAGTAGGTGAGAAACTTTAATGGTATATACATTACCTCATAATCAGTCAGAAACTAAACATTAGTCCACTCCTCTTAACCTGCATCCTAGGTTAAAGAGAATATTACCAGCAGGCCTTCACTATTCTTGAACAGTATCATTTGTTAGGTCCTTTTTTCCATGGTTTGGAGTGAATGAGGCAGTGGTTAGAAATTTACTCTCATGATAGGCTGTATAGAAGATTCAACTCTAAATTCTGTTGTGAAAGTTATGCAAAATAATAGAATTGCTCCAGATCACATACTGGATAAACAGAGAAGTATCTGTGCAGCTGCTGACACTTGTTGCCCATGGAGAAATACATTATATCAGGTATTATAGGGATTTCGTTGTAGGGGATTAATGAAGAGACTGCTTAGTTAAAGGGAGTAGACTGTAGGCTGAGCATGGTGGCTCACGCCTGTAATCTCAGCACTTTGGGAGGCAGAGGGAGGTGGGTCACGAGGTCAGGAGATCAAGACCATCTTGGACAACATGGTGAAACCTCATCTCTACTAAAAATACAAAAATTAGCCGGGCATGGTGGCATGTGCCTGTAGTCCCAGCTACTCAGGAGGCTGAGGCCCGAGAATTGCTTGAATCTGAGAGCCAGAGGTTGCAGTGTGCTGAGATCGCGCCACTGCACTCCAGCCTGGGCCACAGAGTGAGACTCTGTAAAAGAGAGACAGAGAGAGAGTAGACTCTATCTAGCTCATTTATCTAGCTCATTCTTTGATCTATTAGATTTTAAGTGATTTGGTTTATGGGGACCCTGGCTAAGAAGCATACTCCAAACTCATGGTATTATCTTCCTGATAGTTATAATAGTAGCCTTCCTGGTGCACTGTGTTCTCTTTAAAGTTTTAAATGTTCTCATGCAGCCATCTTTAGAATGTAAAAGAATGTCAACCTCCCTTCAACTGGAATGACAAGAGCTTAAAGGAATGTGTGAACTTGAGGGTACCATAACCTATGAATGACATGCTGTGACCAAAACCCCAAAGTGATGGTAAGTGGGAATGGCACTAAGTCCCTAGGTCTCACCTATGTGAGAACCTGACCAGAATGGGGGAATTTTTAAACAAAGTTATGGGAGGCCTTTATTTTTGAACTGAGCTCATGCACCAGCCCCCAGCAGACCGGACCAAATAAAAACAGAGTAACTTGTGCTAAATATGACATAATCAAACTAAGACATTAGAGAAACACGTGGATCCTAGCACAGACCAGATTTTGTTTTTCTCCTGTTCCAGCATAGGAGGTAACCTCTATTCTGACCATTACAAAAAAAAATAACCTGAAGTTCTTGTTCCCACCTTTTAAAACCCACTGTTCTGCTATTTTCCAGATGGTTTCAGGACCAAATAAATATATTTATGATGGCAATAGTGACATCAATGACTACAGTTTTGGTCAGTCTCTCAAGATTGAGAGGATGATCAAATTGTGAGGGTTGTTAAATCAAGTTTAGACTAAAGTTGACTCCTTACATATTTTAAATTCAGCCTAAAGGTTTCTCTGTACATGGTGAACTATAACCTAAATGCAGTTGTAAATAGGCTGCAGTCTACTCTGGTGTCAATCACCGAGTTTGGTCAATCGAAAGTGCCCAACTGTTTAAACTGTGTTCACATAAGGCAAACATTGAATTGTAACCAATCCAGCTGTTTTTTTTGTTTGTTTTTTATTTATTTATTTATTTATTTTTTCACATCACTTTCCTTTTTCTGTCCATCAATCTTCTTCCGCCATGTGGCTGCACTGGAGTCTCTGAGCCTACTCTGGCCCAGGAGGCTGCCCAATTCATGAACCATTCTTTGCTCAATTAAACACTTTTATCATCTAAAGCCAGAGTAGGCTCAGGAGTGGGGAGGGATAGCATTAGGAAATATACCTAAAGTAAATGACAAGTTAATGGGTGCAGCACACCAATATGGCACATGTATACATATGTAACAAACCTGCACATTGTGCACATGTACCCTAGAACTTAAAGTATAATAAAATATATATATAAATAAATAAACATTTTTAAATTTAATTCAGCTGAAGTTTTTCTTCTAGCAAACTACATACAACTACTACATACAATTTGTAAATGCAAAATAATCAACCATGAGCAACATTGTACGGTTAAACCACATGCCTCTCAGATGCTAGTGGTCACCTCAAACTCAACATATTCAAGAGGAACTTCTTTATACTCTCATTACCCTCAAAAATAGCCAGTTGAGAATTAATGTAAGCCCAAATCTGGTTCACGCCTTTACTTCATTTCACACACACAAACACTATGAGCAATTTCAAAATCAGGTTCATAAGTTGATCTTTAAAAAATCCATACTGTATTTATTTTCTGTACAACTATAAATATGTCCTGATGTTGTAACATGGTCTTTTACAAACTGGTCTGCATTTTTAATGTTTCCACCTGAAGTTATCTTTTTTTTTTTTTAATTTAATACCTGTATTTAGCATTCCTAAAGAGTTCTTGGCAAGCATAAACTTGGCTCTTCTGGTTTAAAACTTATGGATGTGGTGGCCAAGGTAGGAAATAAAAATTCAATTTTTAGCAATTTAATGGGACACCTAACACTCAAAGTTTTGAATTTTTGCATCTCTATAAAATTTCATTAAGCCTCCTATTAAATTACTGTTAAATAACTTAAACATACTGCTGGAATTGAGATCCCAGTTCCTAGTTCCCTATACACTTATTGAGTATTCGGTCAAGTAGCTGATACAGCTGCAAACCAAGGGGAAAATTCTAGAATGAAAACACCACAAGTACAGGGTACAGGGGTATTGGGTTTTTGATGCTGAATTCCCAGCATCTAATACAATTTCTGACACATAGTAGATACTCAATAAATGTGTAAAAAGGATTAAAATACTTAATATATCTTATATTAATAAAAAAGATTATTACATCCAATTATAATGTTATATAAACACCTCCAAACTGTTTAACATAAACACAAGCAAATTCATATTTGTATGTCTTAGAAGGACAGTGTCGGAGTCCTAACTTTATAGGGTACAACACCCTCATTTTACAGATGAGGAAATGGATTCCAATGGCTAGCATGACTTTCTCATTTAGTGGCAGCAAATAAACACAAAAGTAGCAACAGTAAAATCATTTGTCAAAATGAATTATTGTAAAAGTCGCCATTTTTGTAGCACTTACAAAGTACCAGGCACTGTTCTAGCTTCTTTAAATACATTAGCAATTTTAATCCTTATAACAACCCTGTGAGGTGAGTGCTTTCACTATACTCATTGGACAGGTAAGAAAACTGAGTACAGAGAGGTGAAATGATTGTCTCAAGGTTGCCTGGTGACACCAAAGCCAGGAAGTGTGGTTCCAAAAACTTCATTCTTTTTATTTGCTTATTTATTATTTTTGAGACAGGGTCACCCAGGCCAGAGTGCAGTGGCAGAATGATTGTCTTACCACAGCCTTGACTTCCCTTAGCCTCCTGGGTAGGTTTTGTTTGGGCAACTTAGCTAAGGGGTCTATAACCACATGTAACTACAGGCTCAGCATCTGAGTTAAACACTTTAAGAGAACTTGCTCTCCATGATCAAGTAACCAGAGTTTTGGAGTAGCCCTTCCCACCTCTAGAGGGCTAGATTTGCAGCTCCCTTCATTTTTCCTTTTTTTTCTCATCCCTGATCTGGAGGACCACAGGACAGAATGGCTGCATTCATCCCTGAATTCTGACCTTGAGTCACTTTCTCTGCCTTACGTAAGTAATTGATTTTTACAGGCATGCCTATGCACCTGTGTTAGTGAAAAGGCATCAACTTTTTTTTGGTATGGTTTCATTTGACCACAAACAAGGGTTGGACGGAGGAGATGACAGCCTCTCGGAACTTGAGATCTCCTTGAACGAGAAATTAGATTTCCCTTTAAAATACAGAACATTCTCAACCTCAAAGGCCTAGAGTTAGCAGATGGTCAAACACTTCCCAGGCAAAGCCCTGGAAGATTGTCCAAAAATAAAAAAAAAAGTCTTTCTTCTGGGAATGGCAATTGTCTCTGCTTTACCTCTTCCATAAAAAAGTAGAAGAATGGCTATTTCCATAAAGAAAGAAATTGCCAACTGTTTCAAAGAATTACCATTCATCTAAATAAAAAATATTTTTTTGTTTCTGTTTTCTTAAAATTTTCATTGTCACTTCCTTCTACAAACAAAGTAATTACTCTTCTTTTTTCACAGGCCAGGAATAAGCATAATGTAAGGATTTCTACATAAAACTAAAATTTCATAGTTAATAGTAATCTTACCAAGCTTTCAAAAGTGATAATTGAACAAAAACAAAGCCAATTACAAAACCAATTGAAAATATTCTTTAACTCCAGAAACATCCCTCTTATATTCTTTGATATTTATAGTGTGAATGTTTGTATTTTTTTCTCCTCGTATTTTATTACCTAGATTTCCTTGTATTTGGTTATTAACAATGTATGGGCAATATTCTCTATATTTTGTATCAGGCACTAAAAAGCTTAAAATATACTTATTAAGTAGCTTCTAAAGATCTGATGACTTTCTAGACAGATTCATGATGTTAACACTGTTGCCTTGAGAAATTTATTTCAGGTGTTTGGGGGTTCTTTTATTCTCATCTCTGAGCAAGCCTTGAGGCTATGCCTTAGGAGGCAGAAGCTGTCACACGTGTGTGCTTAAGATAAATACATTTTTATGCTGTATTCAGTTAGGCCAGAGGTATTTAAGAAACACGAGGCAACCCTGCAGCTACAACAACAACAACCACAAAAACTCTTCCTTTTTAAGGTTTACAAATTACTAATGTTGATTGGGACACTGTACTCTAACATGTTTTAGTATTGAATGGCATAAACAGACATGTGCTTTGCATAGTGTATAGTGTCAGATACCTATTACCAAAATACCTTTGCATACTGAACAACCAGAAAATCTCCGTGGTCTAAAACAACATGCCTTTATTGACCATCTGTCTGAGAGGCCATCTGGATGGCTCTGCTGGTCTTGTCTAGGCTCCCTTAAATGAAGACTGTCACCTGACATTCAGCTGAGCAAGGTTGGTTTTGGCTGGGATGACCTGGGTAACTTACTTCACTCCACAAGTTGCTCATCCTCCAAAAGGTTAACTGAGGCATGATCTTATGGCAGAGGCACAAAGAGAGCAGTGAAGCTCAATTACACAGAGTTATGCAAACCTCTGCTTCTATCTCATTGTCTAACATAACATCCCTTTGGCCAAAGCAAGTCACATGGCTGAGCACAGAGCCAAAGGGAAGGGCATATTTCCCTGCCCAAAGTGGAAATTCACTGCAGTCGTTTGGCCCAGTCATAGGTCCCAGGAGGAGTGACAAATTGAGTACATCTTTAGAATCTACCACACCCATTATTTGGAGGAGAGAAAGAGTAAGATTATAATTCTAATCACTAATGAAACGCAATAATCTCTGGAAAAGGTCAAGGACTGTGTGTGAGTACTAAACTAATAGACTAGACTACAAAATGATCAATACAACATAAACATTAGTAGTAGTTTATGATTTGAATCCTATCTAAACATTAAGCTATGACTACATATTAGAGACGTTTGAGATGAAATAGCCAGAGTATGTAAGGATAAAATTGAATAGTATCCATGAATGTGAATATGGCAGAAAATTGGTCTCATTAAATATTTTCATTTAAATTGGTTTAACATGGACAGAATTTGATTGAAAGTAAACAAATAAAAATACTTTCTGGCCTCCTTGCTGTTACTTGAGTACTCTAGGCAGGTTTCCACCTCTAGTCTTGGGTGCTTCCTATTATTCAGCTTCCAGTACAATTTATCCACTCACAGTAACACATCCTCTCATTAATAAGACCTCTGTTTGAGTAAGATCTTCCCAGAGAGGGCTTCTGTATTAGTCCATTCTCACCCTGCTATGAAGAAATACCTGAGACTGGGTAATTTATAAAGAAAAGAGATTTAATTGGCTCATGGTTCTGCAGGCTGTACAGGAAGCATGATGCTGGCATCCGCTCGGCTTCTGGGGAGGCCTCAGGAAACTTACAATCATGGCAGAAGGCAAGGTAGGGGCAGGCACTTCACATGGCCAGCACAGGAGGAAGAGAGAGAGCGGGGAGGTACTACACACTTTTAAACAACCAGATGTTGCCAGAACTCACTATCACAAGAACAGCACCAAGTGGATGGTGCTAAACCATGCATTAGAAACCTCCTTCATAATCCAATCACCTCCTCCCACCTCCAACACTGGATATTACAATTGAACATGAGATTTGGGCAAGAAGACATATCTAAATCATATCACCTTCTGTAAGGACCCTACCTAAAGGAGTTCTTCCCTGCCCTGTAAGATTCAACCTCTTGCCCAGCTCAGTTTTCCTCAGGAAATAGAATAGGTTGAATAGCAGGAAGATACACATAGTAAATGGCACACTATGTGTATCTCCCTGCTATTCTACCTCACTCCATGTAATGTAAGGTCTGAAACCAAGAATCATGTCCAATCACTCCTTACTATATCCCAATACCTAGAATAATTCTGGCATAATGTTGGTGCTCTCCACAGTTTTTTTTAAGTGATTTGACTGACTGGCTGAATGATGTTAGCTAACTGAAAGTGACGTATCCACCCTACTATCTTTTTTTGTTTTTTTTTTTTTTAAATGTGGAGTCTCATTCTGTTGCCCAGACTGGAGTGTAGTGGCACAATCTTGGCTCACTACAGGCTCCCCATCCCAGGTTCAAGCAATTCTTCTGCCTCAGCCTCCTGAGTAGCTGGGACTACAGGCGCGTGCTTCCACACTTGGCTAATTTGTATATTTTTAGTAGAGACGGGCTTTCACCATGTTGGCCAGGATGGTCTTGATCTCCTGACCTCGTGATCTGCCCACCTCAACCTCCCAAAGTGCTGGGATTAGAGGTGTGAGCCACCGTGCCTGGCCCACCCTACTGTCTTTTATACAGATATGTGGTTGTTGGAGACATATCTGTCATGTCATTTGGTAATGATCTGACATCTCCTTTTTTCCTTTAAGAAATATGTACCTTTATCTCTACTTTTCTTCAGTTTCTCTTCACTCTTCAGATTTATTTTATAGGTGCTTCTTCCCATCCATTCATGTATATCTTAATGGTCTCTCCTGGTGCTGGAAGTTAGGACTAAATTGCCACTACTTAACTCTATATGGCTCCTTGGTATACAATTGAGTTGGTAGGGTGGCTCTAACAAAATGTGGCTACATTGAATTATGGGTAATAGACATTTGACAAAGATAATGGCTTGACAAATAAGTTATTATAGTGACCTATACATAAGAATAGTGTATACATAAAAATAGTGTATTTTATACTGCATATATAGACATTTGAAATTGCAAAATGCAGAATAATACTCTTTCATTCTAAATATATAAATTGTATTTTTCATAAAATAGCATCTTTGTGTGGAAAATTGTTGGTTTTTTTAAGTTTCAAGATAAATTACACTTGGAGAGCTTAGTCAACCATCTTGGAGATCTACAATATTAGTATATTAAAAGTTCTGAGAATTCCTTTAGTAAAGGAATACTTTTGTTGAAACCGGAAGACTCCAAACTTATTTGACCACAAATCTGTTTGGTTCATTTGTTTGCTTGCATTATTTGTTACTTTCTTGTTTGTTTGCATTTTACAAGGCAACTTACATACTCAGTGGCATATATTTGAGAAAAGACTTTTCTATGAATAACTGTATATGCTATCACTTGCTTAAAACTGTGATGCCTTGCTTAAATTTAGAGCCTTTGTCATGCATTCCTCTTTTAGAGACTCTTAGAATATTAGTCACTCAGTGACCAACATAAGTCCCACAGCAGTTTAGTATTAACCTACTAGCGCCAGACTTGAAATCATTCTCAGAGATCATACTCAAGGTTGACGCAGCAGATAGAGCCCAGAGGTTAAGTACGAGTGAGACTCAGAGATATTAAACAATGTGCCGGGTAGTCTGCCCAGGAAGAGAGTATAGACTTCATCTGAATTTTATTTCTGCTGAGGCTGTTGGTGTGTTAGTAAATTTTGAGTTTCTACTACTTATTTGAATAATGGTAATAATCACACACACACACACACACACACACACACACAAATGTAAAACAATTAACAATTGCTTAGTATTTCATATATACCAAACATTGTCCTTAGCCTTTTATAAACATTAATTCCTTTAAATAGTTAATACTATTATTAACACTTTTTTCCAGATGAAGAAAATGATGTAGAGTTGAGTCACTGCTGAATAGCATACAAATAGTGAAGAGAATGTGAACTCAGGAAGTCTCGGCCAAGAGACTAAAATTCTAATCAGGACTGTATACTGTACTGTTCTTAGTACAATGGTAATCCACAGCAATACCAGGTTACTGGTATGCACACTTTGCACTATATATATAGGATAATATATACATTTTATATAAATAAGTATATATTTATAATATATATTTTGTCTTCCTCCAAGACACACTGTTTAATAATTTTTTGTCACTACTGTGTACTTTGCACTATGAGGAACATATAAATAACAGACTACACATATAAATAACAGACTACACTTTCCTAGTCCATTAGGAAGTACACACTCTTTGAGAAGTGATAACTATGCAGAAAAAGTTGGAGCACAAAAGTATACCCATCTTATTTTTGAATTTCATAAAACGCAATGAATGGAATTATACCCCTTATCCTGGGTAAAAATGTCAAAAAGTACTCATTACCAAATGACATTTAGGCCCTAGAATATTTTTGCCACCTGTCATCTTGCTTCCTCTCACCTGTATAAATGGCATTTATCTCTGCTGACATCATGATTATAATGTTATCACTGCTTTTCACTTATTTCTACTAACCCATGACAGATTTCTTTATTCACATGCCATTCATTTGACATTTATTTGCTGTCCTTAATTTGTATTTAAATATGAATTCCTAAAATCTGCCTTGATTATATGTTGCTGCTAAGCTGATCTCACTCATTACGTTTGAGTTATTCTCAATAGAAAGTAGATAGTGATATTCATTCACCCTTTTAATACATTTTATGGCAGTATGAACAACAGGTAATGTTCTGGGCAGTGGTTTTCAAGCTTGAAGTTTGGGAATATCAAACTTTTTTCTCCCCCAGTACACATAAGTTGTCAACATACCATGACTGTTGGAATTCTGACATGTGGGAGAAGTGAGCTTATCTTTTGACAAAAGCATTCCACATATTTGATGGATAATTGTGTATGTCAACTTGATGGAGCCACAAGATGCCCAGATAATGTTTAGGTGTTATATCTGGGTGCGTCTGTGAAGATGTTTCTAGAAGAGACTAGCTTTTAAATGGGGAAACTGAGTCAAGCAGTTCCCAAGGGAGTGGACATCACTTAATCCATTGAAAGCCTGAATAGCACAAAGAGATGGAGGAAGGCTGAATTCACTCTCTGCCTATCTTTTGAACTGAGACACCATTCTTCTGCCTTTTGTGCTTCTGGTTCTCAGGCCTTCAGACCCACACAGGAATCTGTACTACTAGATCTCTGGATCTCAAGCCTTCAAACTACATCACTAGCTTTCCTGGGTCTCCAACTTGCAGAAAGCAGATCATGAGACTTCTATGGTTCCTTGAACCAAAACTGTATAAGAAATCTATCTATCTATATATAGCTATATGAATAGATAGATATGTATATGTATAAATGATATTTTCCTATATACAAACGTGTAATATTATTCTATTATCATATAATATAGGATATTATCCTATTGTTTTTATTTCTCTGGAAAACCCTAAAATGCTGTAATTTTGAACTGATTTGAAAATATATATACAGGGGGTTTATTATGGCAAGAGGATAATGTGGCTAGAAGAAGAGGAGAAGGAAGAGGAAACAAAACGATTAAGGAAATAATTTTTAAAAACAACATCAAAAATCAACAGAATGTGTGTTATAGATCCAATTATGTACTTACACAAAGTTATAGATAAAAAAATTTTTAAATTAAAAAACAAAATTTAAGTTCTAAAAGTTTTCTTATTTGTTGATTCATTCATATATTCATTAAATCACATGTCAAAAGTTTTTTGCTCTGGTCTTATGACCTGTAGTCATTAAAGATGAACAATGCCTACAAATAAACTAAAGAATTTCTTGTGTTTTCTGACCACAGTGTAGAACACTCAAGGTTGTCTGGACACTGATTCTCTTACCCTTCAAATATTCTTTAAAATAAGTGAAACATCTCAACGACTTGGGAGCAGTTTCTTCACTAGACTTTAGTCTTTCAATTGGATATTTCAATTAGTGTGTTTTTTTTGGGCTACCCCAGACAACTTCAAGTTCATAGGGACACTTAAGGTGTCTTTCCAAAAAATATATAATCAATAATTTAGTCAAAGCACTGTATCATCTCTGATGAACTGAAGTATATTAAGATCATGACTCTCACATTACAGGTCAATTCCATTTCTCCATTACTGAATCGTTATCCATTTGAAAGTGCCACTAGGCCAGGCGCATTGGCTTATGCCTATAATCCCTGAAGTCTGGGAGGCCAAGATGGGCGTATCACTTGAGGTTAGGAGTTTGAGACTCGCCTGACCAACGTGGTAAAACTCCATCTCTACTAAAAATACAAAAAGCCCCCCGGGTGTGGTGGCAGGCACCTGTAATCCCAGCTACTAGGGATGTTGAGGTAGGAACAGGAAAATCACTTGAACCCAGGAGGTGGAGTTGCAGCAGTGAGCCAAGATCACGCCACTGCACTCCAGCCTGGGTGACAGAGTGAGACTCCATCTCAACAAAAAAATAAAATAAAGACAGTGCCACCAGACAAGAATTATCTAACAAAATAATTATATCCATTCATAACTAGCCACCATCTAGATTAAATAAATCGTCCATATTTAATTTTGATAGACAAACCGTTTTCCCAAAAAGAGCTTCCAAAGGATTTATTGAACATTAAAGAAAGTAAACTCACCTAGAAAGGGTAATATTCATTTTATTTCTTCCAAATTAGACTCTCTGTATTTTGTCTACCCAATGACTTCTGTTAAAAAAAAATTAGAATCAACTTTTGTATGAAAAGGCAGATTTCAACTAATGAACTATATATTATTATGAACCTGCACTCCACCTTGTTATTAAGATATATGAATTGTGAAATTTACCAATAAAAATTATGTTGAGATGTTGCCCCTAAGCAAAGGGAAATTATACTTTCTAGACATGACATACGTTGCATTTGCAACATGCCTTTAAAGGAAAAAATATACATAACAGGAGTAATTAGTAGAGTATTTTGATATGTGCTGGCTGAAGATTGTTTTACAATATAAGATTGTAGCATAATTGCATCCCACTCAGCTCTGCAAGCACGTAAGTGTTATTACAGCATATGATAGAACCCTCAAATGCCACATTCAGATATGTAGTATTTTTCTTGGAACACATCATATTTTATTACTGTATTTTTTCCCAAGTAAATACTGGAAAATAGACAAGTCCCATTCAAATAAGTTGCATTAGTTAGTGGATGGCCATAGATGCATGTACTTCTAATATATTTGATTTTTTTTTTTTTTTTTGAGATGGTGTCTCAGTCTGTCACCCAGGCTGGAGTGCCCGTGATGCAGTCTTGACTCACTGCAACCTCTGCCTCCTGGTTTCAAGCAATTAATTGTCCTGCCTCAGCCTCCTGAGTAGCTGGGATTACAGGCATGCACCACCACACTCGGCTAATTTTTGTATTTCTAGTCAAGATGGGGTTTTGCCAATGTTGGCCAGGCTAGTCTCGAACTCAAATGATCCACCTGCCTTGGACTCCCAAAGTGCTGGGATTACAGGCGTGAGCCACAGCATCTAGCCTTGATTTTTCAAGTTATACTCATTTTAATGAAAAAACTCATTTCAAGTCTAATTCATGACTGGTTTTTAGAAATATTAATGCCTTTTTCCCAAAAAGAAGAGTTACGGATTGGCTTTTAGCTTGTGAATCAATGTGTCAGTAATTCAAAATATACCATATATGACGATGATCAAGATGGCATTTTATGTATTTTTTTCCTCATCTATATTTTTCATGTCCCAGCTGATTATTGGGAGACAATTATCCATGAGACTGCCATATTTCTGCATGCCTTGTGAAGTGAGGCAGCAGCAACTACCCTATGTTCAGCACTATGTGTTCATGGATATTTTGTTAGAAAGAACAAAAACAGAAACGGGAGCAAATGGCAAGCATATTTCAGTCCAGTGCAATAAAGACAGTGTCTTACCCCAGAACCTAGGGAAGCATGCTGTCTGCCCCTTATAAAAGGTGACAGTTCTCTAAGTTCAAGGCTCCTTTCCTGAAATACCCTACAGAGGGCAGGTATTACCTCGTCCTCTTCACATCACGGATTGGGAGATAGGGGTTGGGGAAATACAATAGAACTGTTATCCTGACTGTTACTATTGTTTTTGAGTAATAAACTGTCTTCTACAGTAACCAGGCAACTGTGAGTGGTGAACTTTTCTATTGCAAGTAATATAAAATCTCAGACACTTGAAGGTTTTTGATATTCATGCTGTTTCATCACCCAGTAGAAGAAAGTGCCTAAAGTCAGGTCTGTCCTTTTTGTGTATCTTTCTGGAGTATTTAGTATATGACATGCAGCCTAATTAATACTGATGATGCATGTTCTTTTCTTCTCCTCTAATTTAAGGCTTTCCAAACAATAGACATGATTTTGCCGTAATCATAAAGTGCTGAACCTATTCTTCGCTTGACTTTAAAAAATTAGTTTGTTTTTTAACTTAAAACCTATTTATTTTAAAATAACATTTTTCAAGAAACATCATTAATAAATTTAAAATACAGTGTCAGTTACCATAAATACATAGTTGCATAAAAATTAAAGACATCAAACAGAAAAATGTTAGTCAGAGTACCACCTCAAATCACCTGAATTTGTTACCACCTAAAATCACCTAGTATTATTATCATTGGCTAAATACTAATCTAGATAGTTGGCAAGAGTCCTAGAGAGAGAGAGAGTCAATAACAGCTGGGAATTGAGGGGGGCCTGGGGTATTATTAGGCATGCGGAAGCCGGGAGACTTCTGAGAAGCAGGAGAAGCAAGGAGCACTTCTTACCCTCCCAGGCAACTTCCCAAATAGAAAAAAAAACCCTGCCCGAGGTAGGGAAAGTAACGTTGCTCCCTTTACAAAGACTGATTTGGGGTAGGTAAAAACAGGCGGTTTTGCCAAAGCACTCTCATGTAAAGCAAATCAGCCTCTTAGAGAGAAAATAAGGACCTTGTTCATTTCAGAACCCTCCGTGCTGAGCACACAGGAAGTATGAGCTGAATAAGTACAAGTTCAGTGAATGAACAAGTCAAATGAAAGAACCAAATCACCAAAATTATGTGTAAGACAGGCAAGAGGAAAGTGACAGGGCTCTTCTTCTTTTTGATTAATGCACCTGTTAGAGCAGAACAGACGATGACTGAGATGATGCTGGGGTGTAACATGAAGCTGAGAAAACAGGAATAGCAGAGAGAGTGAGCAGCAGTGACGCAACCAGGGCTGCTGGTGAGCTGCTGCTCTGCTTCTTCTTTATCTCTGCAGCAACATTCCAGGTACCATTTCATTGCTACCTGCAAAGTCATTTAACCCTTGGAGTCTGGGACATTATATTAGCTTGATTTCTCTCCTACTTTCTTGTCTTCTTGTGTCTTTTTTGGGTTGGCTTTTTTTTTTCCTTCATAGCCTAAATATAGGCAAACCAAAGCTCCTCAATTTCCAATGCATACTTTTCTGACTAAGCCCTTTGATGTCCACACCTTTACCAAAAAGAACCATCTCAAACTCAGCATGTACACAACTGAAATTCTAATCTCCAATCCACCTGTCCCTCAAAATTACTTTCTTATTTCTGCAAATGATAACCCTATACTCAAGGCACCAGATTCAACATCATTTTTTTATAAATCCATCTCATTTTTTCTTTCTTAGAAACTGACAGTTCTTAGCCAACTGAACTTTATTCTTTCTGCATGTATTCATTTTTTCTTCATAACTGATAATACTTTAGATAGGCACTGTCCAATTCCAGAGACACATGTGAATACTGAGCACTTAAAATGCAGCAGATTAGGCTAAGGAATGCAATTTTTTATTTCATTTTAATTAACTTAGACATAAAAAATCAAAAGTTTTTGATTTTTAATAATTTTGTATCAACGACTTACTGAAATGATAATGTAGATTTATTGTAGCAAATATATAATTAAAATTAATCTTACCTGTTTATTCTTAGTTCCTTTATGTAGCTATGAAAAATTATTGTTGTATGTGTAGTTTAGATTTCGATTAGGCAGCACTGGTTTAGACCTTATCAAGGATAAACAAAATGGGATTCACTGATTTTGAAGACCTAATATGTATCAAATTGCAGGCTAGACATTCTGTAACTTGAATCATATAATCTTCAAATTATTTCTAACAAATCAGTAACGTTATTCACCAGTATTACACGTGGAAATCTGAAAAGAACAAGGGGAGAAAAAATATTGCACAATGTTAAGGTAAAATAAGCATAGAGTAAGCCTTCACATTCAGGTCTACCAACCTGATCCAGGCTTTTTCCACTAGATCTAGCTGTCCATCACTGCAAAAGCTTTGGGAAAGCACAAAGGGCTGCACAGGCTCTAAAGGAGACTGTCACTTCACTCTACGGTTCAGGGAGCCCCAGTTTTGTGTGATACGGTTTCACTGGCCAGCCTGCAGCAGCTGCTTTGGCTTCCATATTCATGATACATCCCATGACACTCTCGATTCTCATGACACTCCCATACCTGTATGATCTGACCCAGCTGTAAAAACCCAGGGCTGTGTACCACCTGGGCTAGAGGAAGTGACTCAACACTGGATCACAGATGCATGCCCAGGGCTCTGGCAGAGGCAGCACTGTCTGATTCTTTCTCAATGTGGTCAGTCACGGCTGCTTTCTGTTTTCATTCATCTTCCACCTTGGCAGAAACAGGTTGTGGTGGTTGATGGGATTCTCCTGACTTAATAACTGCTTCCTTTGTACCTTCAGCTAAGAATAAAGGCAGGTGAGATCCCTTTATGACCCACCTCAAAAAGAATGCAATCTGTTTGTCCTTGGGGAGATGATGTTAAAAAGTCTCCAGGAATGTCATTTTCAGTCTGCAAGTCCAGGCCAGTCTGACAAGTTTGTGGAGTTTCACAGAAGTACTGTGGAACTCTACAAACAAATTTGGAAAATGCACCTCACCAGGTTCTCATGGGTTACGTTAAATTTTTTCCATCTAAAGTGAATGCTTTCTGAATTTTTTCATCTGATTATTCAAATTAAAATTCAAGGAACCCAGGTAATCATTTTCAACTAATATTTTAACAAGACTACTATGAAAGTAAAGTCTGGTAGAAATTGAATTTTACATAGTGATAATAACGAAAAGAAATATATCTATAATGACCAGCATTTACATTTCGCATAAGCACTTAAAAGTGTTTTGTACTACTCATTTCCTTTGATCTGCACAACCATTCCATACTATGCATATGATTATTATCCTCATTTTAAAAAAGAGAAACCAGTGTCATTAAACAATTTGCCCAAAGTCTTACTTTTCGTATGATCCAACTGGAAACCAAATCACAATCAGATACATTTTTGTTTGGTGTTTTATCAGTTAATTATTTTGTTTTTAGTGTCATTTCTTTTTCTAATTCAAAACAAAATAATCTTCCTACGTTTTTACCATTCATTCACTATAAACACATTGTTCAAGCACTTAGCAAGTGCCTTTTTTCTTCTCATGCAACCCATTCCTGTGCAACTATACATCACATACCTGGCGACTCTGTATTTCAAAGTTTCTGTGAAATACAATCTCTATGCCATTGACTCCAAATGTATACACCCAGCACTGGACTCTTCACTGAAAACCAGACTGAAAAATGCAAGGGCCTGCTTGGTATCTCTGCTGTGTAAATGCTGCAAAAGCACTTAACACGTGTAAGACAAAGCTCTTGATTCACCATAGGCACTCACTCTCCAACACTGTTCCTTTCCTAGTCTTCACAGTCTCCGAAAGAGGAATGCCATCCACCTAGTCCCCTTACCAAAATCGCAGAAGCATCCTGAATCCTTTTTATTTCTTACCCCGTGGATCCAAGTCCATCTGCAATTCTTGCCAGCTTCACCTTCAAGCTACCTCCCTGATATAACTGCCTCTCAGCTCCATTCCTAACATCCTACTCTGAATTACCATAATCTCCTGTCTAGACTACTGAAATAGCCTCTTAATTCTTCTAGCTTTCATTTATATCTACCCATAAACCATTAAAATTGAGATCAAATTTATATTCAGTCAAAATGTACTAATTTCAAGCACATAACTTAAAGATTCCCAGTAAATGTATATACTCATTCTAATCAAGATATCAAATATTCTCATTACACCTTTTATAACTCCTTCTAGTCAATCATCAGCCTACTCCTTAGGCAACCACTGTTCTTACTTCTGTCAGTAAAGACACATTTGCTTTTTCCTGAGTACATGTGCACAGTATGCACCCTTTGTTATTAAAAGACAGACTTCCTTTGCCCAACATCATATTAGTATTTGTGAAATTCATCTATGTTTTTACATGAATTGGTAGTTGTTGTTTATTTATTTATTTTTGGTACTAAGTAGAATTCCATTATATAAGTAAACAGAAATTTATCCATTCTCCTATTGATAACCATCAGGTTGTTTTCAGTTTTGTACTATTTAGAATAAAGGTACAATGAAAATTTGGAAGCAATTCTAAGTGTAGACATGTTTTTATTATGTTTAAATATCTCGGGCTGGAAATGCTGGATCTTATGTTAAGAGTCAATTTAACTCTATAAGAAATGGCCAAATGTTTTCTAAAATTGTTGTGTCTCACCAATAACATATCAGAGTTTCACTTGTTCTACGTTCTCTCCAACATTTAATGTTGCTTGTCTTTAATTTTGTCCATTCAGAAACTAGAGTAGCTAAATAGAGTTATATCTCATTGTTTTAATTGGCAATTTCCTGATGACAAAAAGATGTCCAAAGATGTGTGCTTATTGGCCATTTGTTTATTTTCTTAATGGAAGTATTCTTTCAAATCCTTTGCCCATTTTTGTTAGGTTGCTTATCTTTTCATTATTATTTTATTCTTTATATATTATGTGTTTAAGTCTTTCAGATATATTTATTATAAATATCTTCTCTCAGTAGATACTTGGCTTTTCATTTTCTTAACAGTGTCTTTTCATAAGAAGATATTTTTAATTTAGATGAAATTCAATTTTCCATTTTCTTTCTTTTTCTTTTCACCATTAGTGCTTTCTTATGTATAGTTCAAGAAGTTGTTTCCAACCTCAAGGTTATGAAGATAATCTTTTATGTTTCTTTCTAGAAGTTCATAGTATTGGTTTTTATGTTTCGATTTATGATTGGGATTGTATTATTTTTATGTGTATGAAGTGAGACACAGGTTGAAGATTATTTCTCTGCACAGATATTTAGTTTCCTTACCCTCTCCCCATTCATGCTACCTCCCCCAACCTCCTAAATACCCAGTCTTGGAAAAGAGTCTCCTTTTGACATTGAATTGACTTGCAGCCTCAATTGAAAATCAATTGACCAAAAATGAGGAGGACTATTTCTGCATTCCCTATTCTGTCCCATTGATTTTTTTATTCAAATGCCCTAATAACACTGTCTTGATTATAATAGCTTTATAGCTAGTTTTAATACCAGGTAGTGGGAGTCTGTCAACTTCATTCTTTATTTTCAGATTCTTTTGTCTGTTATAGAACATTTGCATTTTCATATAAAATTAAGAATTAGTTTTTCATGCCTACAGAAAGAAAAAAACTACTTGAATTTTGATTGGGATTGTCTGACTCTATATATTGATCTTGTTGAGAATGGACATCTTCTAATTTGTAAAGGTCATTTAGGTCTCCATTTGTTTGCTTAGCTGTTTTACTTTTTTTCAATGTCTTACTGTTTTCTTTGCAGAGGTTTTGAATATTTGTTTAATTATTCTTAAGATTTTCATGCTTCTTGATGCAATTGAAGAGGAAATATTTAAAATTTCATTTTACAATTCTTTGCCAGTAGGCAGAGATACTAGATAGCTAGAGATACTAGATAACTTTGCTAATATTCATGAGTTATAGATATTATTGCTAGAACTCATGAAAATTTACCAAAGTCACAGCATGCAAGTTTATTAGACACAAAAAACTCTGTATCAATTTTTTGTTCGATATAATTTTTGTATAATAACCTTGTACATTATGACTTTGGTAAATTCTCATATGAGTTCTAGCAGTTACTTGGTATATTTTTAATATTTTCTATGGAAACCATAATTCACCTAGAGCAATAACTTTTACCTTTCCTCTCCAGTACCTTTGTCTTTTACTTATTTTTCTGACATTATTGCCCTGGATAGGATCTCAAGTGCAGTGTTGAATAATATGGGAGGATCAGATATCCTTTCCTTAGCCCAATTCCCACTATTTTCTCTTAGAAAGTGTTCCATATTTCACCATTAGGTGTGAGGTTAACTTGAGTTTTGATTCCCTTCTGTTCTACTTCCTGAGATTATTTTAAAACCACAAATGTCATTAAATTTCATGAAATGTTTATATGTATCAACAGATACTCTCTTTTTCTCTTTCATCCTACTTATATAGTAAATAAAATTAATTCTCTCAAATGTTAAACTAAACTTGTATTACTTATAATCTTACATTAAAAGGCTCCCTTTTTGAATATTGCTAAATTCAATTTGCTGGTAGTTGTTTTTTTTGTTTTTTTGTTTTTTTTTTCCTGTGAAGGAGTCAGGCTGGAGTAGAGTGGCGATCTCAGCTCACTGCAACCTCTGCCTCCCAGGTTGAAGCAATTCTCCTGCCTCACCCTCCCTAGTAGCTGGGACTACAGGTGCATCGCCATGCCCAGCTAACTTTTGTGTTTTTAGTAGAGACGGGGTTTCACCATGTTGTCCAGGATGGTCTCAATCTTTTGACCTCGTGATCAACCTGCCTTGGCCTCCCAAAGTGCTGGGATTACAGGTGTGAGCCACCGCACCTGGTTCTGATGATAGTGTTAAAGGATCTGTCGATCTATGTTCAAAGATGTTGGTCTATAATTTCTTTTTTCTCATAATGTCTTTGTAAGGTTTTTTCAACTAGATTATGGTACTTTCATAAAATATTTTGGGAAGCTTCCTCTATTTTCTGAAAGAGTTTGTGTAAGATTGGCATTGTTTCTTTCTTAAACTCTTGGTAGAATTTAACTGTGAAATTAACAGGGCCTGAAATTTTTATTAAGAAGGTTTTTAATGGACTTTTTCTATTTTAGCTGTTTCCAAATTTATTGGTATAAATTTGTTCATAATATTCTTTATTATAGTCTTAATATCTATACAATCATCAGTGATATTATGCTTTCATGTATCCACTGATCTTTTTGAAACTGACGGTTGACAGTTTTCACCAAACTTGGCAATCATTGTCACAAGTGTTTTTCTCAATTCCATTCGCTATCTCTTCTTCAGGTATTCCAATTAGATGTAATCCAGACTGCTTGATATTTTCCTATAGGTTATTGAGATTATGATCAATTTATCTGTTCTTCAGATTAGAGAATTTTTATTGACCTAGCTTTAAGTTCACTTTAAGTCTGTAATTTACAGTTTTGAAATTTTTGTTTCTTTTTTTATAGTTTCCATTTCACCTGAGATTCTCCATCGGTTCCTCTATTGTATTTTCTTTAAGTCCTGAACATATTTATACCACCTGCTTTAAAATTATTTTCTGTGTATTCCAACTTTTAGTTATTTGGGTTTCTATTTCCATTGACTGGTTACTGAGTTTTCTTTTTCTTAAGATGCAGGCTAGAAATTACCTGGTTTTGTCTGTGTGTTTGTTTGTTTGTTTGTTTTTGCTGTTCTACCAATTTTTATTGTATACCGGACATTCCGGATGTTATTTATTGACACTCTTGAAATGTTGTTCCTTCGGAATGTATTTATTTTTATTCTAAACAGCAGATAAATTACTAGCTGATTAATCTGAATTTTTTCTGCTTTGTTATTTCAAATATGTTTTAGTTTTACCATTAGTTAAAAGGCAAATTCTGTAATTCTGGAGCTTCACTTGGGACTTTATTCTGGGCCTTCATCTATGCTCTTAACTTGTGACTCTTGTGGAGTTTTAGAGAGAATTCAGAGGTTTATCCAGGTCCTCTACTTAGGGTGGATTCAAACTCCAAGTTCAGTGTCCTGTGCTGTGGGCAGCCCCTGAAGTCTCTTCCAGCCTTGCTTCCTGCAGAGCTTATTAGAGTTTCCCCCACACATGTGCAGTTTAAGGCTCAGCCAAGTTGGTGAATGAGGTAGAGATATGGGTTTGGAGTTTCCCTTTGTATGGCTGTTATCCAGAATTACCCTCCCCCCAGTTTGCAGACCATCTGGAAACCCAAAACTCTATTCTCTTTTGCCTCCAGTAAATAAAATTGCAGCTTTCTGCTTGAGTTCTAGCCAACCTGTACTACATACATTGAGAAGTTCCCTCAAGGTAAAAGCTGTACACATACACACACACACACACACTTTCCTTTTTTCAGAGTCAGGTTCCATTTTCTGGTTGTTTTACTTTGCTCCCCTGTGCCTTCAATTTGTTTTTCAATATTTTGTCCAGATTTATGATTGTTATCAGAGAGTCTTGCCATTACTGGAACCAGAATACTTCCATAATGATTTCTTAAAAATCATGAAACCTATGCACCTTACCAGCTACATCTTCTTTCATTTGGAATAAAATCTCAGCACCTAGTCTACATCAGTGCTTCTCAACCTTAGCTGCACATTGAATTTTATGGAGAATTAATTGGTCCTTTGGTTGCATCCCTAGGCATTTTTTTAAAGCTCCCTGGGTAATTCTAACAGCCAAGGTTTAAAACCACTGCCTTACATAAATTTCCCCTGCATTATTCTCCTACACTTTCTCAATCACTTTCCTTACTTACCAAACTAGTTATAGGACTGTTTTTCTGTTTCACAAACATAAAACTTTTTGTGCCTATTCTTCCTGTTTCCTGAAATTCTTTGCTATTCTGTCTTTTGCATTCATGTCTTAACTTAAATGCCACCTCCTGTGACAGTGAATTTTATGTGTCAATTTGTGACTATTTTATGTGTCATGGTGCCCGTATATTTGGTCAGATATTATTCTGGATATTTCTGTGAGACATTTTTGGATGAGATTACCATTTAAATGGGTAGACTTTGAATAAATCAGATCATGGTCTATTATGTGGGTGGGTCTCATTCAATCAGTTGAAGGCCTGAATAGAACAAAAGACTAAACTCCTCTGAGCAAGAGGGAATTCTGCAGCAAAAGGCTTTTGAACTTCAACTGCAACATCAGCTTTGCTAAGGCCTTCAGCCTGACATCTTTCAGGTTGACATTCTTCAGATTTGAACTAAAACATTCGATCTACCACTGGTATCCAGTATCATGGCCTTTGGATTTGAATCACAACATCAACTCTTCCCTGAGTCTCCAACCCTCCAGCTCACCCTGCAGATTTTGAACTTGCCCATCTCCATTATTGCATAAGCCAGTAATTCAAATATGTCTGTGTACCTACAACACTTAGCACTTGCATGTGAGTACTCATTCAGTACATTATTAAATGTATGAACTAGTAAAGGAGATAGCGGCTGGCAATACTTTTTTACATGTCTACTTGTATTTATTCTTGTTCTATACATATATATGAGGTGAGTGATAGAGAGGGAAATAAGCCACAAACACTGTGAACAGGAACCAAGACTCCAAGACTCGGGCATACTCCCTCTACCCTCGGCCTCAGTTTTTCAAGACATTCCCCCCGACCTGACTTTCTTTTAAACAAGATACCCAAATCAGCAGCAAAGGTACCTGGGGTAGTCACTGAGATTTAAAACAGTGAGAATGGGAGGGGGAATGTCCAAAAGCAGAAGTTGGAAAGAAAAGGGAAGGATCAAGGGAGAAGCTAGGCTCTGGAGGACAGAGTTGGGCCACAAGAGGTGAAAGTAAGAAGCCAATATGAGGGATACCCCTCCTGACTGCTGTCACCCATAAAATAAATACCAGACAATTTTAATAGGGGATTCAACTTCAAAAACAAATATCTAGGTCATAACAAAGCATCACTTTTTGCAGAATTCTCTTTTAAGTTCCCAGTTCTGTTTTCACTCTTATATGTATACATCATGTAACCAAAGTCCTGAAATTGATGTCACTCTGCATCACATATTTAACCTCTAAATTTTAATTCAGAAGCCAGTAAGTACCAATATATCACATTAGGGTTAAAATTCAATTTAGATTAGTGTCAATGTTTGGATCTCTGAGAAAGGCTGTACATCTCTTTACTCACCAGTTCACACCAACCCCTTTTTTAAAGGAAACTTGTAGAGACTGCATTGAAGACCACTTCACAATGCCTGACTTGGGCTCTGGCATGAGGAGGACAGATCAGATGTTGGAATTCAAAGAAATGAAAGTAAAACGTTCTATCTTCCAATGCATAAAAAGACTTTTCATGCATTGGAAATAAATTTCTGAAAGATTTTTCTCTAGCTTCATAAATAAACCAAGGAGCAGTGAATTCATATCCTCATCAACGATATATTTAGACCAAAAGGAAGTTCTTTGTTATGTTGATGTAAAATTACTTTTGTGTAATGTTCAGCCATTGGGGCTAACTCCACTATTTGGAACAGCACAGATGGCATCTCTTCATGTACATGATCATTTCTCAGTTCTGTGAAGCCAAAACAGCCTCTCTACTCTTGGCTTTGGCTTCTATTCCACTGCAATAACTTAGCCAAGATCCTTCGAGAGATCCAAATAGGACGTGGATTCTGGATTCTTCACCTCCTAATTGCTCTCTTTCTAGATGCTTTCAGTGTGATGACTGACCTTTAGCATGTGTCCTCCATCAAACTCCACAAGGTCTGACCACAAATAAGTTTATACATTACTCCAGTTGATCGCGAAAGTCATAGCCACCCTTATACTGAGCAAAAAGTGGATTTTCTTTACATTTAGCACAAGAAAGTATCAGGAACCACATAGTTCTCTTATTTGACTCATTATCTCTGACTGTACCTTGAAGCTTAACTTGCTTTTCATTTTCTAATCCTTCAGAAAGCAAATATCCCAAAACAGAAAGCAAACGACTGAAGAAAAACAGCTCCCTAAGGTGCACGGATGGACCACTGGTGCACTGATCTAATGATGCACTGTTAAAGTTGGGAATATAAAAAAAGCAACCAAGGTCCTGAAACTGACTAACTGCACACATAGGAAAAAATGTAGCCACTCCTTAAAGGTCTTCTAATGTGTATTTATTTTACTATTTTTTAATGGGGCCTAGCAGGACAAATTAATGTTTCCATCAGAGAGAAAGTGCCTTTTAAGTGCAAAACATTTTTCAGAAACTCCTTCCAACATCAGCATAGATGACTTCACCAGAAGAGGGATTGTTTAACTAAAAGGGATCATTATCTGTCATTGGGATTTCTCTTCACTGAACAAGCAATTAGTCTGTCAAAGATGGACTGAGTTCTTAAAATGAATGTCTAAAAGATGCTTACAGCATCTCTCAGTGTTCCTGACAAATAAAAAGATTGGTTTTCATGTAGAAGTGAGGTTCTGACTGTTTGTTTTCATGAGAAAAAATGATAACTAGTTTTTAGAAAGTCTTTCATATCTGGTTTATCTCCAGTCTCATTTTTCATATTTCAAGATAATTCTATACATGCCTTTGTCCCCCAATAACTACATGTTTTGATGCAAAATTGCCATAGTTACACTAATGCCCATCCTCGCAAAACATATGACAGGTAATCATTGAGAAGCAGTGAAATAAATACCACACAAGGGGAAACAATCTATTCTACAATGGAGACTCTGACCATTCTTGCCATTCATTCTAAGATCATTCAATCTAAGTTTCATTAAAATGATTATATTTGCCCCTCAACTTATAAAGAATGATTGAAAAAAGATAAGTTTAAAAAGAGAGAAGCAGTTCTGTCTACTCAGAAGCAAAGGTTGGCTCCCCTAAATTGAATCAAACTCTGGATGGAACTAATCAGATTTTTCTCAGATTAGCAGTTCATTGGGTAAACAGACAAAAGGCTACTTTTAAGATAAATGTTCTTAATATCAACTCCATAACATGGGAAGCTCGATCCATTACATTTATCCCCACCAAAAGCATCACAAATCACATATAGATTTTTTTAAAAAAAGAAAAATGAGGAGTTACAAGTTCATTATATTAGAACCATAGTTTTAAATGACTTTTGGAAATACTTCAGATTAATTTTTCACTATAATGGCCTATCTATTGAAAAATGGTGATCTAACATAAATAAATATAGCAACTATTTATTTACCTGACTCGCCACAAAATTCTATAAAATCATGGAACAGTTTTCTTAAACTTTTGACTAGAAATAAATATATAGCATCTATTGGCAAATTCACAAGTTTTTCCTTCAGTTCTGAAATTGTTAAGATAAAATATTTTTACATGTAAATTTAAATTGATCTTTGTTTATTGTGTCTGCTCCAATTGTTTCTTCTCTCTTCTCTCCCAACCTGATAAACATAAACTGATGTACCTAATTGGATATATTTTCTTCCATCATACACACACACACACACACACACACACACACACACCCATGAATACACACTGTATACAGAAGGAACAATGATAATGATATGTAATAATGATATGTAGAGCTATGATGGCTGGATTTTAAGTTCAGTACAGGAATGCAACTTGGAATATACGAAAATGTATTTATCCCATTCTCATATTGATGAACATTTAATTTTTTCCGATTTCCCCTTTTGTAAATAATGTTCTGATAATCTTCCTGTAAATGTAGTGTAATGCACATGTGTAAAGTTTTTTCAGGGTTGTTGGATATCAAAGTGTAATCTACAAACACCTGGTGCTGGGGACTTTTCAGGGGGTTTGCAAGATGAAAATCTTTCCATAATTACACTAAGGCAGTATTGGTCTTTTCACTTTCATGCTCTTAGGGTTTTGAGAGGCTATTGACATGGTGTAACATCATTCTTTCGATGGCTAATAGAATTTGTGTGCTTCTATATTCTTGTACTTTCAAAACTTCTGTACTGATATGGAAAGTATCAACATATTAACCCACATAACCAGAAAGTGTCTGGTGCAATCTATAATTTTGGGGTGTCAAGTGGTCCTAAAACCAAAACTTTTGAAAACTACTGTGAGGAGTAATATATAGTTAGAAATATGTAGAAATAAGAATTTTATGATATTAACATAATGCTCTCCAAAGTATCTATTCTACTTTATATTCCCATAAAGAATTCATCTTACCTTTCCTCCTTACTTAGTATTGCAAGACTGATTCATTTCCATAAACATAATAGGATAAAATAACACCTTAAAGCATTATTTTTATTTTTAATTGTTAAATACAAAGGAAAAACAAGAACCAATATAATATCTGTATATCCACAGCTCATATTTAATGAATGTTAACATTTTGCCACATTTACTTTATTTTGCTAACAAACTTAAAAACATTTAAAGAAAATAAAAGTACTTTTTGGAAAAAGATTTGTCATTTTTCTAATATTTTGGAGCATTTTGTAATATGTTTCTCTATATAGATCTATAATATATATCATCTGAATTATGTGACTTTTATATCAATGACATTATATTATACATATCCATCAGCAACTTGCTTTTTTACTTAATATTGCTTTTATGATATATTCATGTTGATATAAGCAGATTTTGTTTATTCACTGAAACCAGCTCCAAAGAATATTAAAATATACAGCAATCTTTGTTTTTGTTTTCCTTGATGGCCATGGTAGTTATTTCCACATTTTTTACTACCCTACAAATAAAAGCAAACCCTCTCAGAGTTTAATAGAAGTAACAAGAGCATAAGCACATTTTATAAAGCCACTCTGTCTCCTCCTATCTGGAAAGTAGATTGGAGGAGAGCATGAATGATGCAAGGAGGTAACTGCAGTCATTAATTCCCATAACCTACGTTAAATAGCTTAGGCCAGGGTGGTAATGGTGAAAACAACAAGAACAAAGATAGATGAGATCTAGCAATGTTCAGGGGGTAAAAAACAACAAAACTTGGCATAGAATTATTATTATTATTATTATTATCATTATTATTATTTGAGCCAGGGTCTCACTCTGTCACCCAGGCTGGAGTGCAGTGGCACAATCTCAGCTCACTGCAACCTCTGCCTCCTGGGTTCAAGTGATTCTCCTGTCTCACCCTCCCTATTGGCTGGGATTACAGGTGTACACCACCACACCTGGCTAATTTTTTGTGTTTTTAGTAGAGATAGAGTTTCACTATGTTGGCCAGGCTGGTTTCAGACTCCAAACCTCAAGTGATCCACCTGCCTTGGCCTCCCAAAGTGATGGGATTACAGGTGTGAGCCACTGCACCCAGCTCTTGGCATAGCAATTTGAATGTGACTGCTAAGAAAAAGGAAGATATAATTTAGTAAATACTAATTGAATATTTGATTTTAGCAAAAGAATTGTAGAAAATGTCCATCTGGAAGATACACTAAACCATAGATTTAGCATTTCCTTCATAATATACTTCACCATCAGTCAGAGTCATCTTTCAGAGATGCTTGTATCATTAGAGCTTCCTACTGTTGTCCAATTTTTTTGTTTGCTTTTGCTTTTGTTGTCTGATTTTTTATCACACATATAGTAGCACATCTCTCCTTGGACCTATCCTTAAGCTTGTCCCTGAATTCAAGCCACTGAGTTCTCCTTTTGGTTTTTTTCATCAATGCTTCTGTTCCTTGCTTTGCCTTTTACTTTGCCAGAGATGTTGCTAGTGTATATACTCCTTCCAGATCCAATTCAAATGTCACTCTTCACCCACCTTCCAGCGAAATTAACCACATCACATCTATGTTCACACAGCACTCTGTTAGGGAGCTTACACTGTATTGTGCTCCTTTTGTTCTTTTTTAATTTTTTTTTTTCACTTTTTGTCTGATGGAAAATGTCTATTGATCTATCTTTGAGCTTGCTGACATAGTAAATTTTCAACAAATATTATCTAGTAGTATTATAAGCACTCACTATGTACTAGCCACTGTTCTGGATTTACATAATAAATGGAATATATCTACATTTATCCTGAAAGCAAAAGCAACACCTTATTCGTCAGTTAAGTTCATTTACCCGTAGCTGAACTGATTGGAGTCAGCCTTGTGGGGCTCCTTTGCTCTGGCTCTCTTCTATCAGGCATTTCTGCTTTAACTTTCCAAAGCTTGCAGTTGTCTTCAACTCTGCCTTATAGCAGTTAAATCTGCCACAGAAAAACCATGAAAACCATAAAAAAAACCAGAAAAACCATGAAAACCATAGAAAAACCAGGAAAGCCAGAAACTTCCTAGGACCATCTTCATCTTCTGCAAGCAGCCTTCTACCCTCATCTGCCTGCATTTGCCTGCTCTGTGTCACCAAGTTTTGTTTTTGTTTTTTTAATATTTTTTAGTTTAATGATTATCTGTGAGAGTCAGAGTGAGTGACTGTTACTTAGTTGCTAACATGTATTGTGCTTATCTTTGTATTGGCCCATCTCTATTCCAAATTGTAATCTCCCAAGGAACTTAATTCTGGTATTATTTATCTTTGTTTTCTCTACTAGTGTCTAAAAAAGTGAAAACAGGAAAAAAATTATAGAATTGTACCCACATATTAGACACTTAACATATCCTTTAATTCTTCCCTATTAGAAAAGTTTTATGCTCTCCTTTCACTAGTTTAAAATAATTCTATATCAATGTTATATATTTGACACCCTCTATAACCATTTAAAAATATAGATATTACATTATTTCCAGTAGTTTTTAAAACTGAAATATTGGCAATTAAGTACTCACTGGGATATTTTTCTGTGTAGAAAAATACATACCACAAAGACCCACAAAACATATAAAATCTCTGGGAAAAAATATTGCTGCAAAATAGGCACAATAAAAATGCTACGTTAAATATTTAATCAAGAAGTCTTTGGAACAGGAAAACAATTTCAGAAGACACTTGGCTCCCACTAGTATCCCCGAGTTATTAGGGCTATCAAAAAACAAAATTACGATAATTTTAAAGATCTTAATTGGCTTTTATTCATGATTCTAGAATCAGACAGCCCTCAGAATTGGAACAAGATCTAAGAGCTCCATAGTCTTAAGGTGGACAGATGATAATTATAGACAGAAAAGGGAAGTGACGCATAAATACAGCCTAGCTGGTTACAGCTTGGTGTTTGGCTTATTTTAATCATCTAACCACTTGTGATTGATTGAGCCTCAGCTGCTGTGATTGACGAAGACTCAGCCACTATTTGCAATGGTTGAGGACTCCTAAGTGAGGCTTTTCCTGTTAGACTACGTATTAAGCAAGGTCAGAGTTTGCTAGGTAAGGACTCAATATGGGGGCCTCTTCAGGCTTAACTTCTTAACTTCACAGAGCCAAATTGTCTCTCCTTTAAGATCTGACATGTTCTGAAGGCTCCATGTTGGCTATATTTGAAATAAGCATAGGCAACGTGAATTCTCAGAATGCTTCCTGTTACATAAATTCTTAATGAATAAACGTAAGAATTTGAATTCCCATACTATTTTTTTTTTCAAAGAATTTCCTTGAAAAACCTCCAGATGTGGACAGAAAGAGAATTGTTTGCAGCCACCAATAGGCAGTGGGATATCCTGAACATTTAGCTCAAGGATACCATGTGTAATAAATGTTCTTTAAATAAATTACATGCTATTAAAGAAATGAATTTATTACATATTTTCTGTGATTCCAAAGTTTGCTGTTCCTGCTTTAAGTTAAAACATAATAATGATAACATTAAAACATGAGATTTGGCATTTTAGAAATCTACTAACAAATATTAAAAATCGGAGGTGAACAAAAAAATACCTCTTATTCCATAATCATTTATTGGGTACTAATTATGGTTTGGGAAAAATGGTGGCCCATTGAATTATTTTACACTCACAATGCAACTATAGCCAATGTGTTACAAACACAGCTAAAATGGACATATTCTAGCCCATCCTATTCACGGTCTTATAAAATCTCTTTTTCCAAACACACACAAAAATCACTTTTTCTAATTTGTTATTTTCACCAGCTATTTGGTCATTAGCCCCTCTTTCTTACCACTAATACACTTTTGAGTCATTTCTTTATTTTTTTCTCAAAACATCTGGAACATTTCCTTATAAATACTATGATTTCCTTTCCGAATGTTTTTCCTTCACTCTTCAACTAACCCCCTATTTGTTCTCGCATTCTCTTTTTCCTGAGTACTTTATTTTTCTAAACCTCACCTTGTACTTCTCTCTGAGGCCTGCAAACAAGTGTCTCCAGAAAGCATTAGATAGTGTTAGAACTCCATCAGATTAACCTCTGTCTTTATTCTTTTGCCAACACACTTAGTCTATATGACAAAAATTAAATTCATAAGAAGGGACACTAAAATTCAAATCCAGTGGGATGAAATGATCCTACTTAAATGCAAAATAAACCATGTAATCACATCCCTATAAGTGGTGTGAGAAATTCCTCTCCACCACATTGCATCCCATCCACTTCTTTCAGAGCAAAAATGTAAATCAAAACAATTTAATTAAAGCCAGAGCCATTTCCTGCATAAGAGAGAAGGCATTAAAAATTATGTAGCAGGATAACTTACTGAAGTACTAATTTCTATACTGTCCTCAATGTTTACAGGTACCTTAACGAAATGAAAAAGTAATAATAATAATAATAATAAAATGTCCCTTTCCCTTCCCTAGGTGGAAAGATAACCAACCTTTCTGTTTAAAGATGGAATTTCTTCGCATCAGCATCTGTTTTAAAGAATTAGGCTGCCACATACTTTAAGGTCATGAATAAGTCTTCTACTAGTATTAGAAGACATAAGTGACTTGATATGGAGGACAATGACTTCTCAAAGACAGGGAAAATAATATCTTACGGGGAGGGGCTCCTCAAGTAGTGAAGATACATAAATTATCTGAAAAGTAGGCCCCGAGAGGTTGTGTTCTTGGGGCTACAACTTGAAAGTCTTGATCCAAACCTTTGTGTCCAAAAGGAGCACAGAACCAATGAGGCTGAATGATTTTAGTAAATAATGATGACAGTGCATCAGAAGCAATAAGCAAATCACCACAAGGGATAAAAGAGCAAAGACCCTCTCGAAAATATTTGGGCTTACCTGAACTAAAGATGGTACCCAAGCCAAATTCATTTAATTTAGTTTCGTGTGTTTGTTTGTTTCAACATGTTATTTTCTTTACCTGTGCAGTGAGGAGCAAAGACATATCATTCACACATGATGCTGGAATTTGACGTCACCACCTACAAGGCGAATAGGAAGGAAGCAAATGTGCCTAACACAGTAGTGGAAACACATTATTTCCAATGACATAGGCAGAGCCTTGCTCTTGGGGCAACTATTTGTTTCACATTATGGACTTAGACAATATTAGCTTAGAAAGTAGACTATGAAAGTAGTATTGGCTTAGAGAGTAAACTAATCACGTTTAATCTACAGAAAGTAGACTAATCGCTACTTAGAAAGTGTGATTATTGGTTAACTCTTGGTTGTTTATGTTTTTGATACCAAAGCCTGTGATTCTCATTTGGAGATACACCCTGAACGAGACAGCCTTACTATCCCCTCAGCTTGATTTAAGCTCAGCTTTCTTCCTAGCTATAGATCCCTGGTCTCCCCTTTCTTAGAGCATTTACTTTGGAAAGTTTTCAATTTAACATTGTTTCTCTGCCCTTTTAAGATGTAAATCCTCTGCTAGCCTCTTGCCAGTTTTGCAACCCTGCTATGTATTTCTCAAGGACCTGGGAGCCTTCCTTTTTAAATGTAATTATTTCAATTACTAAGAAAGAGCCCTTCACTACCAATGTCTCTGGGAGAGTAGGATGCTAACTTGTCTCAGTACCGCTTAGCAGCACAGATGGCCTAATCGCATTGACCAGCCTCCTCACAAATGTTCACCAGTGCTTTTCCACTTGCTCATCCCAGCACTTAAAAACCCTGCTGCCTTTCAGAGGAGTTGAGTTCAATTTCTCCTCCGTATTGCAATAGAACTGAGGAAAGTCTTCCGTGCCTGCCTAACTCCATCTGCTGCAATTTTTCTTTGAAAACCCCTCCCCACTTTCAGTGCCCAAAGCCCAGGTGGACCTACTTCAAAGGAAACTGAGAAATAGAGGGAAACACTGGAGATCCTGGTGATATTCATGCCCTTCTATCAAGCCATGGCTGAAGTGAGAACTACTTCTGGACTCTTTATTTGTGGAAGCCATGTATTTCTTTTTTTTTTCTTTTCTGAATCCAGTTATGGTTGAGAGGCTCTGCGTTTGGTTTTGTCTTGTTTTATTTTTATTTTCACATCTTCCAAACAAAGTATCCAAATTGTCATAGTTGGTTAACAAGTAAAGAAACCTGCAGAGGCCAAGTGTGGTGGCTCATGCCTGAAATTCCAGCACTTTGGGAGATCAAGGTTGGTGAATCACCTGAGGTCAGGAGTTTGAGACCAATCTGGCCAACATGGCAAAATCCTGTCTTTACCAAAAAAAGGCAAAAATTAGCCGGGTGTGGTGGCGGGCACCTGTAGTCCCAGCTACTTGGGAGGCTGAGGCATGAGAATCACTTGAACCCAGGAGGCAGAGGTTTCAGAGAGCTGAGATCATGCCACTGCATTCCAGCCTGAGCGACAGAGGGAGACTCCATCTGGAAAAAAAAAAGGAAAGAAAGAGAAAAAGAAACCTGCAGCGGAAGCAGAGCCGCAATTCTTACTTGTGGGGAGACTGAATATAAAAATTTGCACTGAGAGATTGAAAATAAAATTGTGCACTTGGACCCTTGTTTATGTGTTAGAGCCTGTTCTCCATCACCCTGCAGAGTCTTCTCTTGTCTCCTACACGGATAAATGAGATAAAACATTAATTCCATCTGGCTGACACTCAGGACACTTCCTGAACTTGGGCCACCCTGGAGAGATCCAGAGTGAGATCTCTTTCTGAGGCAGGGGAAGTTTTCCCACAAAGCAGGATGGAATCCAGGCTGTCAGTCTTAAGGAATGAGGTGCTTGGGTCAGACACGATGGCTCATGCCTGTAATCCCAGCACTTTGGGAGGCCGAGGTGGGTGGATCACTTGAGGTCAGGAGTTCAACACCAGCCTGGCCAACATGGTGAAATCTCCTCTCTACTGAAAATACAAAAATTAGCTGGACATGGTGGCAGGTGCCTGTAATCCCAGCCACTCGGGAGGCTGAGGCAGGAGAATCACTTGAATCCAGGAGGCGGAGGTTTCAGTGAGCAGAGATTGCACCATTGCACTCCAGCCTGGGTGACAAGCGGGAAACTCAGTCTTGAAAAAAAAAAAAAAAAAGATGCGTGGGATGTGGGTGTGCTAATTAGAAGGCAGCAAGATCTTCCAAAATGTCCTCACAGCAGCCTCAGATTTTAGGTGTCTTCTCATGTTAACATTCAAAAGGAAAGGTCTGCTCCCTTTTTTCATAATTCCCTATGTGAGTGCCTGAAATCTCTGGTAAAGAAATTTGTATAACTTCTATAGCTTGCATACATCTGGCATGTTTGTTTCTAGAAAGCAGGAAGAAAGAAATGGGGTGGCTATATTTTCCCATCATTCTAGAGTAGGGAAGGGGAGTTAGAGCAGGACGGGGTACAAGTCCTTAGAGGAATGATGAAATTGTTTATGGCAAATAGGTTATCGGAATGTGGAGAATACTGAAAGCTTCATAAACTTATGAGAGTGTCCTGGAGAGGCCACAGACAAGCATGGCAATAAAACCAAACCTTCTGGTTGCTCCATGTGTTTAGCAAATGTGAAGAGGGGCTCTAGTTCAGCCCTGAATTATAAGTATTAGAGAGAGTGAAGGAGATCAGAGCAAAAAGACAAAACAAAACGTGAAATTATTCCAACCAAGCAATTTTGACTGAAATGGATAATACAAATATGTCTGGAGAAAAATAAAATATTGATTTATAATCGTCTTGATAACCTGGATGATTTTGTTTTCTATTGCCCTCATCCAATTAACAGATGCCTTCAGAACACAAGGCAAAAGGAGAATTCAGATAATTGTCTGATTTTGCCTGAGGTTTCCTAGAATCCTAGTTAAATTGTAATTTATAAGGCAAGCAATGCCAGAGTTTCCTGCACCCATAAAGACAAACGTAGCACACTCTAGTTTAATTGCCCCTGCTTCTGATGATTCTCTCTAACCTTTAAATACAGTGTAGATTTTTTTTCAGTTTATGAAAAATTGTATAACCTGGTGTATGAAAGAATAAAAAACCCTCCCCCACTATGCCCCCTTCAACAAGCACCTTCTAGTGCTCTTCTAAAAATAGTTCTAAATTAGCAAACGGCAAAACATGCCACTGAAGTTTAAACTACAATTTTAAAAAGCAGACCTAAGAATGCTCATATTTAATTATGGCTGCACGTAATTAAGTGTGGCAATCTGGTGATAAAACCTTTAAGTAATGACTCATAAAGAGATAAAAATGGAGCATGTGTTTAATCAGTTCACAGCCTTCCTCAGAAGCTGGCATCACTCAGGTGCTAATGAGACACCTGTTGCTGGGGACACCAGAGAGAGCATGCAAATCAGTCAGGGGATAGAGAAGACGAGCGCTCACTGTCGCTGAAGGCACACGGGTTTGCCAAGATGAATGTCAGGAGGCTTGAGCTCTGATAATATATTTAAATAAAAGCATTCAAGCAATTCAGTACTTTTTTACGTAGGGAAAAATGAAGGAGAGAAGGGAAAAAAAGAAAAAAAATTCTTCTATTTCACTTATAAATTGTGGAACATTTAAAAAATTTTTAGGTCATAATGTATTCAAGTTTTTAATTGCTAATATTTGCAAAATTTCTTTTCTTTTTTTTTTTTCCAGCAATTGTGTATGTGTGTGCGTTCAAACATGTTATTTGTACTGTGTGTTTGGGTTTTCAATCCTTTCTGCAATGTTAAGGGATTATTTTCTCTATTCTCCAAAATTGAGGTGAATTATGTCTATGATAATAGAAAAAGAAACTTACCTTTTAGTCTCTATGTGTGAGTTATACTCTTTTATCTGGCTAGGTTGTGTGTCATGTCAGATGTTAAGAGATATGGTTATGTACATTTTTTCCATCCCAGAAAGGAGAAATGGGGCGTTAATATCTGGTTCCCTATAGAACCTTAACAATGTATTAGAATTTGAGAAACCTAATGGCCCAATGATGAGAAATGAAGATGAGACTCTTACTCCTGAAAGGAGAAGTGTATGCTTGCTAACACTTCCTTCCCTAGAGAGCTCTAGACTTGTCACAGAACAACCTTCTTCACTCTTAGAATTATTCTCCATGGTCTATTCAACCTTTGGCTATAAGCAGAAACCACCACCAAGGAGCTATTTGGCACTAAGTTTAAATAAACACATGCTATATTAAAACAGACTTTAACAACATCTCAGAAGGATGCTTTGCTCTTTCTGGAAATGGAAATTGCTCATGAGTTTCATGATGTATCAGAAGTTTTGGAAGTTTGAAGTTAAAGGGCAGTATGTAGACCTTTATTAAACATATACAGTGAATAAAGCTAAATAAAAAGCAAAAGAGCAATGAATAATCCTTTTTGTGGCAAGACAAGTACAGTAAAATATTTGGAAAGAAGAAGAGTGATTGAAAGTTTACACTGGCTAAATGTGAATCAGAGAAGTCACAATACTGATGATAATGGTTCCACACTGAGCAATTTTCTTGCAAATTTGGATAGCACAAACTAGCATGTGTCATACCTCAGCAAGAGCAACTCAAGCAACTTCAACAAAGAATGCTTGTTCTAAACACAGTGCTCCTGTAGCCAAGATAAATGGGACAGGTCTCAAATGCCACATTTGATACCCCCAAACTCCCAAGCCCTCAAAAAACTGGGAGAGATTGTTCCGGCAAGAAAGTGAATTACTATCTTATAGATGATATGATTAATAAATCTATCAGGCAATTATTCAACCTTCTATTTAATTTTGACTTTCTAAGTGTGCATGGCTTTATGAAAATATTTTAAATGTCTATATTTTTAAAAAGCAAATGAATGAAGTTCTTAGTGCCTGTGTAAATTTTATAAAAGTCTTGACTTCAGGAAATATTAACTTTATATAGTAAATAACTTACTTTCATACTCCCATATAAGAAATGGTTTAGGTTTACATAAAATTTATATAAAATTTTGTAAAAATGTACATTGAACTGTTTACATATACATCAACTTGAATAGGAATCTGTGATACATGCACATTGCATGTATCTCATAGTTTTGTATTTATTTTATATTTTTGCATTAATTGTATTTTATGCTAATACATTTTATTTCTACTAGAGAATTGTATGGATTGCATTTAGCAACTGACTCCTTTTGGCCAATGATACATCACCAGGAATGTCAGTCGACTATCAGGTGATGGGCAGGCAGTTAGTTGTTAACTGACTCTCTAAGATAATAATTGGTCACAGCCAGTGCCAGGGAAAGGCCGTCTATCAATAGATAGTAAAAACCTGAAACTGACGATCAGCTGCTTAGCGATAAAAGCTCAAGGAATTGGGCTAGTGGACTCAAGCATGTGCATTAAGAGGCGATGTGGTGGAGTTTAACTGGTATATGACTTTCTAAAGACATCTGGCAGATAAGGAAACAACACCTCAAGTGAGCATGCGTACAACTCTAGTAAACACACTGTGCATGCTCCCCTCCCTAGCCCTAGCAGTTTACTGCCCATGAGGACAGCCTACCCCAACAGAAAAATCAGGGGAAAAGCAAGATTCTGGAAGTATACTAACATATAAAACCCTAAGTCAGGCCGGGTGCGGTAGGTCACACCCAGCACTTTGGGAGGCCAAGGCGGGCGGATCACAAGGTCCGGATATCGAGACCATCCTGGCTAACATGATGAAACCCCGTCTCTACTAAAAATACAAAAAAAATTAGCCCGGCGAGGTGGCGGGCGCCTGTAGTCCTAGCTACTTGGGAGGCTGAGGCAGGAGAATGGCGTGACCTGGGAGGCGGATCTTGCAGTGAGCTGAGATGGCACCACTGTACTCCAGTCTGGGGACAGAGCGAGACTCTGTCTCAAGAAAAAAGAAAAGAAAAGAAAAGAAAAGAAAAAAACCCTAAGTCAAAGGTCAGACGGGGCATTTGACTCTAAAGTCTCCTGCTTGGCCGTCTTCCAAGTGTACTTTATTTCCTTTTGTTCCTGCTCTAAACTTTTTAATAAACGTTCACTCCTGCTCTAAAACTTGCCTCAGCCTCTTTCTGCCTTATGACTCTCAGTTAAATTCTTTTTTATCAGGAGGCAAGAATTGAGGTTGAATACAGAAGTGCTGCCAGTAACATTAACAGACCCTTACAGAAAAGCATGGGGAGGAGAATGAAAAAAAATATATGTATATGGAGAGTAGAGGGAAGAAAAAGAGGGTGGATTACCTGGTGCATTTATTTCTAAGCAAATCTGCTGATTTTCAAGAGATTTGCTCTAGATTTCAAGTCTGAAATTTTATAGAATTGAGAACTCTGAAATTAAGAAAAATGGAATAATCAATGTGATTTAAAAAGGATATGTATTTTGCAGCATGTCTGTCAAGCCTGAATCGTTTCTCCAGGGGATTTTTCAGCAAGCAGGCTTGCCTTCATTGCTAAAAGTCTGTCTACACTGGTGAGAAGCAGCAGCCATGACGTACCAGTTCTACTTACTTCAAGTACTGTTATGGGGATTGCCACCTTTTCCTATGAAGGCATCTGTGGAAAGAGGGGTCTCTTGAAGACAAAATTATCTTCTTGGGTTACGTTAGAAGCATAGGAGGGTGGTTTAAAGGATTGCTTTTACTGTGTTTCTTTTTTCACCGCATCTCAGAGCTTTGCATTGTAAATTATGATTTGTGCTTTCTCAAAGACCAGTTGCATAATCTCTCACTTTCTTTTTCTAGTTGCAGATTCTTGCTCAGGCACTCTCTTCATAGGTAAAGTTTACATTTTAATGGTCTTTTTGGCTACACTTAAAAAAATAAGAGTTTGTCCTTTCTCATTAAGAAATACACACTTTTAGTATTTTATATTTCTTACTTTAGTTGTGCAGTATTTTATTTCGCACTTTATTTCATAATGGCTGACATAAATGAATTTCTGAAAATAACAAAAACTATTGAGCTTCTAAACATAACATATTGTGGCTTCTATTGGATATATTTGTGATAGATTTGCTCCTTTTGCTTTCCTTCTCATGAAGATTAATTTTCCTCTTTTTAATCTGGAATCACTCAGTTTATGTGGATATAGTGAGAATTTTGTTTGTCTTTTTGAAAGTAAGACATCAAAAAAATCATAACCCCACTTACCAGATATGATTATACTGAAAATACCACAATAAATACCTAAAAAATCTGTTAAAATTTTGAAGAAAATTTCAAATTTCACCTCTAATACATTGCTGTGAAACAAAAATGGCATGTATTGATATCTCTAATTATTTTATGTTTTAAAATAGGTAATTACTTTATAAATGGGATTTCTTCTAGCCAATCAATTCTCAAATAATTAATGTAATCTATTATGTTTGGACTTGATATGGTTTCTCCCTGTGTCCCAATCCCAATGTCATCTCAAATTGTAGTCCCCAAAATCTCCACGAGTCAATGGAGGGTCACAGTGGGAAGCCAATGGATCATAGCGGGTGATTTCCCCCATGCTGTTCTCATGATAGTGAGTGAGTTCTCAAGAGATCTGATGGTTTTGTAAGACAGTTTTCCCTGCTCTTACATGCTCTTCTCTCTCCTGCTGCCATTTGAAGAAGGTACTTGCTTTTCCTTTGCCTTCTGCCATGATCATATAAGTTTCCTGAGGCTTCCCCAGCCATGTGGAACTCTGAGTCAATTAAGTCTCTTTCCCTTATAAATTATCAGTCTCGGGTATTTCTTATAGCAGTATGAGAATAGACTAATACAGCCCTGTGCACTAAATTGTTTACAATTCTTAATTCAACTATTTTAATCAATGCTTAAATAATTGTTAAAAAAAAAAACATTTTATTGGAACCTCTAGTTATTATTTGCATGTCACCCATAAATAGCTGACGCCTACTCAGATTTTAGAATTACTCATGCATTTTGGGGGCAGTAGGGCCATGGAAGTGGGTACACCCTTATTCCTATTAGTATATTTGAATCCCTCTTTTTTTTGTCTTTAAGACAAAAATGTAAATATGCCATTGACCAAGGATGTGATTAAGAATATACTTCCTGTATTTTATGTAATTCTTTCAGAAATCATACCACTTTTATTCATGCTCACTCTTTGAATAACCCTTGCCTTTATTATTAGTAGACAATAAAGGAAAATCATTGTTTAGTATTATACTTCTGATATAATTAAGTTCCTCCTTTTCAAGAATACTGCTTCATAAAATGAAGTGCTTAATCAACTAGTGTTTTGACTACTTTACATTTAAACAGCGAACTGAAGAATTGATTTAGAATTTCATTTTGCACATGAATGGGTTTTCTTTCTCTCATCACTAAAAGATAATCACTCCTTGGCAATCATTACCCAAGTCCAGTGACCAGACTTTCATTCCTGGACACCCTACCAGGTAGTTAGATTTGTTTGTTCAGGCATATGATTCACCATATTGATGCATTGCCTACTTGTTTAGGCCAAAGTTAGTCAATGCTTTCTACTCTTTTCAAGCCTCATTAGATGCTTGTAAACCTAGTTACTCAACTGGTTTAAATAAGGATGTATGTAAGAATCCTCTCAAATATATATGTAATTATTGCATAGATTTATTAGAAGTTCAAAACTGAATGTGAACTAATTCATTTTTACTAATGATATAACCTGTATGGATTTTCCAGTGACAGACTGCTCACGGATCCAGACAGAAGCAGACTCATTTCTGTGTGATTCTAGACAATGATTTTCAACAACAAAGCACTGTTATCTTAATTTACATGTGGGGTTGGGAGAGGGATGTGGAACTGTCTGTTTGTGTTTTGTGGGTGTGGCTTTGTGTGAAATGCAGAGCAAAATGAGAGGATGAATAAAATCACTACAGGGCCAGGCTTTGTGGTTCATGCGTTTAATTCCAGCACTTTGGGAGTCCAAGGAGGGTGGATTGCTTGAGCTCAGGAGTTCCAGACCAGTTTGGGCAACATGGCTAAACCTCCCCTCTACAAAATACACAAAAATTAATGGGGCATGGTGGCCTGTGCCTGTAGTCCCAGCTAGTTGGGGGGTTGAAGTAAGAGGATTACTTGAGCCCAGGAGCCAGAGGTTGCAATGAGCCGAGATGGCACTGCTGCACTCCAGCCTGTGCAACAGAGCAAGACCCTGTGTCAAAAAAAAAAAAAAAAAAAAAAAAAAGTACTACAGGATTAAACATTTATAAGGATTTTTGCAAAGATATTATGCTATGGTATTATTATAATTATTTTCATACACTTTCAAAACCAAGTTTAGAAAGTGGTAGATTGAACATTTGTTCTCAATGAGTATCACTGTATCTAGTACCATGGATACATATAACGTGCAAAATAAATTACCATTTAATAATTTAATGAGAAGAGGAAGAGAAAGGGATTTCTGGCTGAGAAGGCAACAATAAGGTGAGGAAGCGTTTGTGTGTTGGGGAATAGTGAATAATTCCATATGATTGATCCGTAAAGAAGGCAGCGTGAAGGGAGATGAGCTGGAATAGCAGGTAAGTTTGGTCTAGATCCCTGTGCATCTTCCATTTCCATGCTAAGCTGTTGTATCTTGTTTCTGTTCTCACCCATAGAGCTATTTATTATCACTGAGAAAGAACGTGCCTTCTCTCAGGTTTTAGAAAAACAAAAAAACAAACAAACAAAAAAAGGCAATGTTTGTACAGTAAAAAAGAGTTTGAAATGGTAAGAGGCAAAATCTTTAACTATACCTGTGATGGTTTTGCTGCTTTGTTTAGTCTCTTTCCTGCCACATTTCTTCCTTTATTTTCTTTCCTTTTACCATCTTTCCTCCAAATAAGTAAAAAGAACATTACTTGTATTTGACTCCCAGATTTGAGCAGCTGAATCTTTCTACAAAACTGTGTCTTAAGAAAAACTGAAAAAGAGAGGAGAGGAGAAAAAGAGAGGAAGGAAGAAGGGGGAGGGGAGGGGAAGGAAAGAGAGGAGAGAATTCTGATCAAATCCATCCCTCCAGCACATTTCTCTTATATTTCCTTCTCTTCTTTCCAGTGCTCTCACTCTCTTGCTTCCATTAGGCCCTCTTGTTCTTCATCACATTCTCCCCAGTTTGACCCTCCAACTGTGGCTGTGAAACCTTTGGTTCTTCCTTCTGCTCTCTCCTACTTAGGCTGATTTAACTCACATCTTGCTAAGCCCTTCAACTCCCCGTCTACTGACTGCTCCTTCTTCTGCCCATTCTCCATTTCTCCATCATAAAAGTCCAGAAACTTCTCTGGTAAAGATCAAACAATCCTTAAAGGAAAAATGAGGAGAGAATATATTTTCCAGCTACAGGCTTTGGAGGAGGAGAACTGAGAACATTTATACATAAATTAGGTTTGATATGATGGTGGTTTAGTTAAAAAAAAAAGTCTCCCCCCAAGACTTATTTGTGCCTTTATGGTCCTTCTTTTTCTGCTTAAAATAACACCATTCTGGCAAAATACTGATATTTGCCTTTTGCCAAGACATGAAAGGGTTAGGATATAATTAAATGAAAAAAGAAAAAAAAGACCCTTAATGAGTTACAGAACTGTTTGTGTTGTTGCTCAATTTGTTATATTTAATGCGTGGAGGGATTTTTGGTGGCTATTTATGAAAATAGAATTACTCCAAATGGTGTTAATATGAACATCCATATCCATGATTTTGATATTCCCCATAAGCTGAGAAAAGTTGGGCCTTATGAGTAACTGAATGAGCCTCTAGAGACGTATGTAGACGATGGCTTTATAAAGTGGTTTGGATGATGACTCAGGTGGAATGCTGCCTCCAATTTCAGGCCCATTATGGCTCAGGGACAATGATAATGTGCACATAAAAGCTACAGATTGGTCCAGAATGGGTACTATAAAGACAGCCTTTTCCTAATCATGTCACCATTTGTGTCTGATGGCTTGGATTACAGCCTGGATGTTCAAAGGCAAGACTATAAATGGAAAATATTGAAAAGTATGTCATCATAAGCCAGAGTGATCTTTAAAAAATGGTAATCAAATCACCCCAATTCCCAATATAAAAACCCTCAATGGCTTCCAGGGCATTTAAGAAAACATCCTTCAACCTGGATTAAAATATCCTGTGCAACTTGGCTCTTCTCTGCCTCTTCAGGGCCATCTCCTCCAGATCTCACCCTTCACATACCAGATCCTCACAGCCTTTTATCTGATGCTAATAGTTGCCAAGTTCATTCCTCTTTTATGACCCTGCACTGCATTCCCTCTGTCTGGAATGTTTTCTCAAATAATCTTCCCAAGAGGATTGGAATGGTTTTGTCATTGGGGTCTTAGCTATTTGTTATCATCTGCTTAGCACATCCTCAAGCAATTTCTTATTTGTTGATCTCTCTGCTCCCCTCCCAACCTCCGCCACAGTCTCCATCATCCACGAATCTGCCTCTTCTCCCATCTCTGAATCTGTCTTAGTCATGATCAGAAAATAAAAACAGTCTTCTGGGAATACATGCCCTTTTCTTCATTTTTGCATGAGTCGTGGAGTATGAAACTGATCAAACAAGACATTTTAATATTTTTTAATGTGCTTTATATTCTAAGCAGGACTTCTGAGCAATGTAGTTTTATCTTGTTCTCCGTAGAATAGTGCAACAAAGCTGTGCCAACAAATGAATTCCCTGGACTGACCCTGACATTTCTTTCTAAACCTCTGTTTTCTCAGGATGTCAATTGTACACTGCACAGATGTCCTGACCTAAGATAGCCAGAGAGAAGGCCTGTTCCAGTCCCGGGGCCTCTGTCCAGAAATGGTTTAATCCTTACGTGCTCCTGCAGGTGTTTTGTTTTCTTCCAATCTCTGTGATAAGTACAGCAGCTTGTTCTCCCCCACTGAGGGAGCATCTACCTATTTGTCTAAAAGAAGATGCTAGGGAAATTAGCATCTGGTGTCATTTTAAATCTCTCTTTGTCTGAATTTGCAGGGAAGACATGCTTATGGGCAGAGTGAAAGCATAGTAAGAATCAAACTCAGGATAAAAATAATAAATACATAAAACAGGTTTGGTATTATGGTGGTTTAGTTTAAAAAACCATTTTATTTTCTGCAAGACCCAGTTTGATATTATGGCTTTCATTTACCTCCATTAATAATGTGTTCTATATTATAAAATAGATTTGGTAGAGAATGCAATACCCATGAACACACACAGATATGCTTATGAAATTTTACTAGGCCGGGCGCAGTGGCTCACACCTCTAATCCCAGCACTTTGGAAGGCCGAGGTGGGTGGATCACCTGAGGTCGGGAGTTCAAGACTAGCCTCACCAACATGGAGGAACCCTGTCTCTACTAAAAATACAAAATTACTAATTTTTTAAAAATACAAAATTAGTTAGGTGTGATGGTACATGCCAGCTACTCGGGAGGCTGAGGCAGGAGAATCCCAGCTACTTGGGAGGCTGAGGCAGGAGGTTCACTTCAATCCAGGAGGTAGAGGCTGCCCTGAGCCAGGGTCACGCCACTGCACTCCAGCCTGGGAAACAAGAGTGAAACTCCATCTCAAAAAAAAAAAGAAAGAAAGAAAGATAGGGTCACAGCCAGAAAATTAATAAAAGGAAGAAGAGCATTTATAATCTTTTTCCCTAAAGCATCCATTCTAGCATCTTGATCTTGGTATTTGTTTTTCTGCCAGTGTTTTTTAACTCAGCAACTTAAAAAAAAAATTAATGACATATTAAAAATACCTTTTAACATTTTTCTCTTTCTGTTTAATATTCAGGATTTTGATCTCATTTTTTGTAATAATTTTAATGACTATTATTTTTAAATACTTCACTATTTCTTCAAGTAGGATACATGTTCTCAATTACTCCCCAATTATTATTATTATCATTCTGTTTCCAAATAGCTTTTAACTTTTCATTGGTCAGCTTATTTTCTAAACTTCATGATTATAAATTTAATTTAAATGTATAGAAAATATTAGCCCTAAGAGGAAAAATTCATATATAGACCTGAATGTATTTTATTTGAGATCCTAGGAATAAAAATGGTCATTGAAATTTGAGTAGTGATCATTTTGCTATCAAATCTTATAAAGTTGCTCTGATATCAAAATGCCATAATACAGCGGTGTATATATACAGAGGGGAAAGAACTTTTTCTAAGAAAAATCTATGCTCCCACTCTCAGAAATATAAAAGATTCACTTTACAAGTCTTGTCTTATGTTTAAGAGATCTTGAGAAAGCTGATAAATCATATACTGAAACACATAACCTTCCTTTGTTAAGGAAGGTTACATGATCACGGGTCAAAGTATTGTTAGTGCTGACCTAACCCCAAGACAGAAAGAATTAAACTGTGGGTCACTTTCAGCCTATGGTGTTTTCATTTTCTTAATTGAATGTGTTGTGAACATTTCACGTGAATTTTAGTGAAAAAAAAAATCTGGAGTTTCAGCATTTCTAGAAATACTACACTCTGAAACAATATTGCACTTGTGTTTTTCCTTTGTAACAAACTGCTGGGGCTGAGTGGAGGCTGCCTCTTAGAAGACCTGTTTGCCCTAATCCTTACCCTCCACATATTTCTTTTATGCACTTCATTGAGTTAGAGACCTTTGATAATCTCCACAGTCCCAATTTTACAAAGGAGAAAACTAGGGCACAGAGAAAGTAATGACTTGACTGGATCAAATGGTTAGTCATTGGCAGAGCCAAGGCAGATTCCAAATTCAAACACTGCCTAATTTAAATGTTATTTAAAACTTTAGTACTCATGCATAAAATGTATTGTTTCAAGTGAGTATCTGTTGAGCATGTACTATGTGTCAGGCCCTGTTCTAGGGGGTAGAGGGACAATGCTCAACCAGACAGTAGTTATTGCTCTTTTGGAGTTTATGTTATAGGGTCTTATAGATGGACATCAGAAAGGAAATCAATGAACAAGTATTAATTCCTGAAGAGGGTAAGCCAGAATTCCAGAGAGGCGAGGAATCAATACCTCCCTTATCCCAGGAAAGTCTAGTCAACTGTTATGGAAGAGGAGGGCAGAACACGTCAAGGAAGTGATGCTGACAGTAAGTGAGGGTGCTGATAGAGGAGAGTATTGTTTTGAGATGAAAGAATTGTTTTTCTTTTTCATTTTCTTTCTTTCTTCCTTTCCTTTCCTCTCCTCTTCTCTCCTCTCCTTTCCTTTCTCCCTCCCCTCCCCCTTCCCCTCCCCTTTCTCCCTCCCCTCCCCTCTGCTCTCCTCTCCTCTCCTCTCCTTTCCTTTCCTTATTTCTCCCACCCCCATTGGTTCAAAGAAAAGAAGTGGTTAAGTGTCAAAGAGTAAGGAAGCTAAGATGAAGATTCCTAGAAGGCTTTTTGGTAAGACAAGTTTGCTAGCTCCTTTGCTTGCTTTGCTGCTCTGATTGGTAGTGATTAATATAATTGTGCATTTCCTTTTCAATGTACAATCTTGAAGAACAGAGGTTCTTTCAGAGGGTCACCAATCACAGCATGTTTTTAGTCATGATATTTCAACATTCCAATGTTGCTATTAGTGATGTTTTAGCAATCGAATGAAATGATCAATAAAACAGTGTTCTGCATCCAAACGAAGTGGTCGGATGAAATGAGAACAAATGGTGCAGTTGGAGAAAACGACTATCAAAACTAATATACGATGTTAGAAATAAAGGCAGTTGTTCCCTTTACCTTGGGAATATGTAGTGACTGGAACAGAATATGCAGGTGCTTTCGGGTGCAGGTAATAATTTGTTTTTCAACATAGCTGCTACTTGCAGAGATGTGTTATATTTCTAAATAATCCTTGAATCTATACATGTAAGATATCGGCATGTTTTTTAATGTAAATTCTTCTTCAGTTACAAAAAAATAAAAACTTGCAAGTAATACAGACATTATTGAAATGAAAGTAAAAAATATCAGGGGAAAAAAGGCATTTCAATACTTTAAGGAGGCCCCAAAATGAGTCGACTTTACATAAATGGAGACACAGAGAAAGGGAGACTTTACATAAATGGAGACACAATGGGAAAGAACAAGGTGACCACAGAGGAAAGCCAAAGAACAAATGCCAGGATCAATAAAGACCCAGCGTAAGTTTGTTAGGAGATCTGGTCAACTTGAGACTCTCTAGCCCAGAGCCTGCAAAAATCTTCACCTGGGTTTCACTTGGCAGCCAAAGCCCAAAATCTCAGTTATAGTTGACTTTTAATCTTGCTTGTTGTCTTATTCTCTTATATACCCATCCCCTAGAACAGTGGTTCTCAAACTTGAGTATGCCTCAGAATCACCAGGAGGGCTTGTCGAAATATAAATTCTTGGGCTCTGCAGTTTCTTATTTAGTAGGCCTGTGGTGGTGGTCTGAGAATTTCCTTTTCCAACAGATTTCCAAGGTGGTGTTGATGCTGTGTATCTAGAAACCTTTGAGAGCCATTGCCTAGAAGAATATTTTTTTCCCTATCTTCTTGATCTAGCTCAACCTTACCTTTATGACTCAAAAGAAAATCAATACATTTCCAGATGACGGAAACTTAAAAGATTGGTTAATCTCACCCCTGTCAAGTCTTGATCACGTAGCTTACAATGACACAGTTCCTTTCTCCTGTTTTCTGTTTATTTAATTTTTATTAATGCCTCAAGACCTATTTCCAATTGCTTAAGGCTTCTAGCATTGGAGCAGACTTTAGTGATTCCTCCCTCTGAATGTCTGCAGCACATGTCGTAGATGCACAGACAACATTGAACACATGGCCTTTGTAGAATTTGTCTGCATATGCTTCCTGTCACCAATTATGTTGTCTATATACCAATCACACAAACACTCCCCAACACACACACACACACATGCACATGCACATGCAGACACAAGTTTTTCTTGATCTTTACTTGTGTTTCTATTGGGTGCCAGTCACATAGTTAGTCACATAGCTTATGACATTTTAATTTTTTGCAATAGCTTTTGATAACACATTTTCCCCAGTGCTGGGCAGACTGACTTTTTTCTAGTAGGAGTTAGCTATGAGAGAGTAGAGGCTATTTTGTGTTTACGTTGCATCCCGAGAACCTAGCAGAGTGTCTGGCACACATTTTATGCTTGAAAGATATTTATAGAATGAATAATGCAGTCGATTTTTGCCGCAGAAGTGTTGAATATAAAATATACCTCTAAACTTAAAATTAGTAGGTGATATTGGAGTTCAGTGCTAATTTAAACAAGAATTTAAATTGCTTTTCTATTCAAGTCAAATCGTATAATGCCATTGAGAGTACAACTACAGCTCAGCCAAGCATCATTATTTCATTATTTCAATTTTCCAAAATGCAACTACCACTTTAATGTTAAGGACCAGATTTAATCCTTATATAAGCATCTGGTTTCAGTCATACAATTCTCCTACCATCCATCCTCCCCCAGTCATTTCATCCTTTAGAATTATATTTTTGAGTGCTTTACAGGAGAAAAAAAGTCAAAAGTAACTCTTGCATTGGTGCATAAATGCTTCACTTTTATGGATGAGGCAGCAGCTTGTTGACAGTATGAAAATAGAACTAGTAAGAGCAGAGCTTCCAGATGCCACATATGATAACTTAATACATGAACCAACTAGGTAGATGTTATTTTAGATTATGTTCTGCTATACTTTGTTTTCTCTTTTCATTATCTGTAACACCTACTCCATGTTTCAATGCTAATATAAGATTCAGTAGGCTAACTCTCAAGCAACTATAAGATATCAGCATTAATTCATTTGATTCACAACTATTTATTGAATGTGTAATATGTACCAGGCACCATTCCATGTGTTGGAGATACAGTATTGAAAAAGATAGACAAAATCCTCTCATCGTGAAACTTATATTCTAGCAAAGGAATATACAAACAATTGAATACAACTACACATAAATACATATGTAACTAAATAACTTCAGGTGATGACATATGTTATAGGGAAAAAAGGATCAGTGACAGAGAAGGTTGAGATGAACTACTCTAGGTTATGTGGACAAGTATAGCCTCTCTGTAAAGGTATAATAACATTTTATCTGAGAAGTAAGTGTTGAGAAAACTCCACCATGTGAAATGTATGCAAAGGAAAAGAGCAAACATGAAATCACCCTTGAAGACATCACGAGAGATTACAGGGTGCTTTACTCTAACGTTACTGTTGAATTTCTAAAAACTTTACTTTATCACAAATAAAGATAAAAAATAATTACTTAATGGAGAAAGAAGTGAGAGCCAAAAACATTTTAGACCCATAGCAACTGAGTTTTTTTTAATAGAATTCCAATAATTAAGGTGTTTCTTAAACACTCATTAGGGATGGCATTCAAAATAATTAATAGCCAATCAGAATGGACACTGGCAGGGATGCTGCCTGGAAGTTAGCTTTAGTTGTATTGCTCTAAACATAACATCAATAAGTAAATATAGCACTATCTGGAAATAACTCTGTAAACGAATAACAGCCTTTTGTATTCTGTCAGAATCAGAGTTACTACCACCGGCCCCATAATTTTAATAGCTCTTTGTTACATGTATTGTTCACTGCCATAAAGCATAAAAGCATCTAAGAGAAAACACAATTTAAAGGTTGCCCCATTTCCTATACACAGTACTAGGTCCCCAACTCAATCATAGCTCCAGATGGAAATCTCAATACTAGTTTGGATATTGCAAATTGTATTTTCTAAGTAATCAATTACATTGTCACCATTTGCTATGGTGTGAATGTCTTCCCCAAATGCATATGTTGGAAACAAAATTCCCAGCGCAGCAGTGTTGGGAGGTGAGGTCAACTAACAGGTGACTGGGTCACGAGCACAGAGTTTATGAATGGATTAATGCCATTATTGAAGGAGTGAGTTTTTATTATCATAGAGTGAATTACTATAAAAGGCAATGTGCCCCTCATGCTTTCTCTCTGTCTTCTGTCCTTCTGCCATGAGATGACACTCACCAGATACTAGCAACATGCTTTTAAAATTCCCAGCCTCAAGAAACTTGAGCCAAATAAACCTCTTTATGAATTACCCAGTTTTTGGTATTCTTTTATAGAAACTGAAATGAACTAAGACACTGTATTAGTCAGTTTTCATGCTGCTATAAAGAAATACCTGAGACTAGTTAATTTATTTTTTAAAAAAGTTTTAATTGACTCACAGTTACACATGGCTGGGGAGGCCTCAGGAAACTTACAATCATGATGGAAGGCAAAGGGAAAGCAGGCACTTTGTACACAAGGCTGCAGGAGATTCAGAGAGAGAGAGAGAGAGAGAGAAGGAGCAAAAAGGAAGAACTGCCAAATATCTCATGTCCTCACATTTTAAAAGCAATTATGCCTTCCAACAGTTCCCCAAAGTCTTAACTCACTGTAGCATTAACTCAGAAGTCCAAGTCTTCCAACAGTCCCCCAAAGTCTTAACTCATTCCAGTATTAATTCAAAAGTCCAGGTCTTCCAACAGTCCCCTGAAGTCTTAACTCATTCCAACATTAACTCAAAAATCCAAGTCCAAAGTCTCATCTGAGACAAAGTAAGTCCCTTCTGCCTATGAACCTGTAAAATCAAAAACAAGTTAGTTACATTCAAGATACAATGGGGGGGTACAAGCATCAGATAAGTTCTCCCATTTCAAATGGGAGAAATTTGCCAAAACAAAGAAGATATGGGCCCCATACAAGGCCAAAATCCAGCCAGGCAGTCATTAAATCTTAAAGCTCCCAAATAATCTTCTTTGACTCCATATCTCACATCCAGGGCATACTGATACAAAGGGTGGCCTCCTAAGGCCTTGGGCACCTTTGCCCTATGGCTTTGCAGGGTTCAGTTTCCACAGCTGCTCTCTTGGCCTGGTGTTGAGTGCCTGCAGCTTTTCTAGGTGCATAGTGCAAGCTGTTGGTGCAAACACCATTCTGGGGACTGGCAGATGGTTGCCCTCTTCTCACAGCTCTTCTAGGTAGTGCCCTAGTGGGGACTTTGTGTGGGGCCTCCAACCTTATATTTCCCTTCTGCACTGCCCTAGCAGAGAGGGTTCTGCCACTACAGCAGACTTCTTCCTGGACGTCTAAGAGGAGTTTCCATACTTCCTTTGAAATCTAGGCAGAGGTTCCAAAAGCTCAACTCTTCTCTTCTGTGCACCTACAATCCCAACACCATTTGGAAGCCACCAATGCTTGGGGCTTTCACCCTCAGAAGCAACGACTCAAGCTGTACCTTGGTCCCTTTTAGCCGTGGCTGGAGTTGGAGAGGCTGGGACAGAGACTGTGTCCTGAGGCTGCACAGAACAGGAGTGCCTTGGGCCCGACCCATGAAACCAGTTTCCCTTACAGTCCTCCTGCCCTATGATGGGAAGCTCTGCCTTGAAGATCTCAAACATGCCCTGGAGAAATTTTCCCCATTGTCTTGGCTATTAACATTCAACTTCCCATTTCTTATGCAAATTTCCACAGCTGGCTTGAATTTCTCCCCAGAAAATGGAATTTTCTTTTCTATTGCAAGGTCAGGTTGCAAATTTTTCAAACTTTTTTACTCTGCTTCCCTTTTAAACATAAGTTTGAATTTCAGATCATTGCTCTCAAATTCAAAGTTCTACAGATCTCTAGGGCAGGGGCAAAATGCTGCCAGCCTCTCTGCTAAAGAATAGCAAGAGTGACCTTTGCTCCAGTTCCCAATAAGTTCCTAGTCTTCATCTGAGACCACCTCAAAGACCCCAGTCATTGTCCATATCACTATCAGCATTTTGGTTAAAACAATTCAACAAGTCTGTAGGAAGTTCCAAATTTTTCCACATTTTCCTGTCTTCTTCTGAGCCCTTGAAATTGTTCCAACCTCTGCCCAGTTACCCAGTTCCAAAGTCACTTCCACATTTTCAGGTTATCTTCTTAGCAGCACCCCACTCTCTGCTGGGGTGCCGGTTTCCTGTACTACTCTGTTCTAACACTGCTATAAAGAAATACCTAGACTGGGTAATTTATCAGGGAAAGGGGTTTAATTGACTTACAGTTCTGAATGGCTGGGGAGGCCTCAGGAAACTTACAGTTATGGCAGACAAAGAAAGGGAAGCAGGCAGTTCCTTCACAAAGTGGTAGGAGAGAGAGAGAGAACAAAAGAAGAACTTCCAAACACTTATAAAACCATTAGATCTTGTGAGTACTCAATCACTATTATGAGAATTACCTCCCACCAAGTCCTTCCTTTGACATTTGGGGATTACAATTCCAGAAGAGATTTGAGTGGGGACACAAAGCCAAGCCGTATCAGAGACCCACCATTATTGCCAATTTTCTTATCATATCTTGTTATTTATTCATTTTACAGATGTTTATTGAATCCCTACTGGTGGTCAGCCCTATTCTGGGAACCAGGGTTGCAATAGTGAACACAGCATACTGAATGCCCTGTCCTTACAAAGCCTGTATGGAAACAAGAAAGAACAACAGTGAACAAGATACACAGGTGAAATTTAAAGCATTTTCTGTCATGATAAGAAAAATAAGTAAATAAGAGAATGGGAGTATGAAATGTTGGTGGGAGATTAAAATTTTAGATAGAATGGTCTTAAGAAAAGGGTGAATTTGCAATCAAGACCCACAAGGAGATGAAGAATCTAGTTGCATATGTGTTTGTAGAGGGAGCGTTCCAAGCAGGGAAAAAAAAAAAATGACGTGTTTCACTGAGGTAGGAGTGAGACCAGCATATCAGCTTATAAAGGACGCCAGTGAAGACCAAGCTAAGTACACAGGGATGAGGCCAGTGAGAGACAACTCAATGATGCAAAAGAGAAACAAATCATCCATGCCTTGGAGGACATAACAAATCCTTTAGCTTTTGCTCTGGGTAAAACAGGGAGCCAGTGAAAATTCTGGCTTTAACAGTGTTGTAACAGCATTATAACCTCATAAAAACATTGCCTTGTAACAGGATGACTATGGATATAACTTTGTGCATTTTGTAATCATTAGTGTATTTCTATCTCCGCTTCCTTTCCTTTGAAAGAATCTTTGTCATCATAAAGAAATTTATATATCTTCTTGAATCTTTCTACACTCCCAAAATATAATCCTTGGGGTAGCTGTGGTTTCCAAGTCTGTACTTTAAAAGATATCATTTGAATAAAGAATCTCATACATCCAATCCCATATCCTTCTTGATTGAAGTATTTCTTATTCATCAGGCGTTATGCCAACTATTTAAGGAAACACTTGATCCAGGCAAGAATTCTCAGTAACACACAAATTCTAACTAAAAATTCTAAATGCCTAGTCTTTTGAGATTCCTTTCAAGATACAGAATTTAGAGAGATACAAAAATTCTAAAATCGAAAAAGGTACCCTTCAAATACCACAAACATTGGTGAATTTTTTTCTGGAGTCAACGTAAATGAAATCTGTCTGCAAGAGGCATGAAGGATGGATTTGCTCTTCCTATAGGTTGGTCTCCTTGGAAGTAACTTGAAGAGACCTGGCCAAGCAGCAACCCTATAAAAATAGAACAGAAACAATATGAGACATAGAAGGAAACTTAACTGAAATAAATAATAACAACAACCATAATAATAATTCTATGGAGAAAATAGGAATTTTGATTTACTAAAAAAACTAGTTAGATATGTCCTGAAATTTCCAAGATAAAGAAAAAGAATTCAAAATACAGTCAGTCAGGAAAAGCTCCTTTTTTTTGAGACGGAGTCTTGCTCTGTCAGCAGGTGAGAGCACAGTGGCACGATCTCGGCTCACTGCAACCTCTGCCTCCTGGGTTTAAAGGATTCTCCTGCCTCAGCCTCCCGAGTAGCTGGGATTACAAGTGTCTGTCACCACTTCTGGCTAATTTTTTGTATTTTTGGTAGAGACAGGGTTTCACCGTGTTGGCCAGGATGGCCTCGATCTCCTGACTTCATGATCTGCCCTGCTTGGCTTCCCAAAGAGCTGGGATTACAGGCATGAGCCACCGCACCTAGCTAAAGAGCTCCTTTTATGCAGTTAAAAGTAGAAACTGGTTTTTACATTTCTTTTCAATTCTAAACAATAGAAGAAGTTAGCATAGAGTTTAGTGAGAAAAGTAGCTAGTGAATTTGTCCTTCCTATGTGAGCTGAGTGAATATTTCAGATAAGTAGAAGTTCAGAAAGTAGGCCATTCTTGTAGCATTCTGGCAAGTGGGGCAGGGGAGACATGAGATTTAAGTAACTTTACCTTAATAAGAGATTAATAAAACAGCTTCTATTGCAAGTGTTGGTATAGAATAACTGCTGGAATGTAATGAAACCAGATAAACATAGAATTTAGATAAAATACAGTTATAAAACTTAATTCAATATTAAGTCTGTGTCATGTCTAAAAGACGTTTCTATGTCTAATGTGAAAAACACCCTTATCTCTGCTTTCAAACCTCACATAACCCAAATACCTATACCTAACAAAAGAGGCACAATCATAAAAGTACAGAAAACCCTCACTTTTGAGTTTACGTTGATAGTAAATAAAGCCCTAGCAAATCAAATTCAGCATATTATTGAAATAATACATTGCAAACAAGCAGTATTCATTACAAGAATGCAAGAGTAATTTAGTGTTTACAAAATCTAATAAAAGTCTAACTTGATTAGATCAAAAGTAAAAAGAGAATAATTTTATCCTTTCAAGAGATCCTACAGTGTTTAGTAGAACTCAGAATCTAGGCCTGATCAAATGTATACAAATAAATAACAGAGCTAATGTTCTCAACATAATAAAAAATAGTTGTGTCAAGCTACCAACCAGCACTATTCTCAATGGCTCAATAACGTGGAGTCAAGAGATATTGACTAAGCTCTGCCTAGAATCTGAGTACATAAGACAGAGTCAAAGAAGATGGGCTCTGTCTTTCATGGAGTTTACATGAATTGGAAAGTGAGTTTTGAATAAATACCTAATATGAAGTAAAGAACCTAGTGTTTGTGTGTAGGGAGAACATTTCAGACATAAGTGAGAGCAGTGAGGTAGAACCAACAACTGAATGAAGCACCAGTCATTATGAATTAAGTCAGAGGCAAGGCTTCTATCACTTCTACCACTTTCTATCACTACTGTTGGTCAGTGCCCTGAAAATTTTAGTAATGGCAATTGAAGGAGAAGGACAAGGAAGAGGAGGAGAAGGAGGAGAAGAAATATAGTAATAAAAATTTTAAAATGGAAGAAAATTATAATGAATTGCAAATTATGTCATTAGACCAAAAAGAAAGCTATCAACATTTGTTTGAGTGTTTGGGTAGATAGGGAGTTTTAAATAAACATTTCAAAAAATTAATGCACTTTGTGAACCAGCCATTCAAAAAAAAAAACACTACAAAGCTTAATGGAAAATAAATACCTTTTTGAATGCTAACTAAATTACAAAATACTTAGGAATGAACTTAGAAAGTTTAGCAAACCACTATGAGAAAATCTATGCAACATTATTAAGGAACATAGAAATAACCTTAATAGACAAAAATGAATAAATAAATAATTCCCTGAAGAAACTACTCAAATTGAGAATTTAATTTAATTTAGAAGTAAAAGAAATGTGAGCAAAATTTTTAATGGTATTTTGTAGGATGTCACAATTTTTTAAACTTAACCTAAATGAGAAAGAAAAACTGAATTCATAACAGGCAACTTGGAAAATAGGACTAAACAGGGAGACTTAGAGTATTAGATGTCATAGCTATGTATAATAATCAAAACAGAATGGTATTGGCAATACAAAAACTAAAAATAAAAAGCCTATGATTTTTAAAAAGCCTAACTTAAAAGGGTATATAAGAATTCAGAACACTAGGATATTTCAAACTTGGGATTTAGATGTTACAAAAACTGGTGGAGGAAGAGAAATTCATAAGGTGATAGAAAACATAATAAAAAGTAAAAATAACTGATTTTTAAAGCATACACAGACCTTAAGAGCATGTAGAAACAGTTTCTGATCCCTGAAATCACTTCTTTTCTAAGGCAGTAAGAGAAAAATAATGCCACAAATTCTCTTTGTAATCTTTTCTGTAATAATAGGATTTCGCAAAAGTAATTGCAGTTTGTGCCATTGAAAGTAATGGCAAAAACGCAGTTACTTTAGCACCAACCTATAGGTTTTACTCTGCATATTGAACACAAATCTTTACTGTGGGAATCTTAGTTCCCTGGGTTTCTATTGGGAAATAATGTGGGATAGGTGAAAGATCATGTGTTTTTATGTTTCAAAACTTGGAATCAAATTTCAAAAATAAGTTGGTATATATATTATCTTGAGAAAATTAACATTTCATGTCTTCAATGTCCTCATCAAGATAATTATGCTAATTATACCTAATTTCAAGTATATAAAACATGAAGTTCATTTACAAATTAGAAAATTCAGCCAGTTCCTTGTAATTTTTAATCGAAATGTTACTGTCTCCACTTTGTTTAAGTGCTTTAGTCATTCCTATATGTGTCTATGCCAGTTATTCTTAGTTGATACTCAGTACTATCTCTGCCCTTTAAGTTAGGCTTGGCATTATGGGAGCTAAAAGCCTTGAAACCATTTAGCAAATTCTTTTGCCAGCAGAGTTATATTTAAATGTCATCAATGAGAAACATCCAGTGATATTTTGAAGATGGAAAAGGAGGAACTGTTTCCCCCTGTGGCAATACATAGACATGCAGGCAGTGGCTCACATGAGGTTTGACTTTACTTCCAGTTAAGGCACCTTAGGTATCACAGTGGGCTGAAAATGCATGTAAGCAGCTTCCTGCGGTTCTAAAAATTCCTATTTCCTTAGAAATAGAAGGAATTTTCCTTGACCTTTACAAAACCAAATAAATATTGTTTGAGTAAGGTACTAGCAGTATCATATTGCTTCCTTCAAAACCATATTCTCAATTGTAATTGTTCAAAAATAATTTTAAACTATTACTTTTTAAAATATATTAACCTAGATTAGTCTATGATATTTAACTTCGCTGCATTCGATGATGACAATTCTATGCTTCCTTGAACTTGCTCCTCTCTTAACATCCCTCAGGCTATGACTCTGAACTTCCTCAGCTTTGCTGGTTGTAATTTCCTCATTACCTCTCCTGTTTTTTTTTTTTATCCTCTTTTTTAAAGGTATCATACACATTTCAGTTTTCTCAGCCTCCTACCAAAGAGGAGCTATACTCAACTTGAATTGCTGCCAAGTTTAGTTAAGTCTCCCAACTCGATGATTTTAAGCAATTAAAGAGAGAGATGTAAATATCCACATCTGCCAATCAATTGATTTTTTTTTTTTTTTATGTTCTGGTATATTTTGCAGATTTGATGGGTGAAGTTTTTCTCTCCCCACAGACTGCAGCTGTGAATTTGCAACTTTTGAATTTCTGTTCATTTGCCATTTGAAAAAAATTGTTTGGAAAAATTAAAACTTTTTATGCTGAAAAAAAAAATCAGTCAGCATTCTTTATAAGTACCATATAAGGCAAGCATATGGCAGGAGAAAGCCCAGTAATCTGGTTGATATGAACCGGTTCCAAAGGGCTTTCAACCATACTCCATACAAATATTTCTTCACTCTGACACCTGCATGGGTGGATTTGGCCATAAAATTGGAAGTACCCAAAAGCAATGAAATTCTAATGTCTTAGGAAAAGCCCCTTTATGCATCATATTTTTGCACGTTTAATTGTATACTGCAAATTTACATACATGTCTATACTTGAATACTTCTACTTATTACTATTTTGCAAACAAGTGTATTTTATTTTTGTGGCCTAAAAAACCAAACTTCTGTAGACTCTTACTTGGATCTGGTTATTCACAAACTTTCCTCATGTGAAGCATTGTTTCATTAAACATTTTTTTGTTCAGCACATGCAATGTGATGGTGTCTAGAACAAGATGCAATCCCTTACTCAAATTGCTGATATTTCATGTTGTAATTCACCTGTCTCACAAGTGTTATATTTATTCACCTTTATGTGGTTTACCATCACCATTTTCTACCTTCAAAGAATGTATTTTGGGGTCACTGTAATAGAATCTCGAGATGGAGATAGGAGCTAAACCATTTATGTTAGGAGTGCCTTAACATTCTTCAGGTGAAAATGAAAACTAAAGAGAAGTGGTCCAAGGGAAGATGGGGAAAAAAACAGGTTAGTCACAAACCTAATAGTTTAGGTTATTCAAATATTGTTGAACAGCTGAAAAATAACGGCTACAAAAGAGGTTTTAAGCTGTAAAACACATCAAAAATCACCAATAAGATCCAATCTACTAGCAGAAAATAATGCAACAAATTCTATGTCCAATTCTAAAAAGCAGTTCCTGTTTTTTCTTTCCATAAAATCATAATATCCTGTTGCAGAAAATATTCCAATAGGAAAAGATAAGACAATTAGAAGATGAAACAAGCTAGTTAACATCCTTTTCGCACTTTTGTGATGGTTAATATTGAATGTCAACTGGATTGGATTGAAAGATGCAAGTATTATTCCTGGGTCTGTCTGTGAGGATATTGCCAAAGGAGATTAACATTTGTGCCAGTGGACTGGGAGAGGCAGCCCCACCTGCAATCTTGGTGTGCACAATCTAATCAGCTGCCAGTGCAGCTAGAATAAAAGCAGACAGAAGAACATGGAAGGAATAGACTGGTTAAGTCTTCTGGCCTCCATCTTTCTCCTGTGCTGGATACTTCCTGCCCTGAAACAGCAAACTCCAAGTTCTTCAGCTTTTGGGTTCTTGGACCTAATACACCAGTGGTTTGCCAGGGGCTCTCGGGCCTTCAGTCACAGTTTGAAGGCTGCACTTTCAGCATCCCTACTTTTGAAGTTTTGGGACTCAGACAGGCTTCCTTGCTCCTCAGTTTGCAGACAGCCTATTGTGAGACTTCACTTTGTGATTGTGTGAATCAATACTCCTTAATAAACTCCCCTTCATATATACATCTATCTTATTAGTCCTGTCCCTCTAGAGAACTCTAACTAATACAACCTTCTTACTATGTATGAGAGAGGGAAGATGCTGAGGGACTGGCTACAGATGCACCCTCATTTGCCTGTGTCTAAGGTTATCACACAAACTGTAGGAATGAGGTGTCTATTGTGATATAGTTTGGATCTGTATTCCCACCCAATTCTCATGTTGAAATGTAATTTGCAGTGCTGGAGGTGGGACCTGGTGGGAGGTGATTAGATCATGGGGGTATGGTTTAGCACCACCCCCCTAGTGCTGTTCTCATGATAGAGTTCTCAGGAGATCTAGTTGTTTAAAAGTGTGTGGCACCTCCAACCTCCTCTCTCTTTCTTCCTCCTGCTCTGGCCATAGCCTGCTTCCCCTTCACCTTCCATCATGACGGTAAGTTTCCTGAGACCTCACCAGAAGCCAAGCAGATGCCAGCATCATGCTTCCTGTACAGCCTGCAGAACCGTGAGTCAATTACACGTCTTTTCTTTCTAAATTACCCAGCCTCGGGTATTTCTCTATAGCAATGCAAGAACAAACAGTACATATAGCTAGAAAATGCCTTTACACATGGAAAGAAATTGCCTGTAGGTAGAGAATCAAGGGACTCAAGGAAAGGGATAAGAAGCCTTATCAGCAGAATAACCACACAATCAGCAATCCTGATGGAGAAACTGACAATAATCGGGTAAATATTTCCATGAAGCTGAAGAAGAGGACGGAATAATGAATCTCAGGAGGGAAAACGAGGGCTGCCCTATAATACTGCCAGAGTAGAAGGAACAACAGAGGGCACAGAAGCAGCTATTAAGTTTGATGACTGTAGAGAGAAAGCAATGGGCTTGGAAGTTTGGACACAGAGCTAGACTCCTGTTCCACAGGAGGAATAAATTCTTTCCAACACAGGATTGCTTGTTTGATTTGTTTTTGTAGCCTGCAAATAAAACATTCCATATGTTTCTGATTGTGAGTGAAATGGAGGGGAAAATAAAACATCCTACTTTAAAAGTGGGATCCAAATGTTCTCAAATACCTTCCATGGAAGGGTATTCTATCACAGTCTCTAGAAATATTAGGACTCACGAGGTGCACAACTCATAAAAAATTTCTACAGGTATCTAAGCAATATAATTATTTTCTGAAGCTTATCTAAACTTTTCTGGGTTTTTTTGCATGGGGAAGCATAATTTTAAAAAGTTATTTGAAAATAGATTGATTGCATGTAATGTTCAATTTAAGAATTCTGATGACTAACACTTCTCATTAGTATGTGAAAATGCAAATTTCAGATAACACCAACAGACTTATGCTTAGGACATAAATAAAATCGAAAACAGAGAAATGCTGAGACATCAGAAAAGTGCCCCATGTAGTAATTTTCCTTCCCCTTCAACTATTTTATTTTCTTATTTGAGTAAAAAACACTTATTGCCAATAGTTGGGGAGACAGGCTGTATTATATTTTAATGTGTTTTTTAAATTTTTATTTTAGCTAAAGATATTGCAAGCCACTTTCTACTCCAAGATTGGCTAAGTCCTAACTCATGCCTTATTCTCATTTTTATGGATTGCAATCTTATATGTAAATAACTTATTTAAAAATATTTTGGTACATGCTGTGTGGGAAGGCCCTGACTTGATTTTTTCCAAGTAGCAAAATTGAAATCATCTATCCCTTTACTAATGGTTTTCAATGGTTCTCTAAGGACCTCAGATGGAAGTTAATTATTTCAGGGAGCATTTCCAGACTGCTGCTGTTGGTACACCAATCTGGCTGTTGATTCTTGGGTCTTCACTATCTGTTGCCCGGGGCCGCAATGCAGTGGCGCGATCTTGGCTCACTGCTACCTCTGCCTCCCGGGTCCCGGTTCAAGCAATTCTCCTGCCTCAGCCTCTTCAGTAGCTGGGATTACAGGCACCTGCCACCACACCCAGCTAATCTCTGTATTTTTAGTAGAGACAGGGTTTCACCATGTTGGCCAAGCTGGTCTGGAACTCCTGACCTCAGGTGAATCACTTGCCTCAGCCTCTCACAGTGTTGGGATTACAGGCGTGAGCCACTGCACGTGGACTCTATTCACCGTCTTTTTATAATGCTTTTAAGCAGTTCACTTAAAAAGTCTCACTACATTGTCTTTACAATGTTTTATCTTAGCTACATAATACTTCAAAGGTCTGATAAAAATATTTTGTCCAATTTTAAAATATTACATGGCAATACAATAATTAAATTAAAATTTGTGACTGACTAGAGAATACTGATAAAATTAAATGGTATAGCCAGGCTGGTCTCCTATGGCTCCCAGTATAGCCAGGAACATTCCACTTAGGTTTCACTCTGTCTTGGACATTCTTCCCCCAGCTATTGACAAATCTTGTTCCCTCTGTAGTCTCAGTTTTCTCTGACCACCTATTATCAAATAGCACTACCCCCTCCACTCCAACCTCTTGATCGGCTTTATTTTTTTTTGCATATCAATTATTACTGACATTTCTGTTATACAATTATTCGTTTATTTTTTGTTTTTCCTGAAAGAACTCAACTTCCATGAAAAAGAGGAATTTTGTCCATTTACTGCTAATTCCTCAGCTCCCACAATAGTGCCTGGCACATTAAAAATATATATATATATATATATATACACACACACACACACACATATATATATATATTTGAGACAGAGTCTCACTCTGTTGCCCAGGCTGGAGTGCAGTGGCACAATCTCAGCTCACTGCAGCCTCTGCTTTCCAGCTTCAAGCGATTCTCCCACCTCAGCCTCCCAAGTGGCTGGGGCTACAGGCGTACACCACCATGCCTGGTTAATTTTTGTATTTTTAGTAGAGATAGGGTTTCGCCATGTTGGCCAGGATGGTCTCGAACTCCCAGTCTCAAGTGATCTGCCTATGTTGGCTTCCCAAAGTGCTGGGATTACAGGCAAGAGCCACCATGCCCGGCCAAAAGTTCTTAATAAATATATATTCTAGAAACAAGTCACTGAACTTGAATGTTCCCTAGATTCACTGGATTGTGATTCCTAAATGAGGTCACTGTAGTCGTCAGATCCACAGCCTCCACATTTACAACAGCAATTCTCTAGATCATTCCCAATTTTCTCTGCATGGGTATATGAGGTGGGCAGTTGCTTCACATTTAACTATTCACTGCCTGCAACTCGAATATCCTCCATTCCATGTAACTCTCCCATAGGTCTTTGGGGTCTATGCCTGAAATGACCACACTTAACCAAGAATAGATTTTTCCCTAAGAGTGTTTCCAAGAGCCCTTCCTGAATTTCAAACAATAAACATAATATTCATGAAGCACCATCAGAAATCATGCTGGAAATATCCTGTAAATAAATCATATCTTTTGATTTTCACAACAGACCTACAAGGTATGTTGCATCAATTCCTACATTATTAGATGGAAAATCAGAGAGTTGAAATAAGTGGTTCAAGTTGACATAATTAGCATGGAGCTTGTCCAAGATTTGGACATAATGAAGAAAGTTCAAAGACAGATGTTTTTCTATTTTCTCTTTCTCTCTCTCTCGTCTCTTTCTCTCTCTTTGTAAAGGAGCTGTTAACCACAATTAGCCAAACTGAAAAGTTTGAGGGCACAGCCAGCAGGACTACCCTAACATTTGACACCAACTGAAAGTTCAGGAAGTTCCTCAAATGACCCATTTACTAGAAGGATTCTCAGAACTCACTGAAGTCTATTATACTCGCAGTTACAGTGCATGATGGAAAATAATACAGAATAAAATCAGCCAAAGGAAGAGACACCTAGGTTACAGTCTGAGAGGGCTTCACACATGAATGTTCCCTTGTCCTCCTCCATGGAATTAGGATACATTATTTTCCCAACATTGATGTGTGACACTATTTAAAGAGTATTGCCAACCAGAAAAACTCTAGAGCTTCCATGTGCAGAGATTTCACTGGAGTTCCATGACATGGGCATGACTGATTGATTTCCCACACGTTGAATTATATTGTATGATCCAAAGCCCCTACCTTAAATCACATAGGCGCTCTTTGTGGTGTGGTTAGGCCTCCTCCTAATATTATCAGGTCTTACCGCCTCCACCCTGAGCTCCTGTGCATCAAGCCCCCTCCCTAAACAAAAGTGCTTTTATCAGAGATGAAATGATCTCCTAGAAGTTGAGGGCAATTGCCAGACCTCTCTTTGAGCAAGACCAAATTCTTTACTATACAGAACTGGATTCATTTAAGCAGCTTTCAACATCTTTTAAAGACAATATGGGCCATTTTAATGACTAGGGTGCTTTGCCAAATTGTACAAACAAACTTAAACTTGTAGACTCAGAGAAGTCCTGCAACAGACTGGCGGCAGGGTGACACACACACAGAGAGCATGGATTTGATCATCACATCAGCTGTTACACTGAGCGCTGTGCTCCATCTTTCAAAGCTTGTTATAGGCATGGCAGGTTTTTATAGTTACTAAGCTGAGAAAAAGCTCAGATGACAGCAAAAGTGAAACATCGGGACTGTAAACTACTAATTGCCAATTCCATATGTTTGCAAGGCAAACAACAGGGAGGAATATCAGTGGTGAGAGAATGCTGAAGTTTGTACTTACATAGCTAGTAGAAAAATAAAATTATGTAAAATCAGTCTTCTCTCTAATTCTGTCCCCATCCTCAAATCAAGAATCCTTAATGTAAAGATTAAGGAGCCCTGAATTTAAATCCTCAGTCTTCCAAGCATTTGTTCTATAGGTTTATGTAACCTACCTAACCCTGTCTCTATGCTTTGGGAATATGAGAATGATAGGTAAAATAATATTATGCATTATAAAAATGATTGACTTATACTCTTCACCAGCCACATGTTTGTTCAGCATGTTGTTAAATCTTTTTGATTCTGTTTTTTTTTTTTTTTTTTTTTGAGATGGAGTTTCGCTTTCATTGCCCAGGCTGGAGTGCAATGGAGCCATCTCAGCTCACTGCAACCTCCGCCTCCCAGGTTCAAGCAATTCTGCTGCCTCAGCCTCCCAAGTAGCTGGGATTACAAGCATGCTCCACCTGGCTAGTTTTTTGTATTTTTAGTAGAGACGGGGTTTCACCATGTTGGTCAGGCTGATCTCGAACTCCTGACCTCAGGTTATCTGCCCGCCTCGGCCTCTCAAAATGCTGGGATTACAGTGTGAGTCACTGTGCTGGCTGAACCTGTTTTTCTATAATGTCCCAAACTCGTAAGGTCTTCATCATGGAATAAGTGTTCAATGTATGTTTTCTACTATTATTTTCACTAAAGCATTGGGATGAAGTGAAAACCAGTTGGTTAAATCACACTGTAAACATCCTGCAAATAGTCTCTTTTGAGCCTCATTTTCTGCCAGGTATGGTGTATCGATTCCTGTATTATTAGATGGAGAATTAGAGCTTTTATACCTGTTAAATACATCTAATCCAAAATGGTTTACTGTCTACTGAGTTTAAAATCTGCCAGAAATGTTCTCACTCATAGATGGGAATTGAACAATGAGAACACTTGGACTTGGACACACGGTGGGGAACATCACATACCGGAGCCTGTTGTGGGGTGGGGGAAGCGGGGAGGGATAGCATTAGGAGATATACCTAATGTAAACGATGAGTTAATGGGTGCAGCACACCAACATGGCACATGTATGCATATGTAACAAACCTGCACGTTATGCACAGGTACCCTGGAACTTAAAGTATCATAAAAAAGAAACAAACACAAAAAGAAAACAAAATCAGCCAGAAATATAGATTTTTTGAGAAACAGTTTCTGAAGTAAATATCAAAGTGTCCTTATCACCAGCTAGTGTAAACCAAAAAGACAGCAAGAATTTGAAAAAAAAGAAAGAAAGAACAATCCATAGAAACGCAGGTGTAATGAAAGGTTCACAGTACTGCCCCTTTTCTAATATTCCCAGTGGTTTCCATGGTGGTGGGTCTCAATGAGAAGGAAAAAGAATGTTACATTCTTGTTTTCTTAATAACTGAATAGGGAACCATTAGAATTTTTGTTTACTCCATGAAGGAGATAGAATTAAGAATACAATGTAGTTAAAGAGGGATTACACAGAGGTAGTTAACCTTCTTAGAAAGTCATTTCCTTTTTTAAATCTGTTGCTCATTAGCCACTGGTTTTTTTTATTCTTAAATCTTCTCTTTTCTTTATTCCTTTTTTGGTGAAGATTTGTTGCTATAATCATTTCGCTAAATGCTCTGTAGTAAAGTAAAAGTAGAAATAGTTTGTTGGCAGAAATACATCATTAAATGTGTCCATTCATAAATATGAATAAGAATAAAAATAAGAAATAATATGATATTGATGATAGATAATAAACTTAATTTAAATATTATACAAATTACATGTTATAGTGTATATATTTATAAATTTATATTATATAATAAATATTATTATGACTTTAATTTCTAATGAATATTTCATATATAATTCATACTGTACCTATGCTAGTTCTGTAATTTTGCTTCTACATAATTTTGTTATCCACAATTTATAGATAGAGACACAAAGATTCTGAGTGAAGAAATGATTTTTTGAGTCACCGACAGAAATTATAGAGTTAATATGTGAATCCTGGTCTCTGACAGAAAAGTTCATAATCTTAGCAACGTTCATGTTGGTGATGATTAAAGAGAAGCAAATCAACAATAATTGCTATCGTATCTTGAACGCTTAATGTATGCCACAAATGCTAATACAGTATGCACTGTGCTAAATATTTTACTTCCATTATCTGAGGAAATAGTCTCAGAGAAATCAAATGATTTCATCAAGTTTGTAGTTAGGGACTTCCCAGTATATGCCATACCTTAAGACTTTTCTTCAATTTAATGATCTCTCTGTTACTTTGAAGAAACTGTGTATATTTCTGGTGACAAGATCCTTTCCTTGAGCAAACTTTGACCAGGTTCCTCTGAGCTCGCTCTTTGACTGGGCCAACACTTGAGCTCCTTTGTCCTTTTTTATAGAGTCCAGCTGTGCCAAGAGTGCATCCTAGTAAGTGAGTTCAGCAAGACCCATCCTCACCCTTAATATCTGATCACCCTCAATGTCTGATTGGGTTCCTCATCCTCCACCATCCCCCAGGTGATGTGTGCTTACCTTGCCCCGCCTTCAGCAAGAATCCTGTTAGGTGGATTTAGGCAGAATCTCTCCTTATGTCTGATACGATCTTTTAATAATTTTCAATTCGCCAGATCCTTACTCTCGTTCCTGGCTATACATTTCTTGTTGTATTTAGAATTAAGTTTGAGTCTATCTATCTTGATACCCTTTTTTCCATTACAGTAGGTTTTTGTTGTTGTTGCTTTCTGAATAAAATCTGTTTTTATTTTATTTAACTGTCCAGCTCTGATTTTTCTTCAACACTCTCAGGTGAGAAGTGTCAAGATTTTCACTATTATGAAAGAGTAGAGGCTAAAAATTGAAAAGACCTTAGTTCTATAATTAACGAACCATGCTTGTATTGCTGATCTGACACATTTATGACCAGCTTTGAGGGCTGAGTCAAGTTATTTGATTCCTCTATGCTTGGAATTTGTTGTCAATAAAGAAGTAAAGTAAATTTGTGTTAGAGTACATCTGTAAATGGCATTCACTATATCACAGTGTTGAGGAGTTTAGGCACACTTGTGCAATGGACGTTATTATTGCTCAGCTGCTTTGCTATCACACAGTAGGATGAAAGCAGCATTTTATCTAAGAGAAATAGAAGAGCCAGAACCTGGAATCTGCCCTGACCTGATTTCTTGCAAAATTTCATTTGTTCTTATCTGAGTGTGTAATCTGGACCTCCATAAAGGCCTTATTAACATTGATTTCTTATCGATCTGTTATATGCCAATGTTCACTTGCAATGTACTTGACATTTGGCTGTCATAAAAAAAAAGGGAATTGGCAGAAATGTGTCAACTTAGCTTTTGACCAAAACGCTATGTAATTGAACGGGAAAGCAATGTTAACATTATGCATCTGATTCCAGTTCATGTGCTCAATGGGCTAACATTTTAGAGCACCGACCCTTAAAATTCTAATGCATGTCGAATCGGTATGTAAATATCAGCAATTCTGGGGAGATTTGCAATGTACAGCCCTATGCTAATGAGCAATATCACAAGGAGCTGGAGGTTTTTCTTTTCCTCTGCGATATGAATTGGAAAATTGGAAAGCAGGTCAACTTACGAAGTTGTTAGGAGAATGTGAGCTGTTTGTTAATAGATGCACCATGCCTAGACTATGTAGGACCTAGAATCATATACCAGTGACGATAAATAGCAGGTGAATATTAATTCCTTTCACAGCCACTTACCTATCTCCAATGATAATAAAACAAAATTAAACAACATTAATTCCCAAATAATAAAATTCAGATATAGAGTTAACTAAGGAAAATATAAAACATGCACGCTTTATATTCAAGGGCAGAAAAGTGTTCTTATTCAGCCTATTTGGGAAACTCGCAAGTTTAGAAATGAACATGTTCTCCTCTTTTCAAAAGCATGATTTGATGTTTGTCCTTGACCTTTATCTGTGAACAGACAAAAGCATCATTTAAAGTATGCTTTTTACTCATTGTCTTGTATTCAAAATACTTTCATTATAGAATGGCTGACACTCCTACTGGGAATCGTTGAGGAACTCATCCGGATCTAATCCATTCTAACGTGCTCTAGCCCCAGTGCTGTTATTTGTTCTGTGTAAAGTTTCTTAAGCTCTATGTACTATCAAATGGAATAAGACATAACTCATTCTTCTAAATGTTATTATGAGAACTAAGCATAAAATGCTTTGGCAAACAGAAAGCACTGTGTAGACATAAGTAATACGATTAGCAATATCATTCATTTATAGTTTGCAACACAATAAACCATGCTGCCCCCCCAAAGTTTGAAAGGCATCTTGTCTTCGGTCAATGGAAGTATTCTGTAAAGGAGCTCCTCCACATTTAAATTATATTTTTAAAGCAGCCTATTAAAGTGTCTTTGAAAAGTTTACACTGCAGTTTCTCTTGCATATATGGATCTTTTCCTCTTGTAAAATCCCAGGGCATTTCAAATAAGGAAAGGTCATTTAGCTCATCTGGTCGATTATAGCTGCGATCCATTTCCCCAACAAGAAGCAAGGGAAACGTTTCTCTATGTGTATCAGAGAAAAAACCCTTAGGCCATTAGGACTTAAAGCATTGCATATGCCACAAGCACTAGACACCTAATTTCATCACAGACGATTGATGATTCTGCCATCCGGGCGGAATCAAGCTGGGGATACTGGGACTCAGTGCTTCAGTAGCGAGGCAGGTTCACTGCAGCCTTCATCCAGTTTAAAAAATATTTTATTGACACATAGAGCATTCAGAGTCATAAAAATATATCATGTTTATCACTGCTTTTATGGCATGCATAGATATGACACAGGGGCATTGAGCCATACAGCATTAGACAAGCGTTTATTTCACCCTGAGCTGCTGGGAAGAATGCAGAGCTCAGCTTCTATCCCAGGAGTGGAGCCGATAGGACAGATTTCATCAGAAATAAGCATTTAAGAAAAACACAAAAATCGATGCAGATGCATATATTAGTGAAGTGTCCTGATTGGGTTTTCTATGTGCTAAACAAGCCTGTTCCTGATACATTAGTGCACATTTCTGCCAAAGGCATTAGATTGCTAAACTGGAGATTTTGAAAAAAAATGATTATCTTTCATGGATGTGGGAATACAGCCAGAAAATTTACCTTTAAGAACTTTAACTAACACCCATAGTTTATGATTACATTATCACCCAGACTCTGATATATATTTTTATAGAGAGTTATTTCCTGAAGAATTATGATCCGAGACATTTGGTTTTTGAGTTACCGAATGGACAGTTAAATGTGAATCTAGATTTAACAAATTTGAAGCCCTTCATTATCTAAAACCAGATTAGGGCAAAGTTGGAGGGACAGAGTTTTACAATGAGAACAGAGAGTAGACTAACATTTGCATATAAATGGCAAATGTTAGTAGGTGGAAAGGAAGCATTAAGAAATTTGCATCTGATTTAAGCCTTGTCCTTACTCAGCAGATTGCAAGTGTCACAACTTGTTGGGCTGTTAGAAAGGTAGCCAGGGGTGAAGACAATGCTGGAAGAGATGAAGGGAAATGAAGTCTTTATAAACAGGGACATGCATACCAAGTGCTCAGAGAAAGTTTCAAGGTCTTCCCTTGGAGGGATACGCCCCTGACCTGGCCAACTGTTTAGCTCACTTGGAGACAGAGAAACTCTCCTTTTACTTTGTACTACCCTAGTGCTACCTAACTTCTACCTGCTTCCAAAAAACTGCTTTTTTCCTGTGAAACAGCATCATACTGTTTTTTTTGTGTTAAAACACACGTATATGACTTTTTCCTTTAGGGTACTTAAACTCCGTCAAGGCAGAGACCATCTCTTTAATGTATATTAATTTTCACTCATCCATCAGAGTGCAGCAAATGACATACATTAGGCCTTAAATAAATAGTGAACAAATGAAAGAAGAAAGGAAGAAAAGCTGCAGTGCAGAATGACATCATTATAATGTTTTGTTTGTGTGCAACATGTATGAACTAAGATGAATCCTCATCAGGAGAAACTATTGAAAATAGAAAATTAATTTTATACTGAACGGTGGGAGAGAACATGGCTTCTTTAAGAAAACAAAAATAAAAACTAAACTTCCTTTGTTGTAAAACTACCTATCCCATATTCCAAATTATTCAAATTTAGCACTTGATTTCCTCTGGGCTCAAGCCAGCCATACATGATGGGGTAGGGTCTCAATATCAGATGACTACAGCCTCATGTCACAGTAGAAAGCAAGAAAAGGTTTTGTGTCAGGAAAAATAAAGATATATGTTATTTTGTTTCACTGCGTTTAAAATCTGGTATCAGGCACCATATAATGAGTTAGGCCATAGCAGGTTCCTTTTGTAATAACCTGGCAAGACATATTGAATTCTCTTCCGTATTCCAGAATGAGAGATGCATGGAAAGAATTGTTCAGCTCCTTTGCACTATGGAGTCATTTACCTGTTCAGGATGGCTTGCTGGAGGATTGTAAAGAATTGCAGGCAGGCACTTTTCCCTTCCTTGGTGGAACAATTGCTCATGTAGAGTTTAACTTGTCTCTATAGCTTCCAACATACTTCTGAAGTGCACTACTTAGAGGAGGAAAAAAAGGTGTTTTCAACCCAGAGGTATTAAAAAAAAAGGAAGGAAAAATGATGTATATTTCATCCCATCTAATCTATTTTAAAGCAGCAGTGTTGAAAGAGAAGAGCTCTAGCTGCATGCTAGTCAGTGTCTTGCCTGACGAAGTGCAAAGCGGTATCATGAGGAAGTTCTGTCATTTTCCTGCTGTGTAATCTCGGGTAACTTACTTAACTTCTCTGTTGTCTCCATTTCTTCATCTGTAAAAAGGGGGATAATAAAATCTTTATTTCTTAGGAAAAATGAGTTGACACCTAGATAGTCCTCGAACAGTGCCAGTGCCTGTCTTGTAAGTGCTCCATGTGTTAAATACTGTTCCTGAGGCCAAAACAGTGGTTTGGCAGCCTTGAACAAAATGTGTTTTTCCTGTTTCTTTTGCATCTCATTCATGATGTGGCAAAACAGCTCTCTACTTCAAACTCTTCTCTTCAGTCAAACCCACTGCCATTGCTTCCCAATTCATAGCAACTTCTTTACTCATGTCTTCCAAGATGACAAGGTTCCTATTAAAAGTATAAGTATCCGGCCAGGTGCGGTGGCTCATGCCTGTAATCCCAGCCCTTTAGGAGGCCCAGGCGGGCAGATGACGAGGTCAGGAGTTCGAGACCAGCATGACCAACATGGAGAAACGCCATTCCTACTAAAAATGTAAAAAATTAGCCAGGTGTGGTGGCGTGGACCTGTAATCCCCACTACTCAGGAAGCTGAGGCAGGAGAATCGCTTGAACCCGGGTGGCAGAGGTTGCAATGAGCTGAGATCGTGCCATTGCACTCCAGCCTGGGTGACAGAGCAAGACTTCTTCTCAAAAAAAAAAAAAAAAAAAAAAAAAGTAGAGTATCCAACATCTATGAAACACTTATCAACCACTTAGGAAATCTGCTAAAACACCTTCAGTGAGTCTTCTCTGCCCACTGAATGAAGTTTCAACTCCTTAGGCTTAGATTGTAGTACTTACAGCTCTGATAAAGTGGTCCTCAGCTTTTCCATCCAAATTCTCCTGCTGCTTCCATCCTCTCCCTTAACCTACAGCCAATGCAGCTTGCTTATTATTATTCACACATAGGCTGTGTATGTCACCTGTGTTTCTCTCCCTCTCTCTTTCTCTTTCTTTCTTTCTTTCTTTCTTTCTTTCTTTCTTTCTTTCTTTCTTTCTTTCTTTCTTTCTTTCTTCTTCCTTTCCTTTCTTCTCCTTTCTTTCTTTTTCCCTTCTTCCTTTCTTTTGTCTTTCCTTCTTTCTTTTCTCTTCCTTCCTTCCTTCCTTCCTTGCTTTCTTTCTTTTTGTCTTTCTTTCTTTCTTTCTCTCTTTCTTTTTCTTTTTCTTTTCTCTTCTTTAAGATACAGTGTGATGGCTAATAATGAGTGTCAACCTGATTGGATTGAAGGATACAAAGTATTATACCTGGGTGTGTCTGTGAGGGTGTTGCCAAAGGAGATTAACATTTGAGTCAGTGGACTGACTCAAACTGGGTGGGCACCATCTAATTAGCTCCCAGCCCGGCTAGGATAAAAGCAGACAGAAGAATGTGGAAGGACTAGACTGGCTGAGTCTTATGGCCTCCATCTTTCTCCTGTGCTGGATGCGTCCTGTCCTTGAATATCAGACTCCACGTTCTTCAGCTTTTGGACTCTTGGACCTACACAGTGGTTTTCCAGTGGCTTTTGGGCCTTTGGCCACAGACTGAAGGCTGCACTGTTGGCTTCCCTACTTTTGAGGTTTTTGGACTTGGACTGGCTTCCCTGCTCCTCAGCTTGCACATGGTCTATTGTGGGACTTCGCCTTGTGATCGTGAGAGTCAACACTCCTTAGTAAACTCCCTTTCATATATACATCTATCCTATTAATCCTGTCCCTCTAGAGAACCCTGACCAGTCCACACAGGGTCTCACTCTGCTGCCCAAGATGAAGTGCAGTGTTGCATTCATAGCTCACTGCAACCTCAAATGCCTAGACTCAAGTGATCTTTCCATCTCAGCTTTTCAAGTAGCTGGGACTACAGGTGCATGCCACCACATCTGGTTAATTTTTCTATTTTTTGTAAAGATGGGGTCTCGCTCTGTTGCCTAGGCTACCGTCCTCCCACTCAGCTTCCCAAACTGTTGGAATTATAGGCACGAGCCGCCACACACTGACTTCTGTTTTTGTTTTTTTACCTGAAAGGGCTATTCTCTACACTTACATTGGTTCAATTCTTGCCTTTTCTTTAAGGCTAAACTCACGTATGTTATTTCCTATGAGAGCTTGTTCTCGAATTCACCCAGGCAGAAAGAATCACCTCCCCCTCCAGATTTCAATATCATTTTCTCATGCCTTCCAAATGGAAGATTTTACTCTAAGGCTCACTTACTTGTGTATCCATACTACTTCCATCAATAAATCATATGCCTCCTGAGAACTGAAGCTAAAAAAAAATGACTCTCTCCTTGCCCACAGCAGACACTTCATAAATATTTCATGAATCAATGAATCTACCTACCTACCACACAGAAACAGGGGTTTGACAAAAAGCTCCCTTTCCTAATACAATTAGTATAGACATCTTATAATAATCATTCAGTGAATATTTATTGATAATCAAACATCATCAGCATTTGAGATTAAAGTCTGTGATCTTAAAGACTGGGGGGCATTTGAAACCTCTTCTTGAAGGCTATATTTAAATAAATAAATGATAGTTTAATAGGTTGTAGCCTGGGACTATATATATAGATAACTGCCTGAGGGACATACAGGCTGGCTTCACAAGAGAGGTAGGATTTAGACTGAATCCTAGAAGTTTTCCAGATGAAGTCATTGAGAATGGCAACCATGGCTCCATTGAGAATGGAGCAAAATCATGACTCAAGACAGTGAGTTATGAAAGGAACTGGTAAATCATGATTAGAAGAGTAACTGGCATTTATTAGGCACTTATTTTGTGTCAAGCACTAAGCTAGGTTCCTTCATTGTCATCATAAACCTAGAAATTAGGTACAAATATTATTCCCATTTCACCAAGAAGAAACTGTAGAGTATTACCCAGAGGTCTCCAGAGAAACAGAACAAATAAGAAGGAAGGTAAGAGGGGGTGGAGGGAGAGTTAGCACTCAAGTTTGAAGAAAGAATTCACTCGTCTTTGAGAAGGGCAATCCTTTCTCTTAAGGTCCTCAATTGATGAAATGAGGCTCATCTATATTATGGAGATAATCTGCTTTTCTCAAACTCCATCAATTTGAATATTAATTCCACCCCAAAATCACCTTCACAGGAACATCCAGAATAGTGTTTGACTAGATATCTGGGTGCCATGGCCTAGCCAAGCTGATAAAATTAACCATCACATGTGACCTGTAGAGATCAAGTCATCCTGTCATGAACACCAAGGGAAAGTTCATACAGCAAATACGAGGCTGAGCTGGGCTCTAAACTTCTACTTGATATTGCCTAGTTTCCAGACCCAGAGCTGGTGGGTCATATTCAAGCCAGGGTCCTTAAAGCATAAGCTGAGAGTTAGAAAATGAAAGACTAGTTACAACTGGAAAATACAAATGGTTAGGCCAACAGTTGGTAGTGAAGCAGAAACAGAATCAATGCGAGAATTGGAGTTGAACTCAGAAGTGGCTTTGCAATGTGTAATCACTGTCGTGGCCAGCTGAGTGCATGGGTGCATTGGCATAGTAGCCTGGATTATAGGAGAAGTGAACTTGAAGACAGGCTGACTAGAATCAGGCCAACTGGCAACTCTACCTAGCTTGGTAGGAGTCTAAGCTAAGGATAAGAACAAAATAGCTAATGTAGATGTGAGAGAAGTCAAGTTCAAGTGCACACAGCTGGCACATGGTAGAACTCTTGCCCCCATTTGGCATCTTCATTTCGTTAAACACTGGCCAGATTCTTGGGTCCACTGGGCATGTGAAGATAAGGAGAGAGATACCAAAAACCATTAAGAGAATCAAGAAAAAAAATTCAAGGAAGCTATCCAACAAGAGATGCGAGGCAGTAGTAGTGTCCACTAGGTTGTCAAAGTCCTGAAAAGATACGTCAGAAAAAAATCTACATGAGAAAGTTATCCCATCCTGTGCTGGAAAAAAGTACTCTACACAGGTGAAATAAATAATACATAAAATAAAAATCAAGGTACCTACACTGATTAGCAAGGCATTGCACTATGCTCCTCAGATACGTAACCTAATTTCATCCATTAAATGTCATCAAAACCAGGTGTTTGTATCCTTTCTCCTTCAGGAAGATTAAGTAGATTATCCAAGAGCCAGTAGCAGGTGATAACAGACACAGTATGTGAGTCCAAAAATGGCCATTTCCAAATTTCATGTTATTTTTGTTTCAACAGGACTACCCTTTGACAAAAGAATAGTCCAGGTATAGTAGTTATTTCCTGATTATTAGAGGTGAGAAGATGTCTAGTAATTAACATTAAAAAAAAAAAAAGAGCTCTGTTGCAGGGCTCAGGGAACTTTGAAAAATGTCCTATCTACAGGACATTAATCTACAGATAGAACTTTTCAAAAATGACCTGAGAATACCTACCCACCATCCACTCTAGACTCTAGAAAACCTGGCAACATCCCAAGTTTCTCTTACTTCCAGTGGAGAAACTGAGGGCTGTTCCAAGAATCTCCCCCAACTCTCTACCCTCATTGTTTCCTGTCACAGACGATTCTGTTGGCAGGAGTCTGAGTGGATGTCTTTCTGGTTCTAGGCCAGATGTCTTACATGTGGGAGCTGTAAATGGCAACTCTGTTTAATGAGTTACTGCTAACCTTCTAATTCCTGATGACTTAGCAAGAGTCAGAGAGCAATTTCCCGTTACATTCTAGTGGATCAGAGGACAAAATATCAGCCTGCTGTGTGTATCGTTCATGTTCAAAACCAGTTTTAAAAGCCCAGGTAAAAAGTTCAATAAATTTAAGGAAATTGCAATTGCTTATAAATTATAGACACTTCAGCTGTCTGTATATTTCTCTATCAGCATATAAACAACATGATGAAAGCAATAAAACTGATTACTTTATAAACTGTAATATGGTAATATAGTTAGAAAATTTCTGAAAAGTAATTTAAACTTCCAAGTTAACTGATAGGAAACTGTTACTGAAAATCATCATATATTTCCACTCTCTTAAAAAATTTGTGTAAAGACTATTACTTTCCACTTAAAAAAAGAAACCTCTTTCTCTTTTCATGTCTGCATCGCCTGATTATGACATAGAATACTTTTATGATAAGTATGAACTATCAGAGAAGTCAAAGGAATCTCTCTATTTGTATCTTCAGGAAAAGAATACAGAAATATATGTAATATTTACACAATCACATGCCCAAAGACCAGCCTCTGAACCACTACATATAATAGCAGATATTTTGGGGGCACGATTATGTGCTAGACTAGGGATGTAAAGTAATGAAATTATAATGCCTACTCCAACCAAAGGCAAAACATGGAAGAAAGAGAAATAATTGAGCAGGCAGTTTTATGCATTTTAACAGTGCATTCAACATAAATAGGATAGATGGATGGATGAATGGATAATAGAATAAGAGTTGCTGTCATGGATGTTTACAGTTCAGTGTCCTTTCTAAGTTCATATGTTCAAGCCCTAATCCCCAGTGTGACTACATTTGGATATAAGATCTTTTAGGGGGTAATTAAGGTGAAATGAGGTCATAAGAGTGAATTACTAATCCAATAAGACAGGTTTCTTATAAGAAGAGAGAGAAACACCACAGCACATTCTCTCTCTCTCTCTCCCCCCCTCCCTTCATGTGCACAGAGGAAAGGCCGTGTGAGGGTCACAGCAAGACTGTGGTCATTGATAAGCCAAACAGAGAGGCCTCACCAGAAACCAACTCTGTTAGGGCCTTAATCTTGGACTTCTGGCTTCCAGAACTGTGAGAAAATGAATTTCGGTTGTTTAAGTCATCCAGTCATTGTATCTTGTTATGGCAGACTGAGTAGACTCCTACAGATAGATAGGTAGATAACACTGTGGAATCAGAGAATGGGTTATGTAAATCTCTGCTCAGGTAACAAGAAAGACTTGAAAGGGAGATTCAATCTTTTTTCCTCTTTGATTTGCTTAAGTTATAAATGCAATACATACTCCTTATCACTTTGCAACAACACAGAAGGCATATAAAATTTGCAAATATGTAAATGTTCTATTTGTGCATGACTCTTCAAAAGCAGGTGCTTTTAAAGAGCTCAGTTGAATTCTTCCAGATCACTTTAAGGGAGCTGATTTGCAAGGGACAGAGGGCATTCCATATGGGAACACTGGAAGGTAACACAATTGGAGCAAAATGAAGGGCATGTGCAAAAGCTGAGACAAAAAAGCAGAAAGGAATGAAACAGAACCTCTCACATGAACTGACAGTAGGCATGTGTTCAAGGGTGGCATGCATCAGGCCATCAGGTTATACCTGAAATGGCAGGAACCAAGTCATGAAGGCACTATATGGGAGATTGGACTAGAGATAGGAATAGACAGTCCAAAGAAAAAGAAAATAGCTTATAAACACAGGAAGAGATCCTTAACTTCACTCAAAATTAGAGAAACACAAAACTACATTAAGACACCAGTTGTCATCTTTCTGATTGCCAAAACTCTAAAATTTTTATGAAGTACTTTCTTGAGGAGGCTGTGTAAATACAGCCCTCTTAGACATTGCTGTTGGGAATGCAAAATGGTACAGCCTTATGCAGGGGAATTTGAAAATAGCTAGTAATATTATGTAAGCAGTTGCCCTCTGACCAAGAATTTCTACTTCTGGGACTATATCACAAAGATACACTGGTAAAATATAAAAATAAATATAAACAAAGAATTCAATGTAGTATTTTTTGTAAAGGTAAAATACTGGAAATAATCTAAATATTTGGCCAATGAAGGACTAGTTAAATAAACCATGGTATATCTGCATTATGGAATACCCTGAAGCTGTAAGAGAAATAAGAAATCATTCTATATAATACAGGTGATCACCAAGGTCTACTAATAAGTGAAAAATTAAACAAGCAAAGTGAAGGAAAAAATAGTGAGTTACCATTTATCCTACAAGACTGTTTAGAATATATAGAGAATACACATATATATATGTTTGCTTATATTTAAAAAAATGAAAGGATGAACAACAACAACAAAATTAAATGGCTACCAGTAGGAGCCATTTTGCAGGGGACTGGAATAGAAGCTGAATGCTTTTGAAGATAACTTTTGTAAATATTTGAAAAGATGTAAATATTTGACATTTACAAAAATAAATGAATAGGACAAAACACAAAATTTGGAAGAAAAATGAAATGAAAGAACCTAACTACATATAAATTAGCTGTCATAACCACACAAAATGGAACCATTCCGTGTCACTTTAATTTAACTAGCATTCATATTGGGATATATCCTAAGGTAAAAGAGTAGAAAACAACAAACAAACAAAAACCTTTTAGTAATCATCGAATCATCATATCAATGTCGAAGCTGGAAGTGAGTCTATGCTAAGAATATTGGCAAATGAAGTAAGTGAATAATTATATTGGTGCTCTTGACAACTATGATTTGGGCACAGGGGAAAGATATATTGAAAGACTGGTGAGGTCAAGGAAAACCCATATTGAATTAGAAGTGTTTGAATAAAATTATTATAAACTTTCTCTTTTAAAATACATGCATTGAAGTAGCCCAGTATCAGCAAGCACTTTTCTAATCCATATTATATTCTGTAAAGTATATATCTCATCAAAATGACCTCATTAAAATGCTTAAATCCAGGTTAAAATGGTGCAAACAATTTTGACAGCAAGGAAATTCAAAGACTACTGGGGTCATGTAAACTGACTCAGGACCCAAAATAAAAAATTTCCCACTACCCACATATGGAGTAAGTTGAGTATCAGTAAAGATAACTGCAGTGAATTTAAAATAATTTTGTGTTAAATCTGTATGCTTTTAATTTTACAAGGAAAGTGTTTAGCTTTAAAAATAAATCTTCATCATTTATTTTTAGAGGTTCCCTATTTGTAGGGAACCGACTCATCCGTTGGGATACTGCTAAGAAAATGTAGATAATCAAACATTTATGTGTATTTAAGCATTTTTGTTGCCTTTCTTTACAAACTCTACCTCAGTGTTGTTAAGTAGTTGATGACTAGTAATTTTTCTATTTGAAATAATCCAGATAAGAATAAAGGACCAGCAGAGTTAGAATAAATTCAAATGCATTCATGAGTAAAGAGAGATGGAAGTCAAGAAAACTATTCTGTCAACATTAAATTGCACTTTCTAGTTCTAATCTCTCTTTCACAGTTACCAATTCTTGCAGGTCATCTCCACCTAAATTTCATTCTTATTTCTCATGTATAAGTTTCCAAAGCAAACAATGTGTTTTATTGGTTTATTTATTTTTTTCATGCATATTTCTTCTCCTGTCTTTCTGTTTTTATCGTCGGATGACATCATACTCTTCTCATTAATGGAGACTTGAAAGCTTTGCTACCCTTAACATGTTCTCCTTTCCACGATCTTCCATACCAAATATAGTTACCAAGCCCTATTTATTTTATCATAGCAATATCTTGAAAACACAACTCCTTTTCTTCATTTTCTTTCTCAGGTACACATTTAGAGGAGGTAATCAGGGCGTTGGTCTTGGACCTCACATTACCTGGGGTTCTGCTCTGATCTTCCTCTGGAAAAACACTTCACCGTAAAATGAAATGTTCCAAAGACCAAGGGAATGTGTACATCTGAAGTTCACAGATGCTCATCTAGACCACGATGAAGGTACTCCGCACCCTAGGCTATCTTGCCCAAGGGCCCCAAGACTACTTCTCTGGGTTGTCCTCCTAAAGACAGACAATCATACCTGATTTAGCTGGTAGGAGAGGGAGTGTGTAGAACATGGCCTCAAATGTCCACATGCTCAAGAGACCCTTTGTGGTAGAGATGGAACCTGGAACTTAAAAGTAGGGGAGTGCGCAAGAGGTGGGGACTCTCCATTTGAACTCTAGTCCTGGCTCTGCAAGCGACCGAAGAAAGCCTGCCCGCCATCTAGTGAGATCCTTTATCTTTCACATGAACTATGATAGTAATCTTGAGACTACAATCAATTCCCTAGAAATTTAGTTCAACCTTTCTAAAAGTCTGGACTTCAAGAACAAGCAACGTGAGAATGCCCTGATCTCTGATGTATTAGCATGTCTGGGGCAGGTCTAGGAATCTGCATGTATCACAAGCTCCCTGGTTATTTCCATGTTGAAGTTTACGGTTAAGCGCCTCCTCCCTCCAATGCATTTTATATACTTTCACCAAGTTACTATTAGTAAGGCTCAGTTCTAATCAAACCATCTACTTCTCTGTACCTTGCAATGGGACTCCATTGCTTAAAAAGCATTAAAGATAGTCTTCTGCACTTGCTGGTCAAGAGCTCAATTATTATCTTCACGTGACTTTTCCAGGTAATCTGATGCCTTTTCCATAATTTATCTTATAGTTCAGGGATCAGTAAACATTTGGAGTAAAGTGCCAGATAGTAAATATTGTAGGCTTTTCATGCTAGACAGTCAGCTATAATGATGTAAATCCACAATAGCAGCCATAGATAATATGTAAACAAGTAGGCATGGCCGTGTTGCAATAAAACTTTACTCACAAAACAGGATTAGGCTTCAGGCTATAGTTTGTTGACTCCTGATTTGGTTAAACTGACTGACTTGCTCTTCCATGAACCCCACTCTCCATTCGTTCATGCTATTCCCTCCATTTCTGAATGTCCATATCCTACTCAAGACTATTTCCCAAAGCTGGCTCCTTTACAGATCTTCACTGAGCACTTTGGTAAAGAGTCCCTTCCATGCCAACAGCACGGTGCCTGATAGCTCTCACTAGCTTCAATTTTAGTTGTGTTTCTACCTGGTCATCTCTCCAGTTTAACAGCCTAAGAGCAAGGATGTTTCTGTTTGTCTTGTAGCATCTGGATTTTTGACTTTATTGTTTATTCAACAAACATTTTGGTATACAGGCAGCAGCTATAGTGGATAAGCATTGCTTGTGCCCATTAGTACCCATTAGCCATTCTACTGAAGGGCCAATCCTTCCCTCATTCAATCTCTATGCTGCAGATGGAATCAAGCCCAATGAAGAATCCAGGGTGTACCCCTGAGACAGTATTGGAAAATCAGAGTGCTGCCTTCTACCCATCATCACTGATTTATGGGAGGATTTAGGCCTAGAGACTACAGCAGCTATTCTACCACCACGAGGAATCTGAGAAAGAAACCAACATGAAATGAAAAAAGAGAAAACTCATTGTACCTGGCTGGGCGTGGTGGCTCACACCCGTAATCCTAGCATCTTGGGAGGCCAAGGTGGGAGGATTGTCTGGGCTCAGGAGTTCCAGACCAGCCTGGGCAACACAGTGAAACCCCATCTCTACTAAATACAAAAAAAAAAAATTAGCCAGGCATGGCGGCGTATGCCTGTTTACAGTCCCAGCTACTCGGGAGGCTGAGGCAGGAAATTTGCTTGAACCAGGAGGCGGAGGTTGTGGTGAGCCAAGATCACACCACTGTACTCCAGCCTGGGCGACAGAGGGAGACTCCAACTCATTAAAAAAAAAAAAAAAGGAAAAAATTGTAGCCTCTGTAACAAGAACTAGAAATGCCCAAACTTCAGTCTATATTCTCCAAACATTTCCCTACTCCCAGCCTTTTCTTCCACATGAGGCAATAAATTTTCTTTTTTCTAAATTAGTTTGGGTAAGGTTTATTTCATTTGGTACTTTAAAAAACCTTGTTTGGCAATGTAGGTTATCAATAAACATCAGAGGCGTAAATGAAAACAATAACCCTGTATAGGACATAGTAATTGATTTCTAAAAAATTGGAAAACTCTCCTATATACAGAGATGATCAAAAAGTAAGAATGTAATATTGGATCTCATTTTTAAACATTTAACTGAAATCATTCCAAAGCCTTAGAAATTTGGAAAAATGGAGAAAAAAAGATATTTTATAACTCAATTCTGAGGCCAACTATGTGTGACATTCATCTTCCATATAACAAGGTGTCTTGGGTGAAAATAACTATTTGGTCCTCTTGAAGCTGTCTCTTAGAAGCTGTGACACTTGTTTTAAGCTTAAAAAAAACTCACAAAGAAGAGAGGGAAAGAAGCCAAAATCTTCAGTGAATAGAACTTAGGGCAGTGACATTTACTAACGCAGCTGCCTCTAGTCAGCCTCTGAGACACAGAGTACACAGAACAAACTGCTTTTTAAACTGCTGTTTTTAGCTGGATGGAAAGTGATGTTTATTCTTATTCATTTCAGGATTTTTCATATCTAAAAGATGGTCTCACCACAAAACTTACTGTTAAAATGGACGAGCTAATATCGACTTGAACACGAAACAATAAACATAGTTTGAAAGCTATTTATCAACATAAATGATCTTGCACATCTGACACATTTTATGGAGAAGAGGGTAGAGTAATAGACTCATGCTTTGATACTGCAGTGATCTGTAACTAATGATTTTTCTGAAAAATAATTTTGCATTTCTCACAATTTTACGAGGAAGCTAATGATTTCAAGTGATGAATTTTTTTTGTTAAACCTTACTTTGTGTGGTCAATGGTTTCTCACAGATAATAAGAGAATACCACTCCGACAATTTTAGGGAGTATTGTTTTCCAACTAATAATGGATCCCAAAGATTCTTACACCTTTACTCAATGAATTGTGTGTTAATCTTCTAAGATATATTTCCAAGTACAATGCATTATTTTGGTGCATATCCATATATTAGATTATGACTTCCTTAAATATTAAGAATGCGGAAAGAGAAATCTAAATGCATTGCTTATTATGTTGAATTGAAACTGATATTTCTTAAGTTCTAGTGATTTCTCTCTGCTCTTTTAATATCCTAAAACTTGTTGAACATAACTTTAAAGTAGAAAAGAAAAGTAATGGAAAAAATAATAGTACCTTTTTTCTGGAGTGATTCTTCTCAGTGGGGCAATCTCTCTCCCTGACACACCCAAAGCCACTTGGCAATATCGGAGACATTTGTGGTTGTCACAAGGGGTGGAGGTGTTACTATTATCTAGTAAGCAGAAGCCATGGGTGCTGCTAGGTATCCTGAATGGACAGGAAGCCCCTCACAACAATTAACTCTCTAGTCTAAGATTTCCATAAAGTTGGCTAGGTGGTGCCCCACAATGGAATTTAAAAGCTCAACCTAATGAAAATTGTTGATGTAATCTGCTCACTTATATCTGGACTTCTCAATTCTTTAATGAAACCCTCACAATCTTGAGAAGGACACTTGTCCTTATTTGTCTCTCAACTAGTATGCTTCTCTCTTACTGGCTTCTGGCTGTCTCTGCAATTAAGACTATATTATTCAAGACATTGCCAGCCATGTTCATGGGATTAGCTGCAGATATACTATTTCAGCATCTGAATTGCCACCTAGGACTTGGGTAATGTGTGAGATGTAGAATTATTTGATGAGGTTCCTTCCTGTCTACCTAAGGTATGGAGAGATGATCCATGAGTTTGAACAAAGAATGAAAACTGAAAAAGAACACAATTTAAAATCAGCTTGAGGGCTTTAAACCAGTATTTTCTGTACCGCAATAGTGAAAAACGAGAAGTATGGGAAAACAAGAGGTAATTTCCAGTTTGTTTCTCAAATATGATTGTTCTATCCGAACACAGGGAAAGAATATTTTATGGAATGGAATAACAAAATGGCCATTACTTTAAGACCTAAACTATGATTGCAGTGCTTGGCTCAAAGAGCTGGTAAAGGTGCCATTTTAAGTTGGCTGACACCTCTGTAGAGAGTTCCAGAACAGTACCATTCGGTCACAGCTTTGGCAGATTGCTATCTCCCAGAGACCTTTTAATAAGCCCAAAGTCAAGCAGTGGAATGTGAAACCCACCAAAATATTGGATCACATAGAGGTACCCAGTGGTCTGGAGCATTATGAGGTAAAATCTACTTCCAAGTTTAAATAGCTGCCACTGAGATAAATAGAAAAATACCAACTAGCTTCTTCCAAGCTTGGAATGAGCTATTCTTATTGGGCAAGGAATTGCATGTAGAAGAATGTTCTGTTCCCAGGAAAGGCTACTCACAAAGGGGTTGTCCATATCAGAAATTCAGAAAGCAAATTGCTCTAATATGACTAGCAATCTAGATGGATATTCACTGATATTATCCTTCTGGAAAATTACACTCATTGCAGGAGTTAATGGATAAAAAGGGAAGTCAATGGTTAGGATATGCTATTATTTAGAAGAGACAGATTTTTTTTGCTCCATTTTAAAGATTATGGGACGAGAATTTAAAATGTTTACCTGTGAGATAAATTAAGCAGTTGATCTGAGTTAGTAGATTATTTTAGATAAAATACTATGGTTCCTTTTTAGGGGAATTGAAAACATTTTTTTCTTAATCCCCTACTTCTCACGGCCTATGCTGGTTCTGAGACACGGAACAAATATGGAAGCTTATTCTCTACTGAGTGTCATCATTTAAGTCCTTAATAAAAATGCAAAGAGGCATGAAAAGTAACTAAGAGAAAAAGAATATTAACATGAGGAATATGGCCGGGCGCGGTGGCTCAAGCCTATAATCCCAGCACTTTGGGAGGCTGAGACGGGCGGATCACGAGGTCAGGAGATCCAGACCATCCTGGCTAACACGGTGAAACCCCGTCTCTACTAAAAAATACAAAAAACTGGCCGGGCGAGGTGGCGGCGCCTATAGTCCCAGCTACTCTGGAGGCTGAGGCAGGAGAATGGCTTAAACCCGGGAGGCGGAGCTTGCAGTGAGCTGAGATCTGGCCGCTGCACTCCAGCCTAGGGACAGAGCGAGACTCCGTCTCAAAAAACAACAACAACAACAACAAAAAACCATGAGGAATCAACCTGAAAAGCAATTCATTCGAATCGTCTTGTGATGTTTCATTCCTGAAACGTAATTTTCATCATTTAATGACTCAGGTAAAACAGAAACATCATTCCATTTTGGTCTCATCTTTGTTGTAAAATATATTGATAGCCTTGAATAGTACTATATGATACAAACTTTTTTGAATTACTTCTAACAAATAAAGATAATCTTTCCCTTGACTGTAGATATTTCCAATATGAGTGATAATTTGCTGAAATTACATTTATTATCAAAGTCAATATTTGCTTCCACTTCTGCAAATTTACAATTCTAAATGTCATTATTCAAATTGCCCTTATTCATTTATTAAAAATCTTGTATTTGGTGCTTCATAAATGCAAACTCCTCTGTCAGACATAATTCAAAATATGGTAGCTCCTTTGCCTTTGTTTAACCTGAGATTACAGCAACTATGGTAGAAGAAATTCAAAAAGAGGGCAAAAGTTAAAGGACAATAATAAGGTTTATGAAGGACTGTTTTGTATTGGTTTCAACAAATTATCTTGAATCTCTGATTCAGTCCTCATAGTATAAAATCCCATATACAAACAAAAGTGAAATGAAAAAATTTTGTTTATTTCTGCTAAAGTTGTATTTGTATTTGGAACATTGAAATATTGCAATGTATATGAGATACAATTTTAAGTAGTAACAGCAATATATGCTTGCAATATCTAAAGTTACTTATAACCTACTGCAAACATTATAGAATAGGTCATAGGTCTTTGGAAAAGGTAAAATACCTGAATGAAATCAAAGGAAAAAAAAAACTAAAAGGAAAAATCAGGCATAAAAGAAAGAAAAACAAGATGAGGAAAGTAATCATGCCAAGGATAAAACAGCAATTTATATTTTGTTTTCTAACTGATTTAAAGGAATATTATTTTATTTAAATATTCCAGTTATAAAGCTATCAATGTTTAGACCTCTATTAGTTTGCAAAACCATGGAATTAAAAATCTTTAGGAGTAAAAGGGCCTTAAGTGTGTTTGGATCTCGCATGAAGAAATGAACCTGGAATTCAGTTAATTCCATTTTCTTTACTATCAGAGTTTTAAGTGACTCAGCTGAATTCAGAGTTGATTTCTTTCTCCAAATGAGATCTGAGATTTAGGAAACACATGAAAAGTAAGACAATAAAGAAATGAAAAAATCTACTGATGCTTAGGGCAAAGTAGTGATAAATATTTGATGTAATAGGCATATGAGAATATTCTTTCATTTTAATCACAAGTTGATGTTAATATAAAATGTTAAAGATCTGATTTTTGCCTGTATGCATGTATTTGTAATGTTCTAGGTACTGGTATGCTAAGCTGAATAATTGTTGAGTGCTTTTCCGAGGTTGGGAGTTTGACGTGGTTGAGTAAAAATTACTGAGATGAAACTGGATTACAATGATCATCAGGGGAAGCCCCCTTTGCCATTATACAAATGAGCCAAACACTAGAAAATGGCTCCAGTACATCTGCTTGTAATGGGGTTTGGCATTTGAAACAAGATTATTTGGATCATCTGCAATATCTTAACAATGATCCAGGTCCCAGCTTGCTAATAATTCATGCATTTGGGAATAGAAAAATACAACTTAGGTTTTGTGCAGAAATAAATAACATGTAAGCTGTATTTTAGTCTGATATGAACATCATGATAAATAATTCTGAAAGAATTTTTTTTTTCTTTTTTTCCCTCCCAATAGTATACTCTAAATTTCCCAGGCATGTTATGTAGAGGAACTTTAGTATGATGCAGGTTCTACTGCAAAGTCAACATTTTATGTCTGAATATAAAACACGTTATTAAGGATTGAGATGAAAACACATGAACCTTTACCTGATCAGAGAGTTAACACAGTTCAAGCAAAAACAGCTCAGAAGCAAGCTTTTTCCAGAGGAAAATAATGACAGCTAGTTAGTTTGTAAATAATCCAGATATAAATCCAGTCTTTGACTATGGTCTTGGGCAAGTACTTTTGGTTTATAAAACTAAATCCCAATCTAGCTCATCATGAGAAACCCTTGGGGACCACCCAGACCTACTAAATAAGGATTTCTGAGGAAATATGACAAAATTTGTAGTTTTACAAAAGCTCTCCCAGCGCTTTTGCATGATCCATCAGGCTTGGGGACCACCAGTCTATGTGAAACTGACGTTTTACTAAAATAAATTTCAGAAGAACCAAGACAAGTCTGTTTTTGTAAAATAAAAACTTTTTCAGATATAATGTGAGTTCAGTATGTAAATGAATCTCAGTATATAAAGGCTAATTATTTGATAATGTATTCTTCCCCCAAATTCATTGGGTTGATAGGTCTGGGGATTTGTATAAGGTAAAAAGCTTTTCTTAAAGTAAAATAGGACCTATTTCAACTGGATCCTAAAACTTAGAGAATGAATCTCTCACATTTTAGTGAAGAACGCATCACATTAAATTAAATCAAATTATAATTCAGTTTCATCCAGACCTTGAATTTGTGGCTGTACAAGACTTGGTTTGTTTTTACTTTGAAATTCCGTGACTTTGACCATAGATAAGGTACTAAGTCTTTTATCTCTATTTTATGCCTAATTTGTTTATGTCCGGAAATTTGACAAATCTATAACAATTGTTCTTAACTCAAAGTGGACTTTGACATGAATTCATTTAATAAATATTTATTAAAAGAGTATTTTATGTCAGGACCTGATTGTCTGATAAGGAAAACTCTCTTATTTGTTAAGCATTCACTAAGGACATCACAAATCATTTATTGACTTTTTTCATGGATATATCAGAAGTATCAGGTACCAAGAAATATGAGAAATTGAGTGGTTCAATTATGTATGAAATACCAGAAGTGCATCACTAACTGTTCACTCTGACTTCTGTTGAGTTCAAAGAAATGTATTGTACAACTGTGATGTTCAAGGCATTAAGAGTTAGAAATACACATGAAGACCTATATTCTATGAGCACACAATGTAAAGTGAAAATATCAATTGCCTAAACACCTGGTATTTATTAGTAAATTCATTGGTGTCTCTACAGGATATCACAAATCGTCTATTGAGCTTAAAAAATAAAAAGAAATATCTGTCAATAGAAATGGGCCTAAGGAATATTTTAGTAGAAAATATGAAGACAAGATATTAAAAGAAATATATGCTTTACATTGAATAATTGTACAAGATGTAAGAACAACATTTTATTAATGTATTTACATTATTTTTAAAGACAGTATTGAGTTTTGTCAGAACTGATGGTTACATTTAAGAGTTTAACTTACATATTTACATATATATTGAATTCAGAGCTTTCAGTAGCCTGAATCTTATAGATGAAACCAGCTTTTAATAATTATGTTGTATTTCTTCAATAAGTAATTATACTTAATCAAGATTCAATTTGACTAAAATCATTTTTATTGTACAGCTATTGTTTCACAGTCAGAAAAATTAAAGTGTTAGTGGATATAATTTATAAGTTCTTATTATGATTTACCCATATTTATTTTTAATAATGTTTAAATATCAACTGAAAAATGAGATATGACATATGTACTTAGCTCCTCAAACTAGTGTCACTTGTTTAAAAATGTTTTTCTATCTTATAAAGTCCCATTTTTTAAATGCCATCATTGATCTTGCAATAGCCAAAAATGTAAGTAAAATGTGTATTTTAGCCAGGGGGATCACCTGTCTCTCAACAACCAAAATATTCCATAGCCAGTAGAAGTCTAAAACCATCCCCAAAGTTTGGTGCAAACTCTCAAAGGGTGATGGTCTCAAGAGGAAGATGGAGACGAAAGGGTGCCAGATGAGATAGTCTCAAGATCAGATCTGATCACCACGTCATAAAATCTCATCTGATCTTGAGACCTTCTGATATGGCACCGTCTTGTCTCTATCTTTATACATGCATCTTCTAGGGTGTGCCATATTTCTCCAAATATGAAATTTGACATCATTTTCATTTCAAAGCCAAAAACAAACAAAAATGAATTTACAGAAACAGCAATATGAGTATTTGTGATTATGGAACATTTTCTCAAAGATTTAAAGAGGAAGATATTCCGAAATGGATTACCCTCGTTCTAACTTCTCAGTTTCTCAATGAGAGTCTCTCTCTTTTCTTCAATATAAGCCCATGTGTTGTTAGTGAACCCAGCTTCTTCCCTGAAGTAGAGTGATCTCATGCTCCTGGCTGTAGTGATTGGTGGAATGATCTGCACATGGACAAATGAGGCTTAATGAAACTAATAAACATTTTGCTAGAAAAGGCTCTTCGCTCCTGGATTTCAACCTAAAATTTGCTGGCAGCCATCTTGCAACCATGAAGACGTGAAAAACAAAGAAGAAAAGAGTCAAGGAATATATTGTGCCAACCTTGTTCAAGCCCTGACTCAAGCCAATCTTCCTAGTGTCTTTCGATTATGTGAGGCAGTCAATTTCAGTTTTTATTTGTTAGCTTCCTTTTCCATTTGCACCAGGAAGACATCAACGGTGTGATTTTTTTGTCCCTTACGTAGACTTAATATAAAAATGTATTTAAAGAATTTACAGGCAGGCAAAAATCCTCCCTTTTTCTTCCTTAATTAAGGTAACTAGAACAAGGTAATACATTACGTTTAACTTTGTCCTTGGTTACCATAATTAAAGCCATAATTTAATCCTGTGCTCCACTGCAATAAACATCTTTGCCTACGTTGGAGTACAGTTATGTTTCCATAACTGTATTTCCTCTACCACTATACTTTCTCTTTATTTTGATATTCCTGCTGTGTCAATATCTTTTATTAAAAACCACTTTGATGGCAAAATTTTAATTGTTCAAAATGAAAACAATAAATAATCTACTTTTTATTAGTTAGAAAATCCTTCTTTAGAAGTGCTATTTGCAATAATATAAAAACTTTGCACTACATAATGAACATTTTGAATTAAAACAACAACACTAGTATAATTTAATGGATAAATCAGATTGTTATATTTTTCCAGGAAATTAGTAAAAGTTATAGGGAAGGAACCACAAGATGACAGCACAGAATTAGTTAATGAATCGGAGCAAATAAATCAATTAAAGGAAACACATTTTCTGAATTAGTGATTATCACATTGTGATTGAACAACTGAGGAATTTGAATACAGACACAAACACATACTTTCTATATATATAACACACACACACACACACACACACACACACGTGAATGCCTATCTATTCCATGTAGGTAACTGGTTTTCATTTTCTAAACCAATAAAAGAATAAAACCATACCTGAAGAAAAAATAAGTTTAAAAGAATGACTGATTTCTCTTCTGGCCTCTTCTTTAATTGTGTGCATTGAAGAGGGAGACAGTCGTAGAAGGTAATTCTGAACTATCAGTACCAGCATCAGTTGCAGATTTACTTCCTGGATAGTAGAATAATTTCCCAGTTTCCCAAGGTGTTAATAGATAAACCGTGAGAGCAGTGAGAACAGTGCCTAAAATCCTAAATTGAAGGGGAATAATATAACTTAAACAACAGAAACACGGTACGCGTAAATTCAGCATAAGGAAGAATTGTGCTGAGAGGATAAGATGTCAAAAAAAAAAAAAAAATCAAAGACTGTACAGAACTAGAACTTCAACAAAACTGGGACCTGTTCTGAGAACTTGTGTAATAGGAATAAATGGGCAACCAATCCCTTTAGGGACTTGCAAAAGGAATGAAAGAGCATCATTTATCTACTCTGATGCCACTCAGATGCAGATTGGTGATTCATAAAGACAGTCTGACCCTTGAGCTTCACTTACTCGCTGACCCCTGATTGGCCAAGACTCCCTCATGGGCAATCTTTCCAAGAGCAAATGTACCGAGAGAGACTCAGTTTCTCAAAGGAATATTAGGGTGCCGCTTCCAAAGGAAATGGAGAGGGATATTGCTTAGGTTACCAAAACAGAATGGGCTCGAATCCAAAACAGTCCAGAAAGAGAAAGAAAGTAAGAGGCAGAAAACAAGAGAGAAAAAAGTAAAAGCCACCAGCTCAAGTAAAGTAATCTGGGAGAATGCTTTATATATTTCTCTGAAGACAGGTAATAAATTATGGTTTATGATATTGTTTTGTGCATAATTATATCAAAGGGAGAACCAGCCAATTTTTCCTTTCCAAATTTCCCAGGTAGAAAGCAAACAAACTGTTTTAAAACATCCATGCTTAGAACAGGTTTGCTTTCCTCTGACCCAGTTGGTAACACAAGTTTTGATGTTGTTTTCCCTTTATGCAGCTTCTAAAGCCTTTACCTTTTTATATACAGTGTATAAGTTGATGTAGTTGCCCTGTGTGCTTTGCTAGCCTCTGATATTTTTTCCTTCAACCTGAAGTGCACTACACAGCCATGTGTTTGAGGTTTTAATATTTTTGTAATTATTTTGTTAATGGGCTGCAAGTGTTTTATATCTATTCTTTTGAAAGAATGGGTGCCAGTTCTGACATTCATTTTGGAATTTGAAGCTCAGAGAATTTAGCAAAGTTTTATTTATTCATTTATTTACTTATTTATTCTGAGATGGAGCCTCACTCTGTCACCCAGGCTGGGGTGCAGTGGCGCGATCTCGGCTCACTGAAACCTCCACCTCCCCAGTTCAAGCGGGTCTCCTACCTCAGCCTCCCAACTAGCTGGGATTACAGGCACCTGCCACCATGCCCGGCTAATTTTTGTGTTTTTAGTAGAGACGGGGATTCACCATGTTGGCTGGCTGGTCTCAAACTCCTGACCTCAGGTGATCCACCCACCTTGGACTTCCAAAGTGCTGGGGTTACAGGCATGAGCCACCGTGAACTGACAGTTTTATTTATGTAATAAGGAATTATTTATTGATCATCTGATCTTAATATTTTCAGGACAATGCTATGTTACAATTTTATCAGTAAAGTCTTTGTTACACAAAGCAATCTTATTAGTTTTTTCTTAGTCATTAAGAGCAGTCATAACACATTTTTCTATTGAATACATGAAGTATATTGCTTTTATTCGTGATTTTTCAGTGGTTTTAGCATGTTCACAAACTTTAGCAACCATAACCACTATCAAATTCCAGAACATGTGCATCATCCCCGAAAGAAGCACCATATTCTTTAGAAGTCACTCTCAATTCCCAACCCCTGCCTCCTTCCAGCCTCTAGTAAGAATTAATGTAATTAATATAATTTCTGACTCTATTAATTTGCATTTTCTGGACACTTAAGAACGTCCAGAATCATAAATGAAATCATGTGATGTTCAATATGTGGTGTTTCATGTCTGGATTTAGCATAATGTTGTTTAAAAATGTCTGGACTTAGCATAGTATTTTCAGACTTTTAATGTTCTCTCATACAACAATGCTTCATTCCTTTCCATGACTGAATAATATTTCATTGTATGGCTATATTACAGTTTGTCCATTTATCAGTTGATGGACATTTGGGGGGTTCCCCCTTTTATCTATTATAAATAATGATGTTACGAACACCCAACAAGTTTTTGTAGGAACATGTTTTCAAATCCCTTGGGCATATACTCAGAAGTAAATTGCTGGATCATATGGTAACTCGATGTTTAACTTTTTGAGGACCTGCCAAATAATTTTCTAAAGCAGTTTCATTTTATGTTCTCACCATCAGTGTATAAGGAATCCAGTTTCTCCCCATCATCTCTAGCATTTGTCATTGTGTATTTTTGATTATAGTCATTCTACTTTTCTTAAAGTAGTATTATACTGTGGTTTTGATTTGTAGCTCTCTGATGACTAATGGTGTTGAGTATTTTTTTGTTTTTTAATTTTTTTTAATGGCAGCATTTCTTTGGAGAAATGTTTATTACATTTCTTGGCATTTTAAAATTGTATTGTCTTTTTATTATTGAGTTACTTGGATTCTCTGTATACTCTGAGTGAAACTATTGTATCAGATATATTACTTGCAAATATTTCCTCCTACTTTGTGAGTTATCTTTTTATTTTCTTAATGGTATACTTTGAAGCACAAGTATTTTTAATTTTGATGAATCTCAATTTTGTTTTCTTTTCCTTTTTCACTTGTAGTTTCATGTCATCCTTGTCTACTCCAATGTGATAAACATTTTAACCTACATTTTTCTTTAAGAGTTTTACACTTTTAGCTCTGACATTTAGAACTTTGAACTATTTGAATTAATTTTTGTATATGATATGAGATTGGGTTTCAGATAAATTCTTTTACATGTGGATATTCAGTTGTCCCAGAATTATTTGTTGAAAAACATATAATTTTCCCTTTGAATTATTCTAGCATCCTTGTCAAAAAAAAAAAAAATCGATTTACTTCTGATTTTAGTCATTTTAGCCTTCTATTTTTTTCTCTCAGTCAGTCTAGCTAAAAAGTTTAAATTTCATTGATGGCTTTTCTGAAAAGTCAACTTTTGGTATAAGTTTTTTCTTTGATTTGTATTCTCTATTTATTAATCTCTGCCGTCATCTATTATGTTCTTCATTTTTCTTGGTTTGAGTTTATCTTATTTATCACTTTAGTTTCTTATAAGGAAAGATTAAGTTATTGAAGAGTTATTTCTTTTTTAATATAGACATTTGCTCTAATACATTTTTCTCTGAGTGTTTTAGTTGAATTCTCTACGTTTTGATATGTTAATTTTTATTTTCATACATCTCAAAGTATTTTATAATTTCCCTTGTGTCTTCTTCTTTGAACCACTGGTTATTTAGAAGTGTGTTATTTAATTTCCAAATATCTGTGAATTTTCCAAAAAATTTTTTGTTACTGATTTCTAATTTCATGTCACTGTGATCTGAGAACATACTTTGTATGGTTTAACTTCCTTTAAATTTACTGAGACTTCTTATATAGTCTAAAATATGATGCATCATGGGGGATGTTTAATTTGAATTTTAGGAGATGTATATTCTGTTGTTGGGTGTTCTATAAATGTCTATGTCTAGTTGTTGGGTAGAGTATTCTGTAAATATTCATTGTATCTATTTGATTTATACTTTTGCTTTCATCTTCTATAGTTTTGCTGGTCTTATGTCTAGCTTTTCTACAAATTATTATAAGCAGGATATTGAATTCTTTAACTATTACTGTTGAAATATCTAATTTCCTTATCAGTTTTCCATCAAATTTTGTTTGTGTACTTTAGGCTTCTATTGTTAGGTGCATAGTTACTCATATTTTCAGACCTTCTTGATCGATTGACCCTCTTAAAAATATAAGATCTGCTTTTTTGTTTCTACTAACAATTTTTTATTAAAGTCTACTTTTCCTTATATGGTCGCTCAAACTTTCTTTTGATTCCTAATTGCAGTTTTTCATGCATCTTTTTTACATTCATACTATTTATGTATTTTCATCTGAAGTGTGTCCTGTAGACAACATATAGTAGGACAATTTTTTTTGTCTTTTTTGCCAATTTCTGCTTTTGATTACATTACATAATCTATTTACATTTAATGTAATTACTAATAAGGTAGGATTTACATTAGTCTTTTAGCTAATTGTTTTCCATACGCCTTGTGCCTTTGTTTTTCTATTTGTTTATTACTCCCTTGTTTCCTATTTTATTACCCTCTTTTTTCTTTTTTCCTATTTGTTTATTACCCCCTTTTTCCCTATTTTGTTTTCCTATTTATTACCCCCTTTTTTATGTTAAATAGAATAATTAAAGCACCATTTTAATTCCTCCATTATTTCTTTTACCACCTATTTTTGAGTTATTTTCTTAGAAGTTGCTCTGGGAATTACAAGTCACGTCTTAAAGCATAACAATCTAATCCATATTAATAACAATTTCAATAGTTGCTTCCTTCACCCTTCTTTGATCTATTATCATCATACATATTACATCTTTATATATTATACGTTCATCAACAAAGATACATAATTATTG